>NC_083287.1:45096924-45469351 GCF_963506605.1 Zootoca vivipara
AACCACTCCTGCTCTGGGAGGGGTGGGCTGGCTCTGCTCCTCTCTGTGCGGGTGGGTGGGCTGGGGCTGTTGTCTGCTGACTGTGCCTGGCTGCTGCCCCTTGTCTCCTGCAGCCAGGCTTTCCCGTTTCCCTGCTGTGGTGCTGCGTCAGTGGGGGAGGGCACCACCATTCCCGCCTTTCCTTGCCACTCCCTGCGATGTGGGCAGTCTCTGACGAGATGCTGGGGGGAGTTGCAGAGAAAGCAATTCCCACCCCTTCCCTCCTTGCGTCTTGGCGCCGCTGGGGTTTGAAAAGCCCGCGCGCGCGCGCTATCAATCTGCATGGGTTCCTGGTCCTGGCTGGCCCCAGGCGTGGCTTGAAAGGGTTGTTGGGGGAGTGGCTTCTCCTGCGACCGTGGGAACCAAGCCCGCTTTGCGCGCGTTGCTTGCTTGTCGCTCCACCGGGATTCCTGTCTCACCCCCACCGCCAGAGCCGCTTTGCTCAGCTGATCCATATTACTGGGCTTTGGACCTCTCGAGAGCTCATCCTTCACCTCCTCATGCAACCCCAAGTAGAACGCCGCTTGCATTGGGGGTGACTCCAGTTCCCACCCCAATCTGTGCACCAGCATGGTGAATTTCGCCCAATACGCGCGAACTGTCATATTTCCTTGGCGTAAATTATGAAGTTCCTCCTTAGTCTGGTCCATATGACTATCGGACGAATACATCGTTTTCAAACCTTCTAGAAATAGTTTGACATTCTTCATGCAAGGATTCTTTGTTGCGATTAACGGTCTTAGCCACTCCCTGGCTGCCCCGGTAAGGTGCTCCACAATAAACGCTACCCTGTGCTCATCATCAGGGAACTCATCGTGGTGCAGCTCAAGAGCATACACAATCTCAGTCTCAAAGCCCTGATATTCCCTCGGGTCTCCGTTGAACTTGCTTACTAGGGTCCCGGCTCTCCTTCCTGGCAGCACTTGGACTTGGGGTGCCCCTCCCGCCTTGTTTTTCTCTGCATCCAGCTTGTTTTGGAGGTCTACCGCCACCGCCCTTAATTCCTGCTCTCTTTCCTGTAGCGCTCTCACCTGTTCCGCAAGTTGTAGCCGGTCGTCCTGGACCTTCTTAGTCTCTTCTTTAGCTGCCTTCAATTCCCCCTGCGCCTGCAGCGACAGCTGCTGCAGTTCTTGCTGGGCTTGCTCCGCGATCTGCCGCCATCTCTCCGCCTCTGAGACGCTCATCCCGGCAACTCCAAAGTAGCCCAAAAAGTGATTCGGAGGTTGCTGTCACAGTGGCCGGAGTGGGCTACTTCAGAGTAACGACGCTACGCAGCTCTGCATTTTATTCTTTTATTGGTGCTGCGTATTTACAGTGCTGAAGTCATTGCTATTTACACAGAGTGATGTGGTCAGTCGGTTCCAGAACCTCCGAATGGCTTTTGGCGCGTCTTTCTCCAACACAAAAGCTTTGGCAGACCCATCCTCTTTCCCCTCCTCTTTCTGCGTAATTCCGGAGTTGGGGGGATGGGTCTCCCCCCCTTATTCGCCCCTTCCTGTCCCACCTGGGACCCTGGCTCCTCTACCTTGCCTGAGCCTCGGACACGACTTCCTGCTTCCCCATTGGAATCGGAACTCTCTCTGCTTTCCCCTGTGCTCGGGGATGGGCTTGAACTCAGGAGGGGAGGGACTTCGCGATATCCCCTGTCCCTCACACCTGGCCTCGCCTGTGCTGCCTGACAAACCCATAGCATAAGGCCTTCAAGATGCTATTGATGACAATTTTGCAAGAATATTTCAGGAAGTATGTTAACTATGCAAGATGTTTCCATAGCAATCCTAACACTTCATTTTTATATGAACGCGACAATCTTTGGATCACTTGTCAATCTTGACTTCAGCTTATTGTAAGCTGTATCCGTTATTTCTGCTCAGCCTGTAGAGTGTTTCGTGATACTCGGAGGACTGTTGTATCAAAATAAATTGTACTGAATCTATGTTTTGACTCGTTTCTTTAAGCAAAGAAAAATCAATTTAACGTAACACTGGGGAAACAAGCCACACGGAGGATGTTCATAACCTGTGTAGCAAGATGCAATTAAAGATTTGCTTGCACAGAATAGGGTAGGAAATGGAAACGTACAAATACCTGTCAAAGCCACTTTTAAGTTATACACTTCAAAATGTAGGGTGCATTTTGTAACAGAGAAGTCCCATTTCCTACAGCTAACTTAGCTTTCTTCCTGCCAGCCATGGCTACTACTTTTTCAGACCCAGGAACCACCTTGAAAGCAAATATGCCATATCTTAAATTTTTAACCATATATTTTTATGATGGTAGGTTTGCTGTTGTGACCCACCTTAGATCAGGCCATGACCCAATCAGCTGAGGACCACTGAAAATGACATCTCCGGGTCTCATTCTTGCATTCTTATCTGTAATGTCTAGGAATATGCAAAATGTGATTAACCTCAAGCTGTGAATTTTCCTGACCCATAAGCAACAGCTAGTTAGTGGAACCGTGGTAATAAATATCACTGTGTTGTTTCTAAATGTTATAGATAAGGAGGAAAAGGACCCAGAAGCTTTCTTCAGCAGCATCCCCTTGTATCAGAACATATATTTCCAATTCAAATAGCAGGAAAAAATTGTGTGTGTGGGGGGGGGTGTTTCATCTGAAATATGTTGGGGAAAATTCCACTTGGCTGCTTTCACTTAGGACATAGAGAGCAAGGTGAGACTTGCACAAATCAGGTCATTTAGAGCTTATTAAAAACACACATTCGGAAACAATGCTGAATGATTTAATGGCATTTTGAAATTGCAACAAAGACACACATTGAACATCTAAAAAAACACAATCAAATCACCAGAATATCAGTAAACAAAAAAAACAAGTGGTTCTACACTGACATACGAGTACAGGATTTTCTTCCTCTGCGGAAGTTGGTTTTCAAAGACTTAGGCATCAAAATAAGATTCTTCTGATTTCTGAAATAGGTACAGATGTTTTCATTTTTTAAAAAAATGATGTGCACTGTTTGAAGACCACATATACACAGAGAAAGACAGACAGACGCAGATCTTTGTGATTTGCCCAGTGATACAGCGATCTTATGCAAAACTAAGTTTCAATACTGAAAATATGTAACAGTCACTTTCCTTCTATGTGAAATGCAAGACATAATTAAATCAATACTCACAGCAGTTATTAGAACACCTGTTCATTATCATGTGAAGACCAGAAAATGTGAAATGTGTAACTGTTTTCACTGCTACCATTCATCTACTGTTGGGACAGGCACCTGTTGCCTCAACACAACACTTAACTAACTTGCTCCTTTCAATGAAGCCAAGACATGTGGCTGAGTGGGAACAAGCAAGTAGATATCTCTGCTACAGGAGGTTGGTCCTTTGGTGATATATAAAGCTCAGTGACAGTGGGCATTAATTTCACGCTCCACTGTTGTTATTTCATATGTATTTTAAAAATGTAAAGACTCCATTCGTATGAACTGTCCATGCAACTGGCACCCATCATCTCTCACTGAAGGTGGAAAGCTATGAGCCCAAGCCACTCAATGGGTGATTCCCAAGTCAATGAGACCACAGGGAACCCAAGCTCTACCCTAAGTCAGGTCTAGACATTCTAAAGGAGTTTGTTGCATTCAACTGAAATGCCTGCAACACCCATTAGCTAGGGAGCATGTAGGCAAAACATTGTCTTTTAACAATGATAAATAAAGGAGTGATGTGGCAAGATTGCTCCTCTCTACACTGTTTCCCCATCCAGTCACTCTGTGACAAGACCCAAATAGAAGCACATGCTGCAAAACGATATAATAAAACATGCAATAAAGCCACCCACAACTCATTTGAGTTTTGCCGTCGAGTATGGGTAGAGGATGACCTGGATTAGGGAAGCGAAAAGCAGTATCTCTTATGGATTTTAAATCAAATTCCAAGTCATCATTTACTTATCACTATTACATTTGATAATATAATCACAACCCTCAGTCATTTACTCATTCCAGGCTTTAGTGCTACATAGCCACTTAAGCTTTGGGATCACAGATCCTTTTGCCCCAAACAGATCAAGCTATTCACTTATTATATGCTTCTTGCATTAATTCTCTTCTCCATAAACTACTTTAACTCCTATATGACATGCTATAACGTTATGCCTTAGCTTGCTATGATTTCAGCACTCTCATAAATAGTGCCTCCACTCTCTCCCCTAGAGTCAGCTTCTCAAATTCCTATTGGACAGTGCTATGGAACACAATAACTGAAGGAGGAAGAGGAAAACTGATCAAGGAAGTGTAACTCAAAGTAATGTAGGGGAATTAATTTAAAACCTTTCATAAGCAACCTACATTACCACTTTGATTATTTTGGCTCCAACCCTGAGATATGGACAGACAGTTTAGAGAAGCACTGCCTGCCCTCAGCTGCATATACAACATCTATGAAGGAGTCCTAATGTACGGTTTCATTATCCTTCTTCAAGACAGTTGGCTACCAGAAGTGCCTGGGAATATTAATCGCACACATCAAGCTGACAACACAACTTAGGAAGAGCAAAGCCCATCTAAGGACCGCCTGTCGAATGGTGTGAAACAACAAAAGGACCTTCATTCCAAGTTAACAAGTTATGTCTTGACAAAGTACAACCTTTAAATTTTGGTATGATTGTCTTCCACTCTTTATGACAGCACATTGGAATGAGACCCAAAGTGTGTTATCAAGGTTAAACAGCAAGATTCATAGTAGCCCCACATTCATTTTTGAGGTAGCACACTTAGTTGCAATGGCCAGGATCCAAAGAACAATGTTAGCATGACCAAGGGTTGGTGCATGTCCAACGAGCTTCCTTACTTTTGTCTTTGAACAGCAGACCCGCTCCCAAGCACCATGCCATATTACATCTGCTTCTGACAGGCCACTTAATTTCAAAAGTGGCTTGCCACGTTTATTGGCATGCATAACTAGTCTGATCTTTTGGATCTCTGCCATAGTGTTGTTGGCCCAAAAACAGAACGTTGATGGGAGAGGTCCCGTTTTGAAATATGTTCAACACAGGTGCATTCTTTTTTTAAAAAAAAAACCAAATAAGACCCTCAAGATTTATTCTCTGTATTTTTATAATAAAAAAATCTTCACAAAATGTAGCAATGTAAATCCTTCTTAGATATAGGTCTCACATTCTCCAGGAAATTTCATCTGCCGCTTGTGGTTTATAACAGCTGCTATAAACTAAAGTGCTTAAAAACTTGCTCAGATTGCCGTGATTATAATATTTTGTAGTTTGCAGTTATGTAAAATACCAAAACACAGAATGGTGGCTCCAGCCAACAGGGTAAGGGTGAACCAGTTAGTACTTGAAATGTATAGGAATATACTCAACATGGCAAACCAACATTCTATGACCAAAGCTTTTTTTAAAAAAAAACCTGTATTTCCCCCCTTAAATTGGGAATTGAAATAAATACTCCAATAAATAAATACATTGGAGTGCTCAAATCAGACTCAAATACTACACTGGGGTACTCAAATCAGCAGGAGTGCTTAAATATAGATGGGAGGGGAAATCTCCACCATACTTCTGAAATTCACCCTTCATCCTAAGTTTAGCCCAATACGCTCCTTAATCACAAGGCAGATATGTAAAATGATGAGGGAAAGGCAGACTATATATTCTTCACAATAAGTACACAGAATTCACATTTAAGTCAAACGTAATGCCCTACTCTTCGTCTAGGCTGAATAACTTATGAACACTTATATGCTCCATAGGAAAGCCAAATATCCTTCTTCTCACCAGTGGATGCCAAGTTATAAAAGTCCATATGCAAGAATCTAGCTTCTTTGAAAAGGTCACATGTTTTTCTGTACATTTTCATGCAAACTGTGCACAATGTGATAACAACATTTGCAACACACTCCCTTTCAAGGTGCACCTTTTATGTTAACAGCAGACCAACTTACAGGAAAGTCTGCACAAAAAAAGTCTATGGCAACAAAACTGAGGGGTCCAGGGAAGAATTCTTTCAGCATCTCATTTTTCCTGAAGCAAGGCAGGAATATTGATGTTCCACCCAATAGCCTGCCGATCAAATCCACAAGTGAACAGATTGCAGATCGGGTGGTCTTCACTCCATGCTGAACAGCAAACCATTCTTCTGTGCCCCTGTGACAACAGAAATGGCTGCATTAGAATATTGGTTTCTCTACCCATCCCTGCCTCAAATCAGCCACTTCCCCTTTCCACCTCCAACATTTCAGGATGAAAAGGAGAAGTGCAGGGAGGTTCTGAAAGCTCTTCATGATCCTTTTCACTCTTCTGCTTGGCATCTCCAACTCTGGGGGGTGCAAAAGAGGTGGGGGAGGAAAAGGTTTTCAAAGTTTCCCTGCACTTCTCCTTTCCACCCTCAAGGTTGGAGGTGGAAATGGAAAGCAGGAACTGACAGTGAGTTACAACCCCTCCCTATGTAGAAGCCCAGATTCCAGTTTATCTGAGGGAAGTACTGGAATGGAAAACATTCATTTGCTTCTGAAATAAGAACCTGAAGGCCATGGGTCATTTCTGCGGGCCAATGGCCCCAATTGAAAAGAAGGTTCTTATTGGTACTGTGAAGTCGCATTGTGAAATCATACTGAGATGTTCCTAGGAAGCAGTTCACAATTAAATGAATAATAATCCTGCTTTAAAGGACCAAGACTTTGAATTGGGCTCATAAACAGGCTTAATTCAAGGCAGTTGTTTTACACTGACAAGCTGTGTTCAATATATGCAACTTGACGACTGTTAAAGACATTATCTTTGGATCAGGTATTCTGCTATCCATATTTCTAATTATGAAAAGGGGTTAGGAGCAGGGATCTTTCTTACATAGAGAACTCAAAATTCTGGTACCTGTCTGTTGCTGCGAGGGAGCCGTGCTAATCGCACTCCAGACATGTCAAATAATCTAACCTGCCGGTTGTCGTGTGGAAGGGCAATGATTCTTTGGCCGACACAAACATTAATCCTGCACAGAAGAGATAAAAATAAGCTAGGGAGCTTGACAAATGAGAACCGACAGTTGTTCAAGTTCACTGAAAATGATTTAATTGGAGGTTTATCTTGTACGCATTTCCCGCAAATACATGTTACTTTATTTTTGCAACAAAATCAAGTACTGGAAAAACACTTGTTTCTAAAGATGACGATTATCAAAATTCACACTGCCACTGCCACACCACACAGCAATGTAGCAAGAACGTCATTGCAAGGCTTTCCCCATGCACACATGAATTTTCTTGGGTTCCCATCACCACCAAGAACTAAGGAACATTTCAGAAGGTCATACATCCAAATAAAATGCTTTAGCTGAATGAATGAGAATCTTTGGACTTAGGCCTATTACATAAAGAAGTAGAAATCAGTTAATTATTCCTGCAAATTCAAATATTTTCAGTCATTCAAACACTTAAAAAACAAAAAGAAAAATTCTAAGGTGCACCAGGCTAAGAGGCCTAAAATTGGTTTTGCTTTGATGTCCACAGAATGGTCCACTCAAATAGGTAATGCTTCAGAGCCACACGCTCTCTTTGAGATACAAATTCGGTAACTACCGTAGTCTGTCCAACCCAGAATGCATGTGGGATCCCCACTAAGAATTTTTAACTGATTTGCACCTCTCTACAATTATCTCTCTTTGAAGAGCCCAACTGTCATGGGCACCACCATTCTGAACATACCATAATAGTTTCTGCAGAAACTAGAGCCCATGACTAAAACAGTACCACTGAGATGTCTAATCAGAGTTGTTACTCTGCTGTACATGTATAACATTAATTCCAAAGATATAGTACCCACTGTGCCTATTATTAGCAAATAATAATTCATGAAAATCAAGCAAATACCTCCTATATTTAACCAATTGGACTGTTTGGGCTTACCTGTTTACTGCAGAATCTGTGCGAATAGTGGCAATAGGCGACCTCATATTTTTCAAGTCCCAGACTTTCACAGTACGGTCATCACTCCCCGAAACAACATTGTCTCCCACAGTGAAGACAGCTGAAGTCACAGTGCTTAAAGGGAGGGGGGGGGGACATTAGAGCCATATTTAGCATTATTACCTAAAATAGACACGCCATTTTTCACTTTTACAATACAACACTATTCTGGAGGTGGGGGGAGGGGATAGACAGAAGCGAACTTTAAATCCAATGATTTTAAAACCCTAACGAGTGAATTACTACTGGAAACACAAAGTTTGTAGCTAAAAGCTACAGGGCACCAAGATCAATCAACAGCATCCCTTATCAAACAAGAAGTTTAATATTTTTAACATACAAGTACGTGTTAAAATAATGCAACTGATCTCTTCCACAAGAGACGAGACTTCGTAAGATATATAAAAATCACCCTTCAGTCATAAGGAAAAAGTGGAGGTCCTGTTTCTGTGTTATGCCTACTCCAGGTCAAGATTTTTTTTAAAAAAATGCCATGTTTGAATTACTATTAGCAAATCAAGGATTAGAGTATAAAAATATGTAACCCCAGAAACCAGGAGCGTGTTATCTATTACATCTGAAAGGACAAAGACTGAGGTTTTAAAGTATTGCTTTAATTCTAGTCTACAAAGCCTTGGGCTTGTTTCCACCTACACAGCACGCTAACAAAGCCTTTCTTTCCCTCCCCTGGTTCATTACAGTGTGCTTCTTAGCTCAATTTCTATGGATCGCATTTAATGACCTATCCTGTATAGCTTGAGGGTCATGCACATCAATTGCTCAGATTTTAGTAATTTTAATTTAAGGTGTCAAGTTGCTCCTGTCACTTCTATTGTACTGTGAGAATTTGATTTCATGTCCTATTCAGCCTACTGATTGAGATTAGTATTACCCAAGTCACAATGGACTAGTATGTGCAGGCCCTCTTAATTTAAATTGACATCAAATTAAAGTCTAATTAGATCCAAACACCATTATGTCAGTGGTACGAAGTTTTTTAATGCTGTATCAGAGGGCCACAGGGTAATTATGTGGCAAGAACTAAAGGTCTTCACTTGAGCTTTCTGAGCCCAATACCCAATTACAGATGCCTATGCGCCTGACCTACTCTGGAGGCACAAGCAATTAAGAACAGCCACAGAATCTATGGAAGATCTCCACTTACCATACACATTCACAGCCAGGAGAACGTCCTCGTCTCCCAAAAATATATGCATTACATACAGAAATAGTCGCGCAAGCGGAGCATTTCACTGTTCCACAACATATGACAATAGATTTGATTCTTTCATCATGCATTAAAATTATTCATCTAGTTAAGATTTAAAAGCTTGTATTTTCGAGAAACCGTTCAAAGCTCTCTGCTTTTCAACTTCTTCTGCTCAAGGACCTGAACATTTTTTCCCCCACTTGTTTAAATTTGCATATCAAACTACATCCCAAAATGTTACAGTATGGGTTGCATGTGGTGTTGTTGTTGTTGTTGTTGTTGTTGTTGTTGGAAAGACAGAAAAGGCCAGAAATTAACTCTTTACTGGCAGCACCCTTATCTTATGAATGCTAGATAACCGAGAAGATCAAACACAGCTAGTATGAAGATTTTGCACAGAAGTAGATTTTAAAAACATCTAAGATTGCTTTGTATCACAAGTCCATTTAATCCAGCATTGCATGCTCCATCTGGCAGGGGGTCTCTCCAAGGTTTCCGAAAGAAGCTTTCCCCATCTTTGCCCTTTGAGGCCTTGTTTATCCAGAGATGTCAAGGACTGAACCTCGTGCATGCTAGAATGGATGACTGCCATAACTCAGTGATTCTCTCAAATGTCTTGTACGTACTGTATGTATGTATGTTCAATAAGATTTCTTACCCACCCTTCACCCTAAGGCTCTTGGGTGGGTTACAACAATAGAATATGCAATTATAAAAATAACTAAAACCATTACAATTATAATACATATCTAACCCCTTCCAAACAGAATGGAACAGAACAGCTGAATTGGATCTAATCAGGTTTCTGTTCTGTTTAAATCCCCTCTATGTCCAATTTGTGCTTGCCACTCTCCACCCGTTATTTTCCTGAAGTTCTTCATTGGGCAAATGTTCAACAATCATTTGAACCTCTCAGCAGCTTTGGATATACCCTTTGGTCATATCACTGAGTAAAGTGCTGAAATGTCATTCAAATGCAAATTACACTCTGCTCTACCACTTATTCTCAACATCTGATCCCAGGGAGGCAGTAGAGATGACAACCCAATGTCTGGCATTAGTTCAAAGTGGATTGGTGGGAACGAGGGGGAGATGCTGCTATTCAAGGGTGCTTAAAATCTGTAAGGGTTATGTGGCCTAGTCTAGGTAAGGTTGCATTCGCCTTAAAGGTCTGGTTGGTTGGTTTGGTGTAATTTCCTCACATGTTCAGGTGAAGAGGACTGCCTTTTGCCAACTGGTTTACAAGCTGTAACCATTTCTAGAGGAGACAGGCCTGGCCTCAGTTATCCATGCCTCTGTTATCGAAGCTAGATTACTGCAATACTATCGATACGCAACTGCCTTTAAAATTGGTTTCCCACCTGGAAACCAATGTCCACACTGTGGAAGGACTGGCCTCCACAGTCACTTACGAAATCATTGTTAAAACCGTGTTTATAGAAGACAATCTTACTTGGCTACGAGGAGGAGGAGGAGGAGGAGGAGGAGGAGGAGGAGGAGGAGGAGGAGGAGGAGGAAGAAGAAGAAGAAGAAGAAGAAGAAGAAGAAGAAGAAGAAGAAGAAGAAGAAGAAGAAGAAGAAGAAGAAGAAGAAGAAGAAGAAGAAGATACTTAACCATAATGGTTAGGCTCTAATGCTTCTGAATACCAGTTGACTGAAACCACAGAGGGGAAAGTGTTCTTGTGCTTGGGTCCTGCTTGAGAGTTTACTACAGGCCATAAGAACAGGATAGTGGACTAATTGGCCATTGCATAGCTGCCAAGTTATCCCTTTTTTTAAGGGATTTTCCCTTATGCTGAATAGGCTTCCTCGCGAGAAAAGGGAAAACTTGGCAGCTATGCCATTGGCTTGATCCAGCAGGCTCTTCTTATGTTTATTTCAATTGATTGGATGGCTGCATGGGTAGCATAAGAATGTGTTCATTTTTAACCTCACTCACCTAATAAGAGTCCCCACTACCACTTCCCTGTTCACTTCACGCATGTAATGAAGTGGGCCCCTGCCTACAAAAGCTTAATGACCAATAGATTTGTTAGCCGTTAAGGTTCCAGTGGACACTTGGCTTAAAAAAAAAATTGTATATACTCATGCACACAAAACACCTGCCATGAATTATTTCAATGAGCAGGAAACATCCTCACAGACTGTTCACTAACTGCATAAAGACATCTAAGCAACCCTTTAATTACCATGCTCCTTTATAAGCAGTCTGTCAATTTAGGTCCTCCACAAATGGCACCTCATGGCATTGCACTAGGGAAGCACAACAACACACTAGGAACAATTATTTCTTGTCCCAAACCTATTACACCTTTCAGCTAGTTTAACAGGTAGCTTTCTTTGACGCTGGACTACAAGATCGCCGTTCCTGCAACAAACAATACAGGAGCAGGGCCAACTTTTATACATCTGGACAAAACTGGAGGCTTGAACTCTAAAGTACAGTTGTACCTCAGATTAAGAACTTAATTCATTCTGGAGGTCCATTCTTAACCTGAAACTATTCTTAACCTGAGACACCACTTTAGCTAATGGGGCCTCCCGCGCCGCGCAATTTCTGTTCTCATCCTGAAGCAAAGTTCTTAACCCGAGGTACTACTTCCAGGTTAGCAGAGTCTGTAACCAGAAGCGTCTGTAACCCAAGGTACCACTGTAAATGGAAAGCAGGGGGTTAAGTAAAGCACTTGATATAATGTGTGGAGGCTTATTGACAAAATCCATACTGACCAAAGCTCAATCTGTGCGGAATCTGGAACATTTAAATAAGGAACTGGGGAAACAGAGGGTAAATTAAGATTTGCCTCACTTTCTTCTCACTCTCTAGCAACCGTGGCCAACTTAAAACGGTGGTTAACATCCCCTCGGCTAAATTAATGAAAAATGTCAACAAAAGATCATTAAGACTCTGTGTTAATGGAACGCTAAAAGGCATTAGGCTTTTCATAACTCACGAGTGGGTGACAGGTATCTTTGGGCATTAAAAAAAAAAAGTTGGCAAAGAGACAGTAGTCTTATGACACCCTTAAAATGTGGGTCCCCCACAGGGAACTTGGTGTGCTACTACCATTCTCTGGAAAAACTTCAGACTCTGCCAAACCCCGGCAAAACTCATTTATCTTGTCGTAGAGAGCAGCCGAGCATACACTTCCAGCTGACAGAGTGGCACTTTTTCACCACACACCACTGCCTGATCTGGAACATTCTGCTCCCTCCGTGGGTCTCAATCAACAGAAATACTGTAATGCTAGCACTCCTCATTAGGACTAACAGCTGTCTCCCCAGTCACACAGAGACACAAAACTGTTTTGCATAACAATCTGCTGAAATTTCACACTCATGGGGAAAAAAATATGATGCAGAAAATGCTGGACCATGAAATGCTGATGCGGTGTGCTGCTTGGAACCGCTTCAAAAAAATTAACACTGCAGTGCCCATTTCACTCACACAGCATGATATTTTAGAGAGGGTTGCCTGTGCATTGTGGGGCTGGGGGGCGGGGAGAACCAAATAAATCCATTACATTTTGGGAAGAGGTATGCCTGCTACAAAATGCTAACGTGTCGAGGCAGAGATTGCAACTGGTTTAATGGTAGTTGGTGAATAATTACCATTTCCCTAGCATGAAGTAATCCTTATTGATCAAATGGCAAACGTTAGCAAAGTTAGCCATTCAGAAACATAATGCTAATGGTGAAGAATACGTGCAGAAACATTTGGCTGCCGGGTGGGAGAAACATGAGGACGAACTCTGAGTGGATGTGGAAGAAGCCCAGTGCTAGGCATCAAAGAACATCAAAGCTAAGAATGGTAGAGCT
The DNA here is from genome assembly GCF_963506605.1 of Zootoca vivipara. NCBI lineage: Eukaryota > Metazoa > Chordata > Lepidosauria > Squamata > Lacertidae > Zootoca > Zootoca vivipara. Next base: position 45,109,934 of record NC_083287.1, read on the forward strand.
TGCTTAAGGAAGGGGAAAAGGAACAATAAGGTATGTTGTACTGGGACCTGGAGGAAGGTCAGCCTGACCAAAATGCCTGGAAGTTGCCAACCACCAGAATATATACCTCCCACCCCCAAATCATCGTTAAAATGAATGGGGGCTTTTGAAAACAAGAAGCTCCTGCGTAAGTTGGCTATATTCCGGTAATGGTGAGGAATGCACAGGACTATGCCATCGCTGATGAAGCATTCTAGGCAGATAGGTAGATGTGGACACATCTCCGCCGTATTAAGCAGTTGGTCCCTTACCTTCCTCACCCTGATCTGGCCACAGTGATCCATGCGACAGTCACCTGCAGGCTTGATTACTGTAACTCGCTCTATGCGGGGCTGCCCTTGAAACTGACCCAGAAACTCCAGCGGGTGCAGAATGCCGCAGCAAGGCTCCTTAAGGGGTCCTTGCCGCGGGATCACATTCATCCAGTGCTTTACCAGCTGCGCTGGCTCCCGGTGGAGTACATGATCAGGTTTCAGGTGCTGGTTTTGACCTTTAAAGCCCTATGCGGCTTAGGACCCTCGTACCTATGGGACCGCCTCTCCTGGTATGCCCCACGAAGGACCTTAAGGTCCACAAATAACAACATTCTGGAGATTCCGAGCCATAAGGTGGTTATATTAGTCTCGACTAGGGCCAGGGCCTTTTCAGTACTGGCCCCGACTTGGTGGAACCCTCTTTCACAGACCAGGGCCCTGCGGGATTTGTCATCTTTCCGCAGGGCCTGCAAGACAGAGCTGTTCCGCCTGGCCTTTGGGTTGGGTTCAGTCTGACCCCTGTGTTTTCCTCCCTCATGGTTTTGATTTATGGACTACTTAAAATGAGGCTGCATTTTAAATTTTAAATTTTAATATTGTATTTTAATCTGTATTTTAATTGTTTTCTTTTCTTTTATGTCTTATTGTAATTTTATTGGTGTTAGCCGCCCTGAGCCCGGTTTTGACTGGGGAGGGTGGGGTATAAATAAAAATTTATTATTATTATTATCATTATTATTAGTCCTATATCTGACACAGCATCTGTAGAGAACCAATAGCACGAGGCCTACTGCCACCCTATTCCATGGAAGTGAAGTCAGACTGGGTGGGAAGAGATGTGGACCACTGCCCTGGCCACCCACCACTCCAGATCCTTCTGTGGCCAGTTAGGTCAATACATGTGTACATGTGTCAAAGCACATGCAAAGTCTTGCTGTTGTTATATGCATAGATAGAGAGGGAGAAATGGGATTTAAATGTTGAATATCTACCTCCGCATAAATGTAAGCTACAGGGTTTACTTTCCAAGAATCTAAGAAATGCCAAGGCTCCCAAAGTCTCATTAGGATTCCACTTACAACGCTACTATACCATACAGATCAGGATAAACTGAAACATGAATCATAGCTGCCAAGTTTTCCCTTTTCTCGCGAGGAAGCCTATTCAGCATAAGGGAAAATCCCTTAAAAAAAAGGGATAACTTGGCAGCTATGACATGAATGTGTCATTAAGGGAAAACACCTTTCTTCCCTAACTACTCCTAACACAGAAAAGTCTTAAAATACATATGTTTTTCACCCCACAGATACAGATCAGGAACTCGCATTTTGTGGGGAGGTCACTGCTTTCAAACAATAATTCAGTCTTGAGTACACATGCACTTATGTATTAAGAGTATTCAGTGAGACCAAGTGATTATATCCATATACCCAAGATCAGGGCATCAATCTTCTATTTCTCTATAGTGTACAAGCTTCCTGGCCTACAAGCTAATGTTAAAATGTTTGCAGAAGCTTATGTATGAATTTCCCTTTTCAAAGCAACTAAGCCTGCAATCATAACCACACTTAACTGGAAAAAAGCCCCACTGAATTTAATAGGACTTACTTCTGATTAGAAATGTTTAGGATTGCAACACTAGTTCTGATTCCAATTTAAGTTCTTTCTTAGTAAACATGTATTAGTAAGATTTTTTTAAAAAAAACAAAAACAAAATATCATCTTGGTACCTTTCTTTTCTAACTAAAATAAACACAGCTGAATTTTCTTAGCCTTAGTCTCTCCCTTGCAAACACCCTCTTGTTATCCAGTGCTGAAAAACCTGCCATGTCAAGCCTTGTTTTATATTTTAATTCTGAAGTACTACATATACCAATATGATGTGGAAGTTTGCAACCATTACTTTCTTACATCAAGTGTCACCAAGCCACAGAAGCAAACATTTTCTACCTGCACTTAATCCTCATGGTGATCTTTCTTATCTAGAGAAAAAAATATGTTTTTCTAGAACACACAAATTTAAGCTAAGGCAGCCGCAAAATCCTACTGAAAAAACCCATGTAGCTTTAAAAAAAACCTAAAACACAAACTGCTTTATTTTATAGTCTACATAGTTAAGCTTGCCATTCTTTATAGAAACTGCATATGCCTGAAATGTTAAAGATAGTATTTTTCAGGTTTAAAAACAGAATTAAGGCACCATCTGCTGGAACACATCCAGATTATTCAACACCCCCAAATTGGTTAACTAATTTTTAACAACAGCTGTAGAAGCATAGCTCTTATCTGTAAAAATGGACTACCATTATAAAAAACTTAAAATTTGGCAGTTCCCCACTTGTCTGGGGCAGCAAACTTGCCAGCCCTATCTTTCAGAACAAAGAAAACTGCACGATTTCATAGAAGAAACTGGATGAAAGCACCTAAGGGTGCCACAGATCACTTAGGTTATTTTTTTTTAACGTACCAAACATGTTTTGTCTTATCTGCTTTTTTACAACAGAAAATATGTATGCACAATGTCAGAGATCGAGAGTCTGGTAACCCAACTGAAACAGGTGAAAGCCCCAGGTGCAGGTTTAATTCCTGCAGAGGCCATTAAAAATATTTTGGACATTTGAGCCAAAATCTTAGCCTCACTTTTCACTGGCATAGACACCTATGGATATGTTCCTGAAGACTGGGGACTATCAATCATTGTCCCAATATATAAAAAAGGCAAAAAAGATGATCCTACCAACTATAGACCAATCAGTCTCCTCAACATAATAAGCAAATTGTATGCAAGACACTTGCAGTGGAAATTCAAAGACTGGCTACAACAAGAAAACATTCTTGCAGATGAGCAAGTAGGACTCTGAGAAGGTCGTTCGACCATCAACCAATGTTTAGTTCTCCAACATCTAATAGAGAAGTACTCATCTTGTAAAGCTGCTTCTCTTTATGTGGCCGCCACTGATTTCAGAACAGGGAAAAACTGGAGACCTCCACACTAGATAGACGTCTGCTATACCTAATACGCATGTTACATGAAGGGACCTCATTAAAAGTGCATTGTACCTCCCAGGGCCACTTATCTAATGCAATAGAAACCGAGAAGGGAGTTAAACAAGGATGCATACTGGCCCCATCCTTGTTCAATTATTATATAAATGATATGATCCCTTATCTCCGCAATATAAATTTCCATCCTCCAAAACTTGCAGGAAATCATATTTCGGTGCTGCTTTACGCAGACGACGCTGCAATCCTCTCTAGAGCACTGATTGGCCTTAAAAGAGTCATGAAAACACTCACTGCATATTGTAAAGAGAGCCAATTGGATCTCAACTACCAAAAAACCAAAAGCATGGTCTTTGCCAAGAGGCCCAAATCACGTGTATGGTACATTGATGGGCATAAGATCGAGCAGGTCACCTGCTTTAAATACCTGGATATAGCCCTTCACTCATTGGGAAGTAGAAAAACCCATGGCAACTACATTGCAGGGAATGCTCAGAGAAGTGCTAATGCCATTCTTAGGTACCTTAGGTCCAAAGGTGGACATTACATACCAGCAGCCCTCAAGTTGTTTGAGGCCAACTTGATTGCACAACTGTTATATGGTGCCCAATTAGGCCCCTTTGCCAACTGTGCTCCATTAGAATTGGTGCAATCCAAATTCTTAAGATCTGCTTTACAAGTACCGTACCTCTTAACATACTAACACCTTTTTTATTGAGTATTCTTGGTTATGTTTTACACCAGGCTTCCTCAACCTTGGCCCTCCAGATGTTTTGAGACTACAATTCCCATCTTCCCTGACCATTGGTCCTGCTAGCTAGGGATCATGGGAGTTGTAGGCCAAAAACATCTGGAGGACCAAGGTTGAGGAAGCCTGTTTTACACAGTAATTCCCCTTAGAAGCCACAAAAACTGGAAAACTATCAATACGTTTACAATGAAACAGAACTTTAGAAACCTTGTCACAAGTTCAGGAAAATGCCCTAACCACTGTTGGTTCTTTCAGGTGAAGAGACTAGGTCTTCAATGGTCTTCTGATTAAAGATCAAGTCCATGCTCCCTAGAACTTCACCAAAGATAGACTGGGTCTGAAGAATCAAGGCAAAGAGGACAACTCTCTGCAGGTTCTGTTAAGGAGTCTTCCGGGACCACATGCTGGTCTCAATCAACAACATTGTCTATAGTGTACTAAATAATGGTTTGATGCCCAAGATCCCCAGCTACCTCAGAGCACCAGGGACATTTCATTGACACCAAGGATATGATCCTCCTTCCCAATACTCATGGTGACCCTTGCCAAAGTGTCAAACAGCAAATTGACCCCAGACGGCCCTTCCAAATAAGGGCCAATGCTATGTTTTCACTATCCCAAACTCCACTTTACAGATAACCACTGTACAACTAACTTGTGGGTTGGATGTTCGGCACTGAGCAAGGCTAACTGCACAGAAAACCCTCAGTGGATGCCTCCCTCACTACAAGCAAAAATCCACATTGGCCAGATGATGTGGCTAACTAAAGAAAAAAATATAAATTATGCATATGGAGATCTGCAGTGCTCCTTACTTATGGCTAGACCTGCTAGGAAATTCAAGCACACTTGTGGGATGCTAATAGACTGGTAATAGACAGAAAATTACGAGAGAAAGGGGTTGTTTTTTAATGCGTTCCCCTCTATTTCTTGGTGTCAAAAGTTGCCATTATGGAATTCAATTTGTCCGAAAGGTAATTACAGAGCTAATTACAGTGCTAACAAAGCAGCTTTTTAATTTAAGCAGCACTAAAAACTACAGCTGAAAAAAATCCTAGGTGCCTAGAAATGTTGACACACCTCATTCCTAAACTATTTTTTATTATTAAGTAAGCTTAAATGCTATTCTACAGCAAGGTTGACAGTTTACAGGAACATGCAATTATATATCACGTACAAAATAAAAACAATTAACAGGGATATAGGACTCTAGAGCAGACATCCCCAAACTGCGGCCCTCCAGATGTTTTGACCTACATTATCCCTAGCTAACAGGACCTGTGGTCAGGGAAGATGGGAATTGTACTCCAAAACATCTGGAGGGCCAAAGTTTGGGGATGCCTGCTCTAGAGCATAACCCAGTTCAGCTAAAAGCTTATTGAAACAAGGTGTCCACCTGTCACTTGAAGGTCATTAAGGCAGAGGAGTTGGTGAAACTTCCTGAGAAGGTATTTTGGGCACCACCACCAAGAAGGCTCCTGCTCATATGGCCAAAAACCACAGTTTGGACTGCAGAGACAATTTATCTGGACAATCTTAAGATGTCTGTGGTGGGTATATACAGAAGGAAGCTTCCTTCCGATAGGCATGATTTGTGGGATGTTAGCATCCAAAATGCTCATTAAAAGGGTTAATTGCAAGAGCTGTCATACACTCTGTGGCAGCTATGGCAGCTGGTACAGTTATGGCAGTTAGGAAAACAGTCTTAACAGTCAGAGCAACTTAAGAAACATCCACCTGCACTGTGTATTTAACCTGCAACTGCAAGCACACTTTAAAAGAGAGTGTAGTTTTTATGGGAGAGAAAAATAGAACTAGTTAAAGGGTCAAACAACCCAGGGCTGTCTTCCGCATACAGTGGTGCCTCGCTAGACGAATTTAATTCATTCTGTGAGTCAATTCGTTTTGCAATAAAATCGTCTAGCGAATACTATAGGAATGCATTGAATTAATTTTTTCCCCCATAGGAACACATTAATTGAATTTCAATGCATTCCTATGGGAAACCGCGATTTGCTAGACGAATTTTTCACAAAACGAATTTGTCTTGCGAGGCAACCTCTGCTCGAAAAATCTCTTCATTAAGCGAAAAATTTGTCTTACAGGGCATTCGTCTAGCGAGGCACCACTGTACTCTCTAAATGGAAACTAGAGTTTAATTCCCACATGATCTAAGCTGTGTAGGGTCAAAAACAGCCCTTTGAATTGAGCCTAAAATCAAAAAGGTAATTACTGTAGATCTTTCAGCACCAGTTCTTTAAGGCAGCCTGCACAAAGTAATATTCTTGCTACAACTTGTACAGTGCCTGTATAGAAGACCAGTGGGAGACCCAGGCAAGCTCATCTGAATTCTCTAAAGGAAAAGCAGGACATAAGATTAGTCAATTGCTCGTGCTGACCTGTGGCATGCTGGGAGTCAATGGGTGGATCCCACACTTCTAAGGTTTATGCTTCTGAATGTTACCTCCTTCATGGACTTTGAAGAACACTGCAGGGCATGTGATTCTACTGCCTTTACTTCTACTCTTCCTGCCAACTGTCCCATTGTAAGTGAGCCTTGGCAACTCACCTGACATTTAACCTCAATCCTTTGTTGCTGCTACTGTGAATAATTATTGCAAGGCTTTTGCATACCATGTGCTCCTTGTTTTGATAATATCTTCCAGCTGAAATTTGAGCAGTTTCAACACTTTCCTTTTTTATCTGCAGAGGATCATTATGAGATTATATATATATAACGTGCTTATGACTACTTGCTACATGGTAACCTGGACCCAAGTCGCAGCACACACTGCAACATTAAGATTGCCACACTATCCCTCAGAAATTGAGTAGACTCATTGTAGTTCTGTCCCCATTGCCTCTATCTCAGGGACTTCCAAAATCCAGGATAAGCACTCATCAGCAGATTATGCCAGCTGACCTAGGAAAACACCATTTGACCTTTAAATGAGTCCAGAAATCCCTACCACCGCACAGGTCTGGGATTGAGTGAGAGGGAGTATATTGAGCAGAATCCTATTTTGATGTTTTATATACTGTATTTTGAAAAGCAGAATATAAATACTTGAAACAAGATCAACTGCATATCAGCATCCCTAGTCTCTACTAAACCTTCTGTTAAATCCTCCTGCTATAACACTGGACAGGCCCTAGGACCGGAATGGGAAACCTGTGGACCTCTAGATGTTGTTCATCTGCAATTGCCATTGTCCATGACCACAGGCCATGCTGGCAGAAACTATTAAGAGCCACAGTCCAACAACATCTGAAGAGCCACAAGTTCCCAAGCTCTGCGCTAGAAGAACAGGGCTGCTCCAACATCCCCCAAGGGGGATGGTCACAGGTTCCTCACACCAGTCCTGGGTTGGCAGGACTTTTCCAACAGCCTTCAAGGTGCGATGGGGGCTGCTGCTAGAAAACCAGCCCATTGTCTAATGGTGCTACCCTTTTCCATAATGCAGCATAGCTACAGTATTTTAATGCAGCCTCTTGAAGTCTCATTCTCTGCAATAAGAAGATGGGTATCTTATCTTAATTTTCCTTGGCACTAACAAAGTTTTAATTGGGGTGGGAGAAAAGAGTTTTGATAAGAGAACATCTCAAATGATTAATGTTAAAAACTGAAGAGGTCTGAAAGTATTTGGTACAAGTTCATCCAGATAAACACTGCAAAGAACTGAACAATGGAAGATAGTAACTCTCTCAGCACACCAGGTCCGGAACAAAAATATATATGAAGGACTACACACATGAACTGGATTTTATATTTATAAGACGTAACAGAGGTGCTGTTTGTAAGGAGGAAAAAGTGGCCAGCTGGACGAATGGCTTAACAGCAAGTGAAGGATGACAACTGGATACTGAATAAGAAATGATGCAGCTATGGGAGGAAATGATGGACATATGTTTGCAACAGGAGGGGGTAACCTGATTTTAAGAAACTGCATTAAAGTAATTTGGTTTGACTTGTAGTAATTCGAAAAAATTATAAAAATAATTATAAAAAAGTAAGTATCTTGTACAAGTAACCCAACGCAACCAGCCTCCCACTTAAAAACTTTAAGAAACTGCTGTCACTTACTCTGTATGGCCCTGAAAGACATTCACAGAATGGATAGAAGGGTCTCTGAAATCCCACAGACGGAAAGTCGTGTCTCGTGATGAGGTCACCACAAGACGCTGGGTGGGATGCGTGCAACAATGTGTAAGTTCTTGGTCATGTCCTACAACCACAGATGAAAATATTAAGGCACTGAGAATGCAAGACCTTTCAATTCCACAAACACTGGGGAGGAAAAACATCAGACACACAATTCTTATGCTTTGGTGGCAAAAAGGTGGCTTCGAATTTTACTACCTACCCCAGATTCCTGGGCCATCATCACTAACATAGATTAGACTCCTCATTTCATCTTAAGGAATGCATTTAAGAGCATATAGATTCAACATTTTACGATTTCTCGGCAATACTGAATAGAGTTTACTCTACAAAGATCTGCTAAGCACTAAAACAAAAATAGACAGTCTGACTCCTTGATTAACCATGCAAATATAAGAAGGGCAAGGAAGGTACTCTGAATGGGGAAATATCACCTGGCCAACAACCTGCTAAACTATCTTGGTGTGCCTTCTTTAAAAATGCAGGGTTCATGTTTGAGGCAGATGCACTAGAAAATTCTGTATCTAAAGTAGTGCCTGACTTGCCCACTTTGTTGGAAAGCTGTGACCAGAAATGTCAGAGAAGTTAGTCTGCTCTTTGCACGTTGAGTTCTTTGCGGCTTAGACAAATTGTTGTCAAAACTGACTTGCAGCAGCTGTTTACATTGACTGAATATAAAATTTAAGGCCTATGCTTAGAACTGCAAAATCACAGGGCTGCTAGGAGCCACAAATCATCTAGCTCAGTGTTTCTCAACCAGTGTGCCTCCAGATGTTTTGGGACTACAACTCCCATCATTCCTGACCACTGGTCTTGCTAGCTAGGGATGATGGGAGTTGTAGTCCCAAAACATCTGGAGGCACACTGGTTGAGAAACACTGATCTACTTCATCCCTCTACTTTAGGTACACACTGCAGTTTAATCTCCTACTAATTAACACACAACTGCCACATTATAGCTTGCCACTGGTGACAGAGCAGCTGCACACAAGCTCTACCATGCCCAGTGCCTACAGACACAAAATAGTTTAGGAAAAACAATCTAGATGTCACTGCTCTATAGGGTGAAAGTGGTGGGGGGAAACCACCTAGGTAATTTGGTAATATGACCATATGTAGGAAAGAACCTCTTAATTAAAACTGAACCAAATTCCACAAAACTCTTCACTGGGCAGAAACTGGCCCAATAATCATAAACACATTACACATGTTTCATTTCTTATGTCTAGCTAATTGAAGGCTTTGATTGCACATCTGATGACAATCCATGATATATTAAGCTTCTGTGGCTAGTTCAGCAGGTGGAAAATAGCTATAGGAGAAAGCTACATAAACAGAATAGCCATCTTGGCCCATGTTTTGTGACAAAGATCTACATATGTATGAATACATATCTGTTATTAAAAGCAACTAAACTGCCCGATCACGACAGAAAAGGAACCCCTTTGTAAACAGCTAAAGTGCTAGAAATATAGTCTACTCTCCACCCCCCTTGGGAGTCTGTTTTCAGATTACACACTGACCCTTTGGGAGGAGAGAAACACGGAAGTTCAAAAAAGAAACAGGGCAACACAGAGTAGAGAGGAATCTCACATTCATAATAAACAATGGGAGTTACTCTTCCTTGCCAAGAAGTTTTAATTTCTAAGCGCCACGTTAACAGTGGCAGCCTAGAACCCACAATCAGCCTATGAAGCAAACGGACAAAAATGAAAACTTCCACACAAAGAGGTACCTGTCAGAGAGTGCACAAGTTCAGATGTCTCCACATCATACAGGTTTGCTGTTCTATCCCATGAAGCTGTCACAGCTTGCTTCCCTCCAACTAGCCAATCAGCTGCTATGACTACACCTTGGTGGCTTTTTAGGAAAGTTGAAGGAGCCCGGATGGTGGGACAATCACTAGAACCATCTCCATCTCCTTCAGGTTCATCTTTATCAGAGAACTCAACTTCATCTTCTCCAGACATTTGCTGTTAATTTTGAAAACATTTAACATGTATTAAAACTGCCTAAATTGAATGTGGCTTACATAATCCTTAATGCGGGATTAACCTATCACAAACAAACACAAGGGTTTCTGCTATTGGGTTTCCCACTGTGCACTATAATGCCCAAATCAGGTAATCTGGGAGAGAGCTAGTGAGTCAGATTCCATGAGGCAAAGGACAGCCGAGCTGTTGAGAGTGTCCCCATTGGCATAGTCTCAGCAACAAAGAAGGAGAAGATACTTGAATAAGACATGGGATATAGGAAGTAAAGTTTAATGCTGAGTGCTATTTACTCCCACATAAATAAATGAAAATATTCTCTCTTGAGATTTTATTTTCATACTGTAAATTTGTCTTGGGCCTTTTGAGATAAATTTGCACATCAGCAGTAGGGTGTTTTTTTTTAAAAAAAAAAAGTGTTCTGAAGCAGGTATGAGGAAGCTGTGGCCCTCCCGATGCTAATACATTTCCCTTAAAGATCTTGTGCAAATCTTGATTAAACAGTGTTTCCATACAGTCATGATGGGCATGTCCTACTCTGTTGCAATAGAAACTGACTGCAAGCGACATAGCTGGTGGATGAACTATAGAGTGGCTGTGAATGCTAAGGGAGCATTATCAACAGTGCCTGCTAGTGCTGTTAATGCTGAGTTTCTAATGGCAGAGATAACATACCAACTAGCTTCCACTGAAGCTATCAGTAACAGCCACCTAAGCAGAGCTGCGGGAAGAGGCTGAAGGACTTTATGACACTGTCCACCTAGACGATGGTGCGCCAAAAACATGTAGCAGCAATGAAAAATGTAATCAAAAAAATGCTAAGGGGGGGGGGGGTAATCACAAATTGTTTTAAAAGGTGCATATTCTCAAATAGGTTAATATACTATTGCAAAGTTTTAAAATGCAGCATAGAACTTTTCTTCAATAGCCAGCATCAATTGGAGTTAAATCACTTACATTACAGTCTGCGGTAGGCTGTGGTGTGGGCAACTGCACCATATACCTCCAGATATGAGCTGTCTGATCTCCTGAAGCTGCAGAAAAAGTTGAAAGAATATGGGAATATAGTAGATAATTCAGATGTCACACACCCGATCCTCTACCATGGTACAGAGGATTTGGAACAAGTTGGGAGTTAGGAGTGCTTCCTGTCCCATCATTTCCCTTTCCTTTTCTGCAGTCCTTGATGCAAAACCTCTTTGTTTCCGCAAATAACGGTTTACCATAATGTAAAGGTAAAGGGACCCCTGACCATTAGGTCCAGTCATGACCGACTCTGGGGTTGCGGTGCTCATCTCGCGTTATGGGCCGAGGGAGCCGGCATACAGCTTCCTGGTCATGTGGCCCGCATGACAAAGCCGCTTCTGGCGAACCAGAGCAGCACACGGAAACACCGTTTACCTTCCCGCCAGAGCGGTACCTATTTATCTACTTGCACTTTGACGTGCTTTCGAACTCCTAGGTTGGCAGGAGCTGGGACCGAGCAACGGGAGCTCACCCCGTTGTGGGTATTCAAACCGCCGACCTTCTGATCAGCAAGCCCTAGGCTCTGTGGTTTAACCCACTGCGCCACCCGTGTCCCATAATGTATGAACAGGCAAATAGTTTTAAGCAATCTCTCCAAACTGAAGTTTCAAACGATAGTTTGATCCTAGTTTACAAAACTGGCTTGCTCAAACTATAATTAGCTGGTTTGCACATCAAGGTCAAATGGTGTTTGAGGAACCCAGGTAAGAGGTGGGAGAAGGAAAGCTTGTTCTCACTGCTTCAAGCCAAAGAGGATCAGTATTAAGGTCATTGCATTTTTACCATTTTGACTCAAATGCCTAAGTTACTTATGCATGAATAATACTTACTTTTGAACAAATACTGCTGCTGACCACTTAGTTAACATTCAGCCTAAATTAAATGTTTCATTATTTGGGGACTACATGATGTTCAATTAAGCAAAGAGAATTGAATTTACACACACACACACACACACACACACACACACACTTTAACATCTAGTCATACACATAAATAATTTGCGCTTATTGAGAGGATTTTTTGTAAACCACTTAGAAGTTTTATTTACAGTTAAGAGGCTATACAAGTTTTATATAAACAAACAACATTCACCCCCTCCTCAGTATCAGTCTTCCTTGCTGCTGCATTCCAATGCAAGTTTAAATGTGTGTGCAAGTTCAGGAAAGCTTCCTACATCCCTTCCCTCCATCCTTAATGGCATTGTAAACAATTTTATGTTGTCTATTTAGCCAAAAAATAATTGCATCACTCCTTTGGAGGTAGGGTGCGGGATGACCTGTAAATGCCTATAATACACACAGATTACAGAATTTTAAACATTCTGCAGCCTATTCCTTTTTGACCCCAAAGTTAATTACCTTTAAGTCAACAGATAAAAGTGCAAGCACCCCATCTCTCATACACAGGCATATTTAAATAGAGCATGGCCAAAGAAAACAGAAGTAAAACCTTGTTAAGGTAAGTGAGTCAGGACAACAGAATGCTCTGGAGAAGATGCTCAGAGGTAGAGCACACATTTTTATTCCCAGGTTCAATCTCAGGCATCTCCAAACAGGATGGGGAAAGATTCCTATTTGTAACCCAGAGAGCCAACCATATTCCATGCAGAGTAGACAACAATGAGTTAGGTGAAATGATGAAGTGAAATTGAGGGGGGATTCGGGAAAGACAGTACATCTTCATGGCACAAAGCTAAACTGTGGGATTCGCTGCAACGAGACATGGTGACAGCCACCAAGTTAGATGGCTTTAAAGGGGATTAGACAAATTCATGGAGGACCAGGCCATCAATGGCTAATAGTCATGACAGCCATATGCTACCTATATGATCGCAAGCACTTGAAAGGCCTATTGTCTTCATGCCCTGCTTATGGGCTTCCCAGCATTCTGGGAACAAGCTGCTGGGTCAGATAGGCCTTTAGTGTTATCCAACAGGGCTGCTCTTAGGATGTGAATAGTCCGACATGGTATAAGGCAAGTGGTGAATGAATGTATTGTGAATATTATTCTGTAAGCCCAAGATAATTACATACCTGTAAGAGCCACTTGTTCCGTCGGATGAAACTTTATGGAATTTACTGTTTTTTAAGAAAAACAACACCACAATTATTATGACCAACCAATTCACAGGAAGTCCACACTGTACACGTAGCTAAACTTAGGGGCAGGGGGCACATCTGGACCTCCACTGTGATTTAAGATCTGCTCAGTGGTTTGTGGGAGGGCTGGGGTGTACTTTAGTCATTTCCAAACCTAGGAGTTAAAATATATGCTTGCCATTTGATCAGTGTCTAGTGTCATTGTGGGGTGAGGAATAACTTAAAGATAGAACTCCGGTGATTCTAGTGATATCCCAGAAGCAAGAGGACTTGGGGGGGGGGGAGAATGTTCTTGTAGAAAATTCCAGAGCAAAGTCTTCCAGCAAGAGGAATGGTGCTTGTGGGATCCAGTAAGTTATTCTACAAACTATGCAAACTGAGTTAGCACAATTCCAGATTTTTCTGCTTCACACTGCCAGGGAAGGAGAGGGGAAATGATCCCCCATGCAAAAATGAAGAAGAAAAAAAGAACTCCCCATATCCAATTTAGTTAGTGCTTCAATGGAAATAGATTGAGTGCACTATCTCACTACAAGCAGTGACATTTTTACATGGAGCATTCAGAAACTTGACGTTTCCCACTTGCATTCTGAAATGGTACTGTTCAGAATTCTACTATCTCAGTCTGTGTAATGGGTAAAATGAATCTGATCTTTGTGAGAATTTCAATACAGTTACACAACAACTATCAAGTTTGAAATCTGAAAGCACATTTAGCAACCAAACATTTATATTGTTATTTCTTGCTTGCTCCATTGTATTTTATGTTCAAATTATAACCACTGCATTTCAAGTTTTTCCTTTGACTATTAATATACTTCTCTTTGACTCAAACAATCTTAAGAAACTAGGTTGAATCCCACTGTGCACTTATGTTCATCAAAGGGACACCTTCACCTATGAAAGAGAAGGAAATGTTCCTCATCCTTCTCCCCAAAAGTATCTCCTTGGGGAGGAGGGGGTTGAGAAAGCCTACAGAATATGGTGAAAGGTGGCACAAAGGAATGCAATGGGGAAATTGGCAGAAATTAGTGGAAGCCTCTGCCATACAAAACACTTTTTTGCAAATTGAAGAACTCCTTCAGTTCGCAGAAGGGAACAATTGGATTCAACCCAGTGGCTTTTGCATACTAAAACCATACATATATACAGTGGTACCTCGCAAGGCGAATGCATCTTGCGATCTGATGGTGACTCGCAAGACGAATATGTGGTACATGTCATTGCAGGAATACATCATACATAAAGTTATTTTTCTGACATTCCTGTTCAACAACAGGGATTTCATCTCACCTGATCCAGCATGCCCACCATATTTCACAAGGCACTTCCCTGTTTCTATGCTCCAAAGCAAAGCAGTGTGATCTATCAGAATTAAAAAGGAAGGAAAATGAAAGAAAAATGCTTTAATTTAGGCAATGGAGGCCCTGCAGAATTATAATGACAGGTAACAAAGTATACAGCTACCAGTGAGACATGTGCTAGCAAAGTATGCCCCTGTACCTTGAGCTTGACAACGAGGGGAGTTGGAAGTTGTACATACAGTTATAAGTCAGAGAAAATGCATTTCAGGGGAGTCCTGTTCCTGTGGCTCTCAGCAGGAAGAAAACTTCTACAGTGAATGGAGGCAGTTTGTAGTTCAGGCTCATTCACACATGCATGCCCATTATTTGATTCCTCCTTGCCTCAATACTCACAGCAGAATGCCTATTGGTTGCACAGAAAAACACTGATTTTGAAGTGTCCTAACTTCCCTGTGCTGTTCTACCTATGATGGCTTATTCACACATGAAAAACCCTACTCAGGGTTTCCAATTACACAGAAAGCCTACTCAAGTAGAAGTTCATTCCCCAATGTCTGGGACACTAGAAGAATGCAAGTATGGTAAAGGGGGCATGGGGAAGAGGAAGGGGACGCCCCCCCCATGGGGACTTGGGGGGGGGGGGGGAGAAAGCAAATGAGAAAGGCCTGAACCACCACCCACTTCTGCAGTCATCAAGCAATGAGCATTCATGTCCGAAGCAGCCTTAGTGAATTTGGAGGTTTTGGCGAGGAAGTTAGCTGCACTTTCTGGACAAAGTGCAAGTCTCCAATTTCTCTGAATCATACCCTCTCTTTGATGTCCAGCAGATGGTGCTAGCGTATCTCAGACTCCTCATTTATCCTCTCTTTCAAAGATAAAAAGTTATATTGCCCTTATATGCACATTTGCGGCCCCCATAATTCTATGGGATTACCACTAGGCCCAATACAAGAAGTGTCCTTAGCAGGATTATCTTTCAGCAATGGAAGCACAGATTAAGTCTTAAAATGGATAACAGAAATTAGGTCATATTTCTAAAGTTTGGTTTTGGGGTCATTAGTGGGTAGGCAAAGAAAAGCAGGTGAAAGAAAAACCTGAAAGGGGGGAAATAATGAAGAGAATGTAACAAGAGAAACCTGACACTTGCATAGCATCTGCATTTAGATGTCCACTACCTCTTCCTACTGTTCCCTCTTATGGCCTGAGGTACACTATTTTCGTGGCATTTTGCTTAGCCTAATAAAGATGGGTATGACTTGAAGTCACTTGAGGCCACCTTGCTGAAGCTAAGCAGGTCTGAGTCTGGTTAGGGCCTAGATGGGAGACCTCCTGGGAACGACACTGCTTGCTACCCTGGGTTGCATGATGGAAGAAAGGTGGGATGTCAGAATGTAAAATACAGATTTTTACAATGGGGCAAAGCAGCTACCTTTACTTTCTGTGCAAATGTTCTCAGTAAAACCACACTTAAGAGAGATGAATGGCAAAACAAGAAAGTATAAATGCAACAAAATTGTTGAGATAAAAACCATATCTAGGATTTGATTAACACACAAGTCAAATGCTAGTCTGAAAGCATGCTTTGATTTGGAACAGTGTTTCCCAAACTTGGGTCTCCAGCTGTTTTTGGACTACAACTCCCATCATTCCTAGCTAGCAGGAACAGTGGTCATAGATGTTGGAAATTATAGACCAAAAACAGCTGGAGGCCCAAGTTTGGAAACACTGGTTTAAAGTAATGAGAGCGGTCTCTTTCAGTCTGGGGGGGGGAGCAAAGCTAGGGTGGTGGTGAGTGTTTCTCCACATGTGTGGTTGGAGAAGATCTGGTGCCACTGACTGAAGAATCCAATAGGCAACACCTTGAATCACAAACATGCTGTTTCGCATCTGATATAGGCAGGGCTAAGGGTCTAAATATGGGGCAGGATCTGAAGCCCCCCATCGGTCATTCATTGGCCATGTTTGGTTTAGTATGCCCTCATAAATAGCAATGGAGACAAAAAAATAAGAGTATTACCAGCAGATGCTGTCCCCAGCACCAATGGCTGAGTTTTCGTGACACTGACATCCCAAATCCCATCCCGATGACCAATATACTCCTTCACCAGCTGGCAAATGGCTCTAGATGTCGTAGTTTTGAAACTAGATACAATCTAAGGAGAGCAAGAGCAGATATGAGACAAGAAGAGATGTACAATTGTTTACTATCCCGCTCACAAATGCACAACATAAAAGCCATTAATACATTTAACTGTAGCACATTTTATGGATGCACAAGCTATAGGATGTTCTCTCCTAAAAAATAATGGGACCAAATTTGTCCTGTGTCAAATCAGGACACTGTACTGTGCGCGCCACAGCAGAATTTGGCCCAGTGTAAGCGTTTTAGGAGGTCATAATGCAGCAAACTCTCAGATTTTCCTTTCATCTCTCCTGATAAACAGGTCGGTATAATCTGAGGAGCACTTAGCTTTTTTTCCGTCTATGTTTTGTATATGCCATACAAGTCTGTTTCTTAAATTCAGCTGGCCAAAAATGGGTAAGGTGCGGGAGAAGGAAAGAGCTGTGTAAAGATCTAAAGCTAAGAGCCATTTGAAATGGCAAAATAAATAGATAAATCAGCTAGTTTTAACAGTACACTGGAAATAACAATTAACCTGGAAGCACAGCCCAGTTCCTTTTGCATGTTAATGAAACATTCTTTCCAAGAAACAAAACAAAAAAAGGAAATTTGACAACACAAGGGAAAACTAGGGGTGGGTGGGAAGCAACTAATGTTTAGAGATGAATCCCCTTGCTTGCCTGTTCTGATTAAATGCCTTTGGGGGGGGACTTTTTTGAATTTCAATTGCTACATTAAAAAACAGTGAAGAGGAAAAAAGGAAATAATAGTTCACCATCCCACCCACCCCCAACCTGCGGGCAGAGAATTTTGGTACTATTTGTATCAATGAAAGAGCTATGTGCTAAAACACATAATTGCGTGTCTTGGTTTTGGTAAATGCTGGGAGTTCAGGTCAAAGGTAGAAGAAGGCACAAGAGACAGAAAGAAAAGTACAGAAATATGTCTTGGACCAGAGGCCTAGGGACTCTGTCATACCCTTTTAAAAGGTTCCTAGCATGGCCTGCAGCTCCCCAACCACTCATTTCACAAGAGTTGC
The DNA here is from genome assembly GCF_963506605.1 of Zootoca vivipara. NCBI lineage: Eukaryota > Metazoa > Chordata > Lepidosauria > Squamata > Lacertidae > Zootoca > Zootoca vivipara. Next base: position 45,127,727 of record NC_083287.1, read on the forward strand.
TGAACCATAATTTAGGGTTAGGAAGCAATGCCCCCAAGGTACAATGAATGCTCCTGCGTAGCACAGCATCAACTCTCCTGGGGTTAATTTAAAACCACAGACCAGGCTTCAAGAAGTGTGGTGTGTGTCAAATGTGCAGGTCGGTTTGTGTTTGCAGTTAAGGAGGAGAGGAATGGGTTACGGAGAAGACCTGGACAAGGATGTGACTGACACAACAGGAGGAGGGGCAGCTGCTTTGACAAGCAAGAGGACTTTGGAAGGTCCTCAGTGACAAACAGAGAAGGGAACTTATATCGAGCAGAGTTAGGGGTGGAATGCGGTGCTGATGAAGGGGCTTTGGCAGAGGAGATGTAAAGGATAGCACGCTGGGGTTTGATGGTGAGATGTACTTACAGATCCTACTTCTGCACCCATGCTCATTAAAACTAATGATTTTGTGAAAAGTTATAAGGGTGTTCAGTACCCCTGGCGGAAGATAAAAGCCTAAATGAAAATACGATGATGCCGATTGAAATCTCCAATGTCTAAAAAGGTTGGTTTATGTTACAATAATACTTCTAATATTCCCCACCAATAAACTACAACTGCTGCAAAGCAGGAATAGGAAGCAGTGATGAAGGCTTGGTTTTCCAAAATAAAATACTGTAGCAGTATCTACTCAAGATGTCAGCTTTCGGGAGGAAACATACCCAGTGCTTTAAATTAGAAGGTATTTCATAGGACTTGGGTTTCCTGACCTCTCACCATCCTGTTCTTCCTTCTCTGGGCAGTGCCCTCCTTAAAATGTTGCTCCCAGAACTGGATACAGCCTGAGCAGTGCAGAATTAAGCTGGGAGCAGGAGCACAATCGACAGGCAAGAGTGTGGCCCACTCCGGAGGAGGTGGTGGTCTTGGGCACTTGCTTCCCATGGAGGGTCGTTATAAGAAAAGACCCGTGGAACGAATGAAATTCGTCTAGCGAGGCACCACTGTGTATTCAAAGAGGTGAACTCCCTTTTGAGTATTGTTTATTGCTACACTCATGTGTTTCCCCCAACAGGAAATTTACAGTGCAGCCAGTTCTATCCATGTCTAAGCCAGAGTTCAATGGAACCTACCATTAGGTAAGTATATATACTATATATTATGTATATATGTATATATATATATATATATATATGTATATATGAGCCTTATGAACTATTTCAGATCATAACAGTATAAAATGGAAGTTTTAGTGTTGCCAGGAAAAGAATTAAAATGCATGATGGGAGGCTACTATATTAAACTTTTTAATTAAAAAGATTTAAGAACTCCAGAAGCAGTCTTAAAATTAGAAGTAGTTATATAAAGTATTTGGTAATCAGAGCCTAGTTAAGCCAAAATCCTAGATGCAACATGTACCATCTTGTAAGCAAACCGGGGGGGTTTGTCAATTATTTCCAATTCTGTTATTACAAATAAGGCCCTAGGCTTATTCAGTGATTAAAAAACAAAAGAAAAAGATGTTCTAACCATATACTAAATTAAATTCAGGGGGGAAAGAAAACAAAAAGGACTAGAAGAGGACTGCAATGCTATGGGTAGTGAAAGTACTCCATTTCCCCCCTCTTTATTAATCTTTATAACAATGAAATGAGACCTAGATGGAATCATAATTAAGTGGTTAATGAGCAGAATTGTTTCAAAGCAAGTAGAAGCAATAATTACTATGGGTGCATTGAAAAGGAAACAGGTTAATTCTTGCAGAACTAGGTAAAGATTAGTACTTGAACCATAGTGTGGAATTAATCATAAAGCTTTCAAGGCAGTATTAAAATGCAGTTGTCCAACTTAATAAAGGTCTTCAAACAAAATGGAGTTACGCATGAGAAGTGGAACAGTAGAATTACAGCAACAGGACTCCGATACCTCTCAACTGTTAAATAAGAAGTGGGGAAGAGTCCAACTAGGCTCTTGCACCCACCTCACCTCACAGAAGGAAAGGAATTATGGGAAGATTTCTTAAGTTCTTTAAACTTCTGAGGAAACTAAATATTCTACCGCTTTTGAATTCTAAGAAGCAAAAGTGCTCAAGCATAAATATAACCTCACAGCTTGTTATTTGGGGGGGGGGGCATTTACATTATTTCTTCCTGCCTTTTTGGCTGCTTTATTTCAGTTGGGAGAGTCCTCCTGCCCTACTCTACAGAATTCTACAAATCTATTACTGATATGGAAAGTATGTTAAGCTAGAAAGGCAATTTATTTTCAAATCCGATCCATTAAAATGAAATACAACCAAAAGAAAGAAAGAAAAACCTGGTATTGGGATGACTGCAGATCCTCGTATAATGAGTAGGGTCTACCTCCAACTGATACTTCTTGCATGAGGATCCTGCCCTTTGCTTTCCTGCAAACCTACCCTGTTACTCAAGTCAATAGTACGTGCCACCAGCAGTTGTTCTAACGGCTTCTAGCCTCAGTAAGCCCATGTATTCCCATTTGTTTCCATGTCTGTTATGCAAGGCAATCATGTTCCAAGCATAGATGTCCGTTTCCTTCTCCCAGATCACCCAGCGTATTGATTACAAACATTTCTTACTACTTATGCTGCTGTATGCCCCACCCAGGTGTCAGTGGAGCAGGACATATAGCTCCCAAGCACTGCAGAACTGGCCCAAGGCCACAGCACATGTGAGCACCTTCTACAAAGTGCAAGTTGGTCAGTTGTTTCCCGTTTAGTAGCATGGGATGTACTATAGCTGCCTGCCAGTTAGTAATGGACTTGATACTCATGCAGATAGATGGGACAAGAGAGAGAATGGTTGAGCCATCCCGATTATGGCAGAGGTGGCATCTATAGCGGTGGGAGCAAAATAAAATAATGATACATGTGGAATATTAGGTGAAGAGCAGTTCCAGCTGCAGCTCTTATGGGATCTTCAGTAGCAATCAGCAGTGCTTGTGAAGAAATGGGGAACCAACCCATCCTAGACCCACTGGTGCCATAGCATCTTTGGCTGGCATGCCTTTCCCCTATTATCCCCATCGTGGCAACGAGCCGAGAATGAGATTTAAATCTTCCTGCCCATCACTGTACTGTGGATTCCACTGCATTATGGGGTCTGTAACTGCCTGCACAGGTATCAGTTGAAGCATCTACTTTTTACTTTAGCCCCATCTGCTTTTGGCAAGCTGCTCCCAGAGTGTTTGCTTGGAGGGCTATGTGGCCCTTCAGCAGAAATAAAATAAAATAAAATCCCCCCCCCAATGTTTTGGAGATGGCATTTGAGTTTAAGGTCCCTTTTGCCAGTGCTGGTGAGATTGCTTCTAGACTCAGAGAAAAGGATAGAAACCCCATGAACTGTTGAGATAATGCCTAGAACAGAAACCATCTAATGCTGATTCTCCCACTTGGCATGTTAGTGCAAGAAGAACCTATTATGATGTAAGTGTTACCTAGAAACAAGTTTCACTCAATGTCCAGTTTATGTAATTAAGTCATGGCTTAATAAGCCAGAAAATACACACATGCAGCCCCTTTGCTTCTTCCTTCACACCGGCAGGGAAGGAAACCAGAACACTGCAAGTTCCCATTACATGCAAACTGGGAACTATGGCTTGTGGCTTCCAAACAAGCCAGGATGCAAAAGTCAACACTGAACTAGTTAACTGCACTTTCTTGGGCTTTTCCACCCCCCACTCACATGATGCAGGAGCAGAAGGGGTGCTTGCAAATGAACTAAGCTGCTGCATGTCCTGGCTTATGAAGTGAGGACTCGATTACACAATTGTAGTCAATGAGTTTTTTGTGTTGCTATCACAAAAAAAGAGTAGGATACACGTTTTCTTAAATAAACTTCCCAATCATTAAAAGGCAAAATCTTCTTAAAGGAATGTCCAAGGAAAATACTATATCTTTTATAAGTTTCCATTCATTAATTTTATTCTCGCTGCTTAATACATTGCATATGAGCTATTGTGAGCTTTTGAACTTTGCTTGATTTTACTTCCAGCTGCAGCAGTCCTGAATTAGTCCTTTACTAAGAAGCCCAAGATTTTCTGCAGCATTCTTCTACTTTATAGTAGTCATATAAGAAAATAAACACCAGTCTTTTTGCAACTTACTTCTCTGCAATATGGCATATGCTGAATCCTGAATACACTTGATAAGCTCCCCACCCACCCAATGGCTACAAAACCCCTAAAAACCAAGAAAAGCAGTGTGGAGAATTATACCGAATTTATTCAGTTTAATAAAGAAAGTAATGGCCTCGTTTGTTTTAACTGGGATGAACTCATCAGTCTGTATTAATCCAGACTGGTACCAACACCTTCATCAAATGTAGCAAAGGAATGTACAGTAATGAGGGGAAAGCTGCTTTTGGTTTTCAGATTCTGACCTCATCAATTAGTATCCAAAAGCAAGAAATTGTTAAGGATGGGTGGCACAAGGTCCTCCAAGAGGGCACAGTTGACAGATATGATATCCATAGAAGAAAACTGGTTAAGATGGCATTCTGCATGTTCCACCGCTCACTACTGTTTAGCTGGGCATGCATACTAGCACACTGGGAAGCAAAGCAGTTACCCAGGAGTCTCCACCCCATATTTCCCAGCTTCCCACGTTGAAGTTGCGAGGTCCACCTGATTTGCCTGGGAAAGAATTTGAGCGCTACATAGCAAGTAAGAAGAGATAAGTATTCAGCACTTTCTTTAAAAGAAAAACAATTTATCACACACACACACACACACACACACAAAATAGTAAATGTCTTTATTTTAATGACTATTTAAGAAAGTGAACTGCTGTTCATATTTAATAGATTAATAATACATTAATGCAAAATGGAGGAGATATTTACATCCCACAACATTCATACTGACATTGCGAACTATGTAGAAAGACAAATGAAAATGAAAATTAAACTGAAAATGAACACTAAACACAATTCATTATCAAATTTAAGCATCTTGGCATTTTCTCATAGGTTTGCACATTCAAATTATATCTGATCGATTACCAACTTTTTAATCTATTGACTGTATTTGCCTAATAAGCGTGCATTAAAAAGCAGGATCAAAAGTAAGCTTAAAAAAAACTACCCTAAAGTATTCTGTACTGAAGAGTGCTCCACACACTTTCTTCATCTCATTCCTGACCCGATCCCAAGTGGGGGGGGGTACAAATTTGAAATCAAAGTCCTTTTCTAATTCCTGGTATGGTCACCTCTCTAAGTAGCAATGGTTTGGGGAACATTGAGCATAGACTCAGCAGTGGAGATGGGAGTATAAGCTACAAGCCCCGCTAGACTGCAACAGTTTTCCGAGTTTCCTAGAAAGATGAAAGGCTGACCAAATCCAAACTGTGTTTATGCAAAAAAACATGAGGTGGGAAAATGGTCTTGATTCTAGCTGTTCAGGAAACCAGCCAGAAAGCAAAACCCAATGTAATTTGATGATCAACACTGGGAAAGTGTGAAGTGTTTGATCCTATATTTGATACTGCCACCATAGGAATTTATACTTATTTAGCTCTGTTCACAGCAGACACCAAAAGTTTATATTTGAACCTAAAAAGCAATATATTTTGAAAGCCCTGTGGAAGATAACAGCATGAAAGGTTTGTATGTGACTTTATGAGTAATACTTCCACGAGGCAAGAACACACTATTGATATGTGAGTGTCATCAGGTCACTGGTAACTGCAATTAGAAGATGCATCCAGTTCTATGAATCTACATTTTGAACGAGGCCACAACAAAAATGATGTCCATGAATTAGTAAAATTCATGGGGGAAATGGATGTAACATCTATTTAAATTAACTACATTTTATTCCTACAGAATTCCTCACAATCAAAATGCTATTAGTTTCTATCTTCTATTAACAGGTTTTTAAAAACCCTGTCACAGCTCTCCCTTGCTGCAAACCTCCTTTCCTTTCATGATGCGTTCATTACATTATTTTGAAGCAACAATTCAGAGGAGCGGAAAACAGACGCCAACGATTCTGCTAGCCTTCACTAAGCATATCTACAAATAGAAAGTACTTAACAAAAAACTGCCAAATTTAGGCTAGCAAGTAAATACTGCAGGGAAATAAACGGTTCAGTGTGTTTCATACCTTACTAGTAGATGCCTTGTAAGTAGTCTTTAACTTCTGAGACAGCTGACTGGTACTATGACTGGCTGTTAAGACAAATAAATTTAAAGGGAGTGAGGTTTTTTAAGGCTGTTTCATTATTTTATTTGAACATTTGTGATAACACCCTTCCAACAAATCACCAACTTAAGTTATGAAAAGCCAACTGAGAGAGGTATACTTATCCACCTTCTTCTTACCTTTTGTTTTCAGCTGTCCCTTGCTCAGTTCAGCTCCATCAATGGTTTGGCCTTCAGCTGCTAAGCGTTCATTAAGTGTATCAATCTCTCTACGTACTAGCAGTAGCATAAAAAACAATGTTAATGAAGATAATAGGCATTCAATAACAACTTTTGAATTATCACACATTCCCTATTTCCGAGGTCTCAACTGTGCAGCCTAGTAGTCTCCAGTTTCCATCTACCAAAAGGGCTTTTTGCATCGGCGGTTTATCTGTATACCACAAGGAGTAAGCGTAATCTAAAAACCAGAAGCCATCAGATTCAGACATAATTTCACAGCAGGCGTTGCCATGAGGAAGTTGCTTCAAAACTACAGTTCCAAGGGGAATAACTCTGATGCAAAAGAGCCATTAGTAAATGCAAATAAAAATTCAGGAAGGAAAAGACAGCTATCTCTCTTCCACAATCAGCAAGTCACCGCTTGCCAAAGATCACTCCAGATTGGGAGACAATGAACCCAGCATTAGACCTTAACATGTTTTTCCCAAGTTTAAAAAGAGATAGCATCCAGTCTAGAACCTGGCACAGCAATCTTGAATCAATAAACACAAGTAATGATAATAACTTCTGCAATGCCTCACTTGGAGAATTATATATATGATACAGCCCTAAAAAGTAGACATAATTCTTCACAAATTCCAAGAACCCATGGAAGTTAACCCCCCCCCCACTGGCTCTGTCCCAAACATCCTCTCCAGACATCAAGAACTCCATCACAAAAAGAATGGGGGAGCTGAAAGGGAGAGTCTATGTACATTCAGCCAATAACATGTAGATTCCCCCTTTCAGGTCTTCTGTTCAATGTGCAAAGGTCTGGAGGTGAAGTCAGCAGGGATGGAGATGAACTCAAGGATGGAGGTGGGGGTAAAGCAGGCAGTTCTACTGCCTCCCCTCCCACATATTCTGTAGAGGGCTTATATGGCAAACATATTATTCCCTGCTATGCATAGTTACATTTTTATGCCATCTTATGATCAAACTGCTGTGGCTTTAAAATACTGAAGTGTAGCTGTTACTTAGTTAAATAAAAAATTAAACAGGAAGCCATATCAGACATCCAAATGCTCTGTTTCTATCTCTCATATATATATATATATATATATATATATATACACACACACACACACACACACACACACACATATACACACACATATATATATATATACACACACACACATATACATGCATACATAATATATACATACACATACACACACACACACACACACACACACACACACATATATACACACACACACACACACACACCTACATACTAAACATGACAGACAGTATAGATCAAGTTAAGAGGAATTAGACAATGCAAGTGCTAGGATCTCAAACACTTATGATACGTGGATATGTAACTTGGGAAATGTAAGCGTCCATTCAGAGTTGTTACTGAGCTGTTAATTCACAATCATGTATGGGGGCAGGGGACCAGAGTAATTAGCTGAAATATAATGCATCTAGTATATTTTCCATGCCCTCTATTTCAACTTTTCAAATATGTTTCCAATACATTGTATAAAGATCAACTCACATTCGAGATTTTCAATGTAGAGGTTTTCAAACTCTCTTTCTATTTGGCCAAAAAGTTCCAGGAGTGTATTTCTTACAGATGATGGCAGTTTAGAATCCTTGAAAGAATAAAAATATTAAAAATTATTGGAGTGTTTTACATTGCTTTAGTGCATTTTTGACACTTAATGCCAATTCTGTAATTTTACTCCAAAATCTATCCTGAAATAATTTTTCCATTATACCAAATAAGAGTTCAAATTTAAATCATACTTCTATCTTCACTGACTAGTTGATTGGGGGGGGGGACTATTAGTGAGCCACAGAACACTCTGCTAGATGAAGTGAGTGCTATTTTGCCCATTCTTTCAGCTTCCCCAGCTCCCCACCCCAAAAACTACTTTGAAGGGTTGAGGGAGTCTCAAGAACAATTGACCATCATTCAATCATAAACCAAGTAGCATGGAATGGTGGCTGCCTCGATAATGATGACGCCTTAAACAACTGTCTGAGCCAAGGCACAGGCTTGACTCCTTGTTCAGCAGTGAAGACCAATGAAGACCACAAAAGGATGTGTTGAGGATAAATGAGGTGAAAGACTGAATGCTTAGGCATTCCCAAGTTTTAAACTATGCTGCCTTGGCAAGTTTTTTTTTAAAAAAAAATCTTTTGTTTTTTGAAATTATATGGAATTAGTCTTGCTGCTCAGTAGATTGTTATCAAGCTATTGTAACTTGCCATAATAGGATTAAGTAGGTAATTTAAATAAACATACACAAACAAACAAATACACACAAACTCCAGCCAAACTTACCTGGCCTTCCAACATTTCTCTCTGCAATCCTGACCGCTCCTGTTCAGAACTGTTCGTTCTTCGTATAGAAAGACTGTGAGATTTGCGTTTCTGCTTGGCTTGGCGAGCAGTGGCACAACTTCCACTTTCTGTGGGCATTACTTCAAAAAAATTACTTCCCAGAAGTTCCTAAGATAAACTAAAATCAAGTGTTAAGTATTAGAATTTGCCTTATATAATGAGTTAGTCTTAGAAGAAATAATTGTAATGGAAACATTTAGGCCTGCAAAATTCTTAAATCATTTTTAGAGAAGGGGTATTTTGTTTTTATCTGAGGAAAAAGAGCTGCCTTTAGTTAAGATTACTTAATTCTGATTCTGTTTAAAAAAATAATGCTGCAGATATATGAAAACAGGAGAATTGCGACCACATTCTCTGCCATTAATTGTTAGCTAAAAAGCCACTGTATAAATAAAAAAAATCATCCTCTAGGCTAGGGGCCTACTAAATGCCTTCAAAATGCAAACCCAGTGAGAATTCCAAAATGCTGCCAGCAAACAATCAAACACCTACTGCAGTTCAATGAAATGCATGCAAAGTCACAAACCCAGCTGTAAGTAAAGGAAGATGATGTTTGAAGGGTGGTGTCAGGTAATATTTAGTAGAATATTTGGTAAAATTTTGCAGCGGTTTACTAACTTGTTCTGAACTTGTTCTTTCATAAAACACCTTACACAAAGATTGTGCTATAATCAAATTAAATTCCTTTAGAAGTTAATTCATTTAACATTTAATGCTACTAAGAATATTAAAACAGATTTGCAAATGCAAATGTATCTTTTTAAACATTTTGCTCTACAGTGGTACCTCGGTTTACAAACACAATTGGTTCCGGAAGTCTGTACTTAACCTGAAGTGTACCTAACCTGAAGCAAACTTTCCCATTGAAAGTAATGGAAAGTGGATTAATCCGTTCCAGACAGTCTGTGAAATACTTAACCTGAAGCGTACTTAACCTGAAGCAAACTTTCCCATTGAAATTAATAGAAAGTGGATTAATCCGTTCCAGCCAGGTCCGCAGAGTACTTAAACTGAAAATACTCAAACCGAGGCATACTTAAACCGAGGTATGACTGTATTTGAAAATCATCACTATGCATTTCAAAAGTCATCTGAACTGTGTTTAAATTACCTGACAGTACCCTTCAACCATTCTTGCCCATGCATGAACCATACTGCTCCCATAAGAAAATCAAGTTGTGCTTCATTTAGGGAAGAGTGTCCAAGAAACTACACTGTATCCAAATCTTTTGAAAATTAATATGCATTTATTAAGCAAGAAACATTTCCCATTTTCTCCCCTCCTCAAATTCCATTTTAAGAAGAGCTGAAGCATTTCGTCAATTAAAAACCTTTCAGTTAAGAAGATGGCCACTATTCATCTGACAGCAGAATCTGTTCTAGTACAAGAGTTTACATAACCCTGGGAAGCAGACAACACCTTAACGGAGCTATTCCTCCTCTCATGGGAAAGAATGCCTCTTCTAAAATGGTGTCTTATTCATGTGTCAATAATCTAAAGACAAATAATACTGTTCATAATTATAATTCTATTTGTATGTGAGTTTTTAGCTTCAATAACAGAACATAGGCTAATTGTTACTTTGAATCCAACTCAACTCAGAAGGCAATATTCATTCCCCCACCCGAAACAGAATTCTGAAACAATAATGACAGTCTGACAGTCCAGGAAAGAGACCCAGGAACTTGCAGAAAAAAGAAGAAAGCAATAAAGAAGCTTGAGCAGCATTTAAAACAACTGTGTGGAAATCCCTGATGTAGGGAGATTTGACAATACTGTATGTACACCAACTCTCAAATTAGGAATGAGAACTGTTGTACGTCTAACAACTAGAAGACTGTTGGGGTTTTAAAAATCTAGGTTATGAAATCTACAGCCAAAAACAAATGCATGTTTTGCAAATTGCAATGCAATGTAGTGTAAATAATACTTGAAATTAACACAGAAAAATACTACGTGACTCTGTTTAATTAGACTTACTAAATAAGGCTGAGGATACTGTATGTTTTGGTACATGGATATGAGCAAGGAGCATTCCTCTGAAACAGCCTTTCCTACAAGCTAAACACCCTTTTCACATGTACTGTACATTTCTTGTGACTAGCAACCAACAGAAATGGTATCAGCGGTTTGGAAGATATCTCCATAAGGGCAACCTTTTAGTGATAATTTCCCTCCACTAGTCATTATTAAAATTCTTAAACTCAAAGGGACTTAGATTTTCCTCATCTTTGTGCTAGCTCTGGAAATGGCATATAAACCTAAAAGATCTACTACACTCATAGAACTGCTGAACATAGATAATGTATTTTAATCTGATGGTGCAATTTTAACCTTCCCTTTTAATCATGGTCAAAACGTTCTGCAAAATGAACACTTTATTTAAGCCATTTTTCGCATCATCAGGAAAACAACTGGCTGTTTAGATACAGGCCCTTTTTGATCATTTACAACAAGAAAGGAAGAGCCACAATTAAAGTGATACAAACCAAATTTGGAGAGTAGGAAGAAATCATTTTAATATTTATTCATATTTATTCTAAATCATTCACCTACATCTACAAGGTGCTAAACAAAACACAGAAAAAGTCAGGCTCTGCCCAATGCGGTTTCCAGTGCAAAACTAAAAACCTTCAAAAACTGGAAGAGAAGGACAAACATAATAAAGCACTGTCAAAACCTTGGGGGGGGGATACAATTTTAGAACTAGAGAAGTTATTTGCTCATAAATGTTAACAGCTTAGTCAGTTGGACATCATCATTCTGCATTTCATTATGCTATTGATATTTTGCACATCTTCATGCACCAGAATAACTGCAAAATTCATGCATTGTTCAGGAAAAAGACATGCTTAAATGCAAGCCCTCCTCCAGATCTTGCAAGAAGTTATACCTAAAGCTGAGGAGGCAGCAAGCAAACACACACAGAGAGAGAAGACGGGGAAAATGAGAAATTAACAAGCAGGATCCAAGGGCCCACTGACACATGATATTTCTCCTACACCAACCACTGTTGTGTGCAATAAACATGTACACCACTGTATGTGACAACAGAGTGCATGTATATTTATCATTATTAACACACAAATCATGAAGCCCTCATAGGGGGGAAAAAAATCATGTGCAGCAGCTCTAAGTGTACTTTAAGGCTGCAATCCAATGCTAACATACCTGAAAGTAATCCTCAATGAACTCAATGGGGCTTACTTCCAAGAAGATATATATAGCATTGTACTGTAAAACTATCCAAAAGACCAAACAGCCTTTAGCTTTTAAAGAGAGATTACTGAACCTTAAAGGGGGGGGGAGGATATTATCCTTTAAGCTTTGGTAGCAAATCACTTAAGTTGGAAAGGTAATTTCTGTCAAGATCAATTGGCCTTTCACCACAAAAATGCTACAAATTTAATGTAAGAAATGGAATTAACTGAACAAGTCCTTAGCAAAACAGTATGATACATGGAGATACACAGCACAATCCTATACACGTTTACAGAGAAGTAAACCTCATTGAGTTCAATGGGATGTACTCCCAGATAAATGAGTATAGGATTGCAGCCACAAGAGGGGATCATTGCTGGCAGTTACCTGGATTCACCCTATTAAATTAGGTTTTCAAAATAATGGAAATTACCTGTCCAGTATATCAGTGTCATGTTAAATATCCTATGAAAACCATATTAAATATTGATTAGTGAAACAATACAAAAATTAGTCAAAAAGACTTTCACATTTTAAAGTCAATTACTGCTGAAGCATGCAGAACTACTACCTATACTTTAATCTTCCTGCTATCATGCATGTTAAGGGCCACAATGAGAACATTAGTGAGAAATGAGAAAATCCACAGTTCAGATGTTGCAGTTTACCTTCAGTATGAACTGACATGTACTCTTACTGCACCATCATAAGCCTACTTCTTGAAAGCATATCCCATTTGTTTCAATGAGATTTAATATCAGTGGAATTGTTTTAGAGTAAAGCCTTATTCAGGTGTTCAGCCTCCCATGAGGGATGAGTGGTGCCCTGCTATGCCCCCTCCCCAATGCTATCCACACATTAGGGGCATGGCAGCAGCAGAACAGCTTGCCAAATACGCACTGGCTAGCCCCACAAGCTATAACCCTGAGCACTCAGGGCTGTGGCTCATGGAGACAGGCAACACACATTTGGCAAGTTGTCCCACTGCAGACATGCCCCCAATGTATGGATAGTACTAGGGAGGGAATCGTACCTGCATGCAAAGACAGGATCTAGCAAATTGAGTGGACAAGACCAACCGTGGGTCCGATGGTCAAGAACGCAGCTTCTGCACAAGCTCTAGATAGAGGGAAGTGAGGGGTTGGTAGAGCTCGGAAGCCAAGGAAGGTAGCCCATCTAGGAGAAGCAAAGCTCTGATCCTAAACCTCTGCTGCCTTGGGAGATATCTTTGGTAGAAGAAAATGCTAAGGAGTAAATCCCGCCCAAATCTGGAGTGCAGTCCCTAAAGCAGTTGGGTGGCATCTTGTATGCCTCCTTCCCACAACTCCTGCAGCCAAGCTGTGCCAAATGTATTGCTCAACTTTCCTTTGGATCACATCAGCAAGGGCCAGGGGATCTTGCCATCTGGGCAGTCCAAGACCTCCATACTCACTACCCAGGCTTCTTCCCCAGGGAGGTCAATTTGGTGCTGCTAAAGCAGCAGTTTGACCTCACCCTCGGAGATGCACTCCAAAGTCTCTCGAGACAGATGGGTGCGAACCAGAGAAGGGCCATACCAGAGCATAGGGACACAAACAATGTGGATGTACCCAGCCCCACCTCAATTGATTATAGACCTGTGAGGATAAATACACAAGTAGGGATGTAGTTGTAATCCAAAGTTTGCACATTCACTTGGAGGTAAGCAAAGCATGACCTGGATACATGGGATCTCTCAGCACACCACTAGCTAGGCCATACTGATCAAAATACAGTGTCAAAAGAACATAATCACATGATTCAAGACAATAAGGAAATGTTAACTATAATATTACATTGTAAACAGACATCCAAGTTCTGCAGGAATCTACACAAACATCCCTGCGCGCATAAGTGAAAATCACAAAAGGGGGAACACCCTCTAAACACCCGTTTTTTCCTGTTCTCCAGCTCTCTCTTCAATCCAGACCGAAATATCTGTACTTTAAGCTCTGGGGCTGGCTGGAATACGTCCGTTTCAGCTGTTAAGTGGGGAGGCTGAGTAGCCTAAACAAAGCCTTGCTGTGCCTCTGGTCTTTGGGGGGCTTTCTGTGCCCCCAATGACATCCTCTTCTGGCTCCAGGGAGGGTCTCCTTGCAAGCCCTGAGGACTTCCCCCCATTTCCTGGTACGTACGTACATATGTATGTATGTATTTCCCAGTGCCACGCAGATACGCAGTCGCGCACAAGTTGACTATGCATTAAGTAGGGTGACACCTGTATTTGGAATTTCTCAAGTTCTTTTGGGAGTACTCTGGCATTCATAGGTCAAAAGCTGCAACTATAGCCTTCCTATGGCAACACATGAAACTATCAGGTCACCTAACATAGGTTTGGTTTCTGTAAACCACTGTGGGTGAACTTGATTGCCTTTTCTAGTGTCCCCTTCATGTGTTGCAACTGTTTTGCATGAGGAAGTCAGATCAAGGTTGGATTACATATTTGAACTATATTCATTTGAACTAGTGTTGCACAAATGATATTTTCAAAGCCATTTGCTAACATAATGGGGCAGCAACTGATGACTCAAACTCAAAACGGCATTATGGGAAAGGTACCATCATACTTGAGTATATAAGAACTAGTTTGCTAAGTGGCAAACGATGCTCCCTTAAATGCCCCAAGCATAAAATTTTCCAACAGTGATAAATCAGGTCCATAGCAGATAAATGACTTGCCTTAAGTTATTCACATTCTAACAAATCATCCCATAGAAGGTGGGAGAGATATAAAATATTCTACAATGGCAAAGAGACAACTATACAATTTTAAATACTATTATTCCAGTATCCGAATTATCATTTACTGTGCATGTTTATACCATTAAATAAAACACACATCTACTTTTTATTAAATGTATCAGATTATTTCTGATTATTTATTTCTGGAAGATAAAATGTAAAACTAATTATCATTTAATTGTCAAAGATGAAACAATAATAGCAAGCATAAAAGATCAAGCAAGACTGTTACAAGGTCTCCCCAATAAGTCACCTACTTTAGCAATAGTTGGTATTCCTAATATGCTTCCTTGTCTGATCAGAAGTAATCAAGACGAGTTGTGTAATGAAAGAAAAAAATCCCTCAGGCATGCATGTTTCTGAAATCCAAGGGACGGTATCTCTTTCAGGAAATATCAGAATGGGGAAAGAATTACTAAAGCAGTGTGCTTCCTTTTTTGTCCATTTAAAATTGCTTAACGTTTGAGGGAGAGTGGTAGAGCGAGTATAAATGCAAAAACAAGCTCCCCACCACTTTCTGCTCTATTCTCCAACATACAGTTTGATTCGGCTTTCAAATTTTAAACAGGCATTATTATTAATAAAGGAATACTTTCCTGGGAATGGACAAGTGCAGTTTAAAAGGAACCTAAGCACTTGAAAGAAGTGTTTCCCTTAAACTTCTTTTTAACAAACACACACAGAAGTTAACAGTTAAGATTTTCAGAGGGCTAGGCATGTTAATCTGTTGCAGAAGGAACAATAAAGAGTTTTGTTGCGCCTTAAAGACTACATTTATTGCAGCATAAGCAATTAGTTAAGATTGTAGAATAAAATTAAGCCTTGTTTAGCAGAGCAGAGATTTTCAAGCTGTGTTCCAAGGAAACTAAGTATTCTTCAAAGGTTCGTTGCGTTTCCCACATACACAAAAATAGTAATGGTAGTCAACCTTTCCTAAATGATGGCTTGCTCACAACCAGTGTTAGATAACCAGTGTTATATAAGCTAATCACCAAATGGCACCTTAAATCTAGGCTATGGGCACCACAACTGTCTAGTCACTTTTTTATGTGGTGGGATTTATTATCATTATTCATTTCTATACCCCTTTAAAGAAAATCTCAAAGCGGTTTACAACATATTAAAAAATCAAATGAAATAATCCAGAATAAAACAGCAACAAGATATTCCCACAAATTGGCTGGCTGGCTGGCTGGGCAGCAGCTTCTTTTGGTGCTTGGGCGCACAGCAGAAAACGCTTCTGCATACTAGCCAGGTGGTGGAGATGTCAGTCCCCAATAATGTTTTGAACTAAAACTCCCATTATCCCTGACCGTTGGCCATATTGGCTGGAGATGATGGAAGTTGCAACCCAAAACATCTGGAGGGCACCATGTTGACTGGCATTGTTCTAGACCAGCACTTTAGCTTAGGGGTGGAGGCCTGAGCAGCACTCCATGTGAATTCGGAGCACATTCATGAAAATTCCCTGGAATCCTCTATAAAATTCAGATAGTCATCATCAAGACAAGAAACAAATCTGCAATATTATGACAATTCTGACCACCAAAATCAGCAGCCATGATTCAGGGAAGCAGACAGTTCTGTTTATCCAGGAGATCTCTTCACTTTTCCTGGTGTCAGTGTCCCAGAGGACAATTCTTCAGGCTTTATGTAAGATTTGCCAAACCAGTTTGCATTAGGAACAGGAGTGGAAGGGCAGTATTAAAATAGAAGGCTGGGACAGAATCATAACAAAGAATATTCAGCCAGGAATGGACACACTGGGTCAGTCAGTTAAGTGAGAAAGCCAAAAGATACAGGAAGGGAAGAAAACAAGCAACAGGAAAGCCAGTTCTAATACGTTCTAGTAAAAAATGGCTAAGACACTGAGGCAGGAAGGAAGCAGATTGAAACAGGATGCCATGTGGAAAGATTGGTACATGCATCACCTGACTCGAGGGCTGAAGTTCTCAATCAGCGACTACAGGAAAAATGAGCCTCATCTAAATTTGGCAATATGCATCTACCTATACCCAGCCACTAGCAAATGGTGGCCCAAAGAATTTTACTGTGATGACCTGACAGCAGAGTTCTTCTCACACATTATCCACAATGCAGTCTGCTTTTTAATTCAGGAGTTCCATAAGCAATTTGTGGCACAGCATGGGAAGCAGATGATTGGGTGGATAAGGCCTGTTAAATGGGCTAATGACAACAGGCATACTGTATATGAAACAGTCCTCTGGCCTAACAGCTAAAATGTCCAACCAAATTACATGATTCTTTTCAACCAGCAATTTCCTGCAGTGGATTTTCACTTTCTGTTGAAATAACCTAATCGCGGAGTTCTTTCATAGCTTCCAAAGCTCTGCTAATTTTCATGAACAAAACCAGCAATTTCCTTAGGTCACATCATTGTTCACTTTCCTTATCATAAACACACCTGGCTGTAGTACATGCTTTAAAGCCATATCTAATCTCCATTTACTTTGCATAAACCCAGATATTTATCTGCACATTTCATTATTCCATTAACAATATTATCTCATTCTGTTACAGGGCTCTCTTAATTCTGTGTTTGCACAGTGTTGTTAAAAAGCCCTGACCAAATATGAAATTTCTTCACATATTGCTGGAATCCAATGATTTTTGTAACAGCTGAGATGTGGTTTTGCTTTCCTCAAAATTGATAAAGCTTTATTCTCGCCTATTCACAGTATACTCCCAAAGTTTCTGCTTATTTTAATATTGATTTTGTAAAATAATCATAATATTCATAAAATATAAATATGAGTAGGAAAATGTGACAATTTGAAGTCTACAAGCACTTGGGAAACACTCAGTTGTTTCCCTGATTAACAGCTAAATGGGAGAAAAGCACCTCCATCGCTGGCTGATAACTACATTTTTAAATTCATCATTATGGGAATTTGGTGGCTATTCAAACAGTACCAACAAATTAACCATGGTCACATTATATAGCATATATGTTGAGTACTAAAATTCATCCTCTTTAGATTATGCAATAACATAAAGTACATGTTGCTAATTAAAAAATGAGCAAGAATGCTTGTGAAGATTTTTCCATTCAAGCCATGTATAAATTTTATAAAATAAATAAAATAATGAAACTGAACAAAATTGTCAAATCTAGCAACCCTGCTGTCATTTTTGCAACCTGGGGGATGTGCCACAACTTGCCATTCTAACCTAGTACAGTAATGCTGAAACTATCTGAGCTTTTAAATCACATGCTCAGTAATACAATCTTATCTTAGCCATCCAGTCAGGAATGAGATTGTTCATGTCATACATGCACTGCCCAAGATATCCTCTGCTGCACTACTTTTAAAAATAAATTCTGCCTGTTCGATTCTTTTAAATACTTTCAAGGCAGTATTATTTTCCACCTTCCCCTTTTTCTCCTTGCTGACTAATAGCATAAGGTAAAGAAAATTAGAATTCAACTAACCAGTGACTAAAGCAGGCATCCCCAAACTTCGGCCCTCCAGATGTTTTGGGCTACACTTCCCATCTTCCCCGAACACTGGTCCTGTTAGCTAGGGATCATGGGAGTTGTAGGCAAAACATCTGGAGGGCCGCAGTTTGGGGGTGCCTGGACTAAAGGGTTTTGAAAATTATTATTTTACCACTTTAATGCAAATGTGGGAGGATTATACATCAAGGGATATCGGAAATAGTTATTTCTTCCATAATCAAAGCTTGAGAATTAATAGCAACATGGGAAACTGCCTGGTAACAAGACCAACCAACCACTCATCTCTCTCAGTACAGTATTGCCAAAATCTGCAGGAAGTCTCCAGTGATTCAGAAAGGAATCTTCAGTCCTACCTGGACATGATGGGAACTTCTGCAGACAATGAATGTGCTTTACCCATTGAGTTGGAATGCCTCTCCCAAATTTCTATGTGAATATGTGATCTTTTTTAATGCTACAGTATTTTTAATTTTGTTGTGATCTATATTTTTATTTGGAAGCCATGTCACATTTGATTTTATTACAGAAAATGAGGGTATAAATGCCCAAATAAACAATCACCACTGTACACAGAAACATAACCTGGAAACATTCCAGCGGCACAGTAACCTGGGCATTCAAAATTTCTTGCTACTTCATTAGAAACTGAATTTCAGTGTGAGATTCTATCAACAGTCCATCAAGATCAGCATTATTTTAAAATGGGTAGCCAGAGGCTACAGGGTGATTTATATGAACAGCAGAATGGCAATACTGTACCTATGTCTCATTAGTCCTCACAATCTGACAACCTACTGCCTGCATCACTTTTAAAGTGGGTTGCTTATTTCTGCATGTAGCATTAGTACCTTAAGAATCTGTGATGCAGATGAAAGGCATGCTAATTTTCTATGTATAGGAACAAGTGATCAAGTTTAAACATTATGTCATGGGAAACACCCACATGGGTATGTTGCTTTAATACTCTCAATGTTACTTCTTCTTGGACCTAAGATCTGGAACATACCATCTTTCAACACGATGGTTGTGTTCTGAGTAGTAGCAACTAACAGATTGATCCTGCATCAATTTATCCATTTGTTTCAGCCATGGGGAGGTTGTGGCCTTCATGAAACCTTAAGAAAATAAATTCCAAAGGATGTGACATTCCATAGGTTGTGTGTTATATTAAATGTTTTCTTTAGTTTGGTTATCACAGACAATACTTATCTCCAGTCTATACATTTCAGCAAGAGACACCAAGAAACCAGCTATTTTTCCTTAAGATCTCATTTCTAAATCTAAAGCAGATGCGTCCTAACAACATTTATATATAGCCTGCAGGTTTATCAGAGAGGCTCTCTTTTGTTTTGGTTCAGGCAAACAGCATTAATCATGACTAGTTCAAGGAAAACAAATGCAAGTGAAGGCTTCTCTGCCATGAAATTATTAACCACATCTCTGTTACAGAAAAAGTCTAACCAAACTAGGTTGCCTCAAGTAACCACTCTGTTTGAGCTCCCACTGCATAATAAGTGAATAATATTAATTTACCTTAATTGGACAACATAAAGATTACTGAGAATTTATTTGAAGTGGTCTGAATACAGTACTTAAAAATGATATGCAAGTGATTACTACTGTTGGAAATACATAGATGTGCTATATGAATGCTTATTTCCATTAATACCAGGAATACAGAGTTACAACAGATGCAACACTTTCAATTCACAGTGCAAGCCCTGTACAGAATGCAACCTAAACTATTTCCAAAACTACAGAAAAAGAGCTGTTATTTTATTACAGGGAATGTGTTTGGGGATGTGAAGTTCACTGATACACTACAGGCTCTCTGGATCAAATTGGCCGCCTTCCACACACTAATTGCCCTGATTACCTCATTTGTTCAAGAAACATACACCTTGGAGCAAGGGTACTGGTGAACACCTCAGCATTCTAACAGCAGGATTCACTTTCAGGCTATTCAGAAAAAAACGCCACTTAACTTAAGACAGCTAATGTCACCTTTCTCTCTCTCTCTCTCTCTATATATATATATATACAGTATAAACAAATGTGTGAAATGTTCTCCCTTTTGAATGAGTACTGTAAATACTCATTTATTTATCCTTTGCTTTCCTGCCTGACCATTAGTACCAGCCCCAGATGTCCTTGGTTCTGGCTGCTCCGAACTTCTTAACCTGATGTTAGCTTGACTGGATGCTCTGTAATGTCTGATGCTCTGAACTGTTTACAGCATAACGTGTTTCCAGTTACGGTAACAACAAAGCAGTACAGCTGCTGCTGCTATTTTTAAGTAAAATAAAGCAAAATGCAGCCCCCTTGCCCCCCCCCCAGCGCCTCTTTCTTCAAATACCCACATAACCCATTCCTGTAAACCTGTCTATTTTATCAAACTTAATTTCTGCCCAGGCACACGCACGTACACACAAAACTGAAAAACAAAAAAGGTTGAAAATGAGCACAAACGCGTAACGGAAACACAAAGAAGCATGCTGTTTTCATGGGGTCCATCAACTCCCCACCCCACCCCCCACGTTGCGGGATATCCCTCAGCAGTTCTCCTAACCTTCTCTCTCACACACGAGACATAGTGCACCTATTGCCACTTCACCCCAACCTTAATATAGATCTTGTCCCCCTCCCCCAAACACACACACACACGCTCCAGTTCCCTGTGCTGGAGAAGCAGATGGGATTCCTTGGCTTCCCCTCCCCCCGGGGGCTGAGGGGACGTTTCCTCCTCAGGGATAGGAAGGTGGCGTGGGGGGGGGGAGGCGAAGGGAGAGAGGCGCGGGCTAGAGGCCCCCCCGAGCTCGGCTCACCTCTGAAATCCAGCTGGGAGGCGGAGGGGGCGGCTCCCGAGCCCGGAGAGGGAGGGAAGGAAGGCGGGGAGAAGAACAAGCTAAGCCGAGGAGGGGGGGAATAGAGTGGGGGGGGAGGCAGCTCCGGTTAGGAGGAGAAAGAGGAGGAGGAGAAAAGAAAATGAAAAGAAGAGGAAGAGGAGAAGGAAAAGGTCGCCGGTGCAAGCTGGTCTCCCTCTCCGGCACGGAATGCGCCAAAACCGCTAGCTCCCCCAGAGAAGCTCGAGCCCACTTCCGGTTCCCGCCGGAAGCCCCTAGGCCGCCAACCAGGCGGCTTAGCCACCACAGAGAGAGAACGAGAGAGAGAGAGAGAGAGGCGCCGAGGAGGGGGGGAGCCGTGGTGGAGTCGGCGCGCGTCACGTGACCCCAGCGCCCCCCCCCCTTCCGCGAGTTCTGCGCTGCCGCGGCCTTGTGAGGGGGCGATGCGCTTCTTTCCCGCCCCGGGGGCGTTTTAAGCCGCCTCTGAGATGGCAACGAGGGGGATTCGATTTGCTGCCCGACTGTACAAATCTATCCGTAAATGTGCACCTTTCAAAGAATTTTCGCTGCCATTATTACAGAGTTTCACTGGGTTCTAATATTTGGTACCTGATACTTAAAACGGCAGCTTTCCAGGGCTGCAGGAGCATCGCATGCCTGCTCTGCCTCTGCCTTTGGACGTATGTGCAGAGCTTAGGATATTTTAGGTACTTTGGGTGTTGCATAGTAATGAGTTTTTGTTGGTACCCACCCAGGGCTTCCTTTCAGCTGGAACTCGCTGGGACTCAGTTCCGGCATCTCTCAGGTCGGCACCCTTGCCATTCTAAGGGAACAAGGGAGGCGATCACAGGGAGTTCCGGTGCCTTTTTCGAGAAAAATAGCATCAGTAATCCCCACAACAGCCTCGCAAACCAAACAACAGGTGTTGTTTCACCTGTGGTAGATGATGGGGCTCAGAGAGGAACATGAGGGGATGCTTAATGCTGAGCCATTTGTCCATCCAGGTCAGTACTGAGTATTCACATAGGCAGCCACGCGCCAGCATTGGTGATTGAACCTGGGGTCTTCTACATGCATAGCTGCCA
This sequence comes from Zootoca vivipara, assembly GCF_963506605.1. Classification (NCBI taxonomy): domain Eukaryota; kingdom Metazoa; phylum Chordata; class Lepidosauria; order Squamata; family Lacertidae; genus Zootoca; species Zootoca vivipara. Next base: position 45,149,843 of record NC_083287.1, read on the forward strand.
AGTTATCCCTTTTTTACAGGGATTTTCCCTTATGCTGAATAGGCTTCCTCGCGAGAAAAGGGAAAACTTGGCAGCTATGTCTACATGCAAGACTGAGTTGTGGCCTTTCCCTGAGAGAGAGTCCCTTGCCTAAGTCTGCCTCATGACTTCTTGGCAGAGACAAAATTTGAATGGAGACTTTCTGATTTTTTATTATTATTTGAAGGCGTTAAGCTGTCGCTTCTGACCAGTGTAAATTGCCCACAACTTGCTTCCATAAAGCATGTTCGACATGCAAGCCTCGTAGACCTTCATCTTGGCCTTGGTCATTAGCATCACATTCTCCCATACACTTTTGAAGTACTTGACCTGACTGTCTCCAGACACTGCAGGTCGTCTGCAAGGGATTCCAACACAGTGGGATGCTGTCAGCCTTCAGGTCACGCTTGCAGACATCTTTGTAATGCACAGTTGGTCTGGCAACAAGCCTAGTGCTTGAAGTCCTCTCTGGATGCCTTCATTTGCCCCAGCTGCAACAAAACATCTCTCTCCCATATTGGTCTCTACAGCCACAGCAGGTGCTGTAAATCCAACAGTTTGACTTCAAGCACTCCTCCATTGTTTCCCAAGACAGAAAGATGCCAGCAACAATATTATTATTTATTAACTTTGTTGGTCACTTTATCTTGCCCAGGACAACCCAAAGAAAGAGACAGATTTGTAGCTCAAAATACCAGCTCCCAAAAGAGGGCTGTTTTTTTTTTCCAGGGTTGCTATTTTTTTCTTCCTGGTATGTTATGGCTATTGGATGTACCTAGATTTTTTTGTATCGGCCACTATTCCTTTACCTGTGATACTTGTATTCAAAAATCCACAGATAAACATTGTGGGGCGAGAACAGACTTATTGTCTGCTCTGACTGGCAGTAGTTTCCCAAGGTCTCGCACAATAAGGTTTTTCACATCATTATTTCTAAGTGAAGAAGCCATGGATGGACCTGGTACCTTCTGCATATAAAGCGTGCTCTCCCACTGAGCTGTGGTCATTCTCCACAATGAATCCTAGTTTACAAGGAAGAGCATAGCAAGGAAACTGTTGAATCAGATCAATCTAGTCTAATCCAGTCAACATCCTATCAGAAGCCCTCAAATATAAAACAAGGACAATAATCGGCAGCAATGGATTCCGAAGCATGCAGGATTGCAATATTATTCCCAAAGGTGTGTTCAAGTGTTTGCCTGAATGCAACAAATACAGAGTATGGACAGCAGAATGCAAAGCCCCACCACCAACATCCTCATGTGCATGGCCCCTCGCCTCAAGTCTCCCCGGGTTGCATGAGGAAGGTGTAGGAGGCCTTCTACTTACGTTTCCTTTAATACAAGTAATTGGTGGCCCTGATAAAGCAAGGTCCCTGATCATGTGAAAGAGTCGCAAGCAAATTGTGAGAAGCCTCCTGCAGATCTTCCCAACACAACATGGTGAAAGCTAAGGACTGAAGAAGTAACATGGGATTGACCTGATTAATTTCCTAAAGTTCACCTAACCTTGAAATTCTGATTGCAAGAGGGATCTTCTAAACTGGTCAGACTGATAAAACTGCTATAGATTATCTTAATAGCCCTTGAGTTGTGGGGCGAGAAGTTGAGACCCTTCTTACCCCTGGATCCAGTAAGTGTTAAAATATATGCCAGGCTAGCTTCCTATGTTGAGGTGGTTGCCTGGGTGACGGGCCATTAAGAGAACAAAGGAAAGGGAGTTTGTGCAAAAGATGGAGTTCCTCCCTTAGCTTGCAATTAGTTAGAAGGACAAAGCCTAAGTTTAGAGCAGAGTTTTGCAGTGATTTGACCTAGAAGCGCGCACAAACACACACACAGAGAGAGAGATAGCTATGGGGAAAACAATACTATTTGGGGGTACTGGTACTGTAAACACCTCCATTGTAGGTTCAGGTTGTATATATGTGTAAATAAACTATATATCATAAGACACCATGGTATTTTCTGTGCCTCATTCCAAAAGAAAACAAACTCTGGGCAAACAGCTGGAACCCCTGCAATCTTGCACTGCTCAGAGTTTGGGGTAGCGTGCAACAGTATGTTTATTCTGGAAGTAATTATGGCCAGTGGTGATTACTCCCATAATAATGTGCAAAGAACTGCAGGTAAAGATTTATTTAAGTGGGCAACAGCTCTAATGTGTCTATTATCATTCATACATTTTATCAGTTTGCAAATGCTTTGCAATTTTGTTTCAGTCATTGTGGCAACACCATCAGTGTAATTACAATCACACAACATCATCATAATTTCCAAGTAGGGAGCAGAGGCTGAATAAAACTAATTGCCAAAGGCCACCCATAGCCTAATTGCTATACAGAGTTGGGTGCACCTAAACTCATTGAGTTAAAATAGCTTTAGCATGCCTAATTTTGCTTAGTAACATGGGATTGGGGTTGACCTGGTTAATTTCCTAAAGTTCATCCAAACCCTGAAATTCTCTGATTATAAGGAGCATCTGCTAAAGTGGTCAGACTGATAAAACTGCTGGAGATTACCTTAATGGCCCTATGAAATATCTTCTTTGCTATGAGGGTTATAGATAAATGGCCCACAATACTGCAATGTGAGCTACAACTCCCGTAATCATTTATTATTCTGGCTGGAGCTGATGGGTGCCGTAGTCCACAACACCGGGAGGGCACAATGTTGTTTATCTTGGGGATGCTGTAAAGAAAGAGTCTGTGCAAATAATAGATTTTGCAGAATGAATCGTACCTGGACTGGGACATAGAAAGCTAAGCTGCTGTCTAAAAGGATCTTACAGTGCTAACACCCACGCCAGAAATCTTCAGAGGAAGCAGTGATTTTGGGGGGCACCTCTTAGGTTCCCCAGCATGGCTATACCTCCCCTATTACAAAATACCAGTAACCCTGCATTGACTATGTTCCCTTTGGGGTAAGCACTGCGGTCCTGGAAAGTTAACTTTTAAATGAAATGTAAATGTTAAATGAAACCAATATCGTTAAAAGTGTTGGTCTGAAACCCAGAGTCTGATTCAGTTTCACTAAGATTCGAACCAAAATGTAAAAGTCTTTTCCAGGCGCAGAGCATGCAGGGAGAAAGGATGGAAATCAATGAATCCAATTCTAGATAACCCTACTAAATCCTGGATGCTGCCCCCACGATTTTGTTGGACTCCAGCTCACATCATCCTTGGCCGAACTGGCTGAGGCTGATAGGAATTGGAATTCACAGCTTTTGCAGCTCAGCATGGCCAGATGTCATTTATTTGGGTTAGTGTGTGGTTTTAGCTGTTTGTAGGGGTTCCACTTTAGTTTGGGGAGTGTATGTGTTTGTTGGTTTTTTGTTTTGTGTTTGGTTTCCTTGCTTTTGCAGTGGGTACCTTTGTTTTGGATTTCTATGCGTTTTTCGTTGTTTTGTTGTGTGCCTATTTTATCCGGGGGGGGGGGCTTGCCTTTTTTTGGTGGGTGTTTTGCCTTCGGTTTCTAAAGTTTCTAAAGATTTTCAAATGTGGCTCTGCATCCAAAAAGTTTGGGAACTGCTGTTCTGGGGGCTCGTGGTACTGCAGCATTAACGAAATGAAACGGGTCTCATGCTGGTCAGTCCCTTGGGTGGGAAACCATGGAAGGCCCTTTGCAAGAGCAAGATAAAGAGGAGTATGATGTAAAAATATTCCTTTTTTAAAGCATAAAAAAACCACAGGAGTTTGAGATGGGTGATCTGTACAGTACTACCAACTTTGAAGGCAGCTCTGTGCCTCCTAGTGGTGACTATGCATTGCTACCTGGCAAACCAGAAAATGGAGGAAATGGGATAATTCACTGAGCAGAAGAGGGGCGGCCAGGGGTGACTGGTGCCATTGGGACCAGTGAGGCAGGAAGAAGAGATCCCAGCAGGAGAGTCCGCTAATGTTAGTTTTGCCTCATCCTTTTCCCTGCTGAGTTCTACTAGGGCAACAGATACTGAAGAGGAATAAGATGAAAGGCAGAGAGATTCCCTCTTGACATAAGTGAGAAGGCAGGAAGGTGGCGGCTGGCTGGCGCTGACCGATGTGGGTGGGAAAGTGTTCCATTGGCCCAAATGGACCAGTCATCACTGGAGTAGGTAGCATTTAGGCTGCATAACTCATTTGGATTTCCGTTTCTATGCCAAGCTCAGGCCTGAAACTGAATGGAAACGGATGTAGTTGGTCCCATCCAAGAGATTATGGAGTTGAATAACAAACAACCTGCTCCAGCATTGCTCAGGAAGGCAAAATACAAGGTAAATTGTTGCAATCCTCCTGACTTAGAGAGGGGCTCTTTCAGGAGCAGCAACCCGGCCACGTGCTCTAAGGCAACCCCTCTTGCAGAGATGTGTTTACTAAATAATAATAATAATAATAATAATATTATTATTATTTATACCCCGTTCATCTGGCTGGGTTTCCCCAGCCACTCTGGGCGACTTACAACACATAAAAAATTACAACATTTAACATTACAACATTTAAGTTTTTCCGATACCGGGTTGCCTTCAGATGTCATCTAAAAGTCAGATGGTTGTTTATTTCCTTGACATCTGATGGGAGGGTGTCGTATTTATAAGAAAAGCAACTGGAACCAAGGTTTGAATTAATTTTAAACTGCCACAGCAAATACAGGGAGATTGTTAACTGTTACGTTTTGCTGTCCTATTTGTTTCATGCAGTATTTTAGCATGTATCGTTTTTTCATGACCTGGTAGCAGTTTGTTTTATTTTATGTTATTTGGGATAGACAACACAACACCCTCTGTATGCTGTTAGGCTATAACTCCCTTTTCATCCCTGGCCAATGGTCATGCCAGCTGAGAGTTCAACAATATCTGGAGGGTACTACTGTACTTTGATCAAACCCATCTATATAGATAATTATCTATGAATAGGTATTTCTAATAAAGGCTGTGTTACCACCCTGGTGAGTCAATTATAATAAATAATTTTAATAAATAAAGATTGCGTGACCACAAGTTACCAGTCTGGTATTTATACAGATGAATATCTATGAATAGATGAATACCTTTAGCAAATGAGTACTTAGCTACCGCCAATTAGCGCTTTTTGTGTGTGGATGACGCAACACAGTCAAATCTCATATACATTTGAACTTTGTACAAAAATGTCTCAAAACATACCTCCCACATTTCAAGGCCTTTTTGGACCCTCAGCTTACATTTACTTTCTTTATCAAGATGTTTGATGTGTTGTTTTGTTTTTGTTATATTTTATTCTATTTATTAAATTTGTATACCAGCCTTCATCCAAAGATAGCAGGGTGGTACACACAAGATAAAATTGCAAAATGCATAATAAAAACAAGAACAGAAAGCAAAACAATAACACCCCCGCAAACACACACACATATTAAAAAAGTTAGAGGATCTTAATCAGCCAAAGGCCTGGTTGAAGCAGAACCTTTTCTCTTGGTGCCTAGTGGTGTATAATGAAAGTGCCAGGAGAGCATTCCACAAAGGGGGAGCCACTGCAGAAAAGGCCCATTCTCATGTTACTGCCCTCCTAAAATATGATTGCAGGGTCTGAGTCAGTTTATATAGGGAGAGGCGGTGGGATATTGCAGTCCTGAACTGTTGAAGACATTATACGTCAAAAGCAGCACTTTGAATTGGGCCCAGAAACTAATTGGTTAACAGTGCAGTCGGACTACGATAGGTGTAATGTGCTCAAACCGTCTTGCGCCGGTGAACAACCTGGCCACTTAATTCTGCACCAGCTGAAGTTTCTAAACCGTCTTCAGACGTGTAATGCATTGCAGTACTCCAACCTTGAAGTTACCAGAGCACAGACAACAGTAGTTAGGCTATCCCTGTCCAGATAGGAGCATAGCTGGGTCACCAGCTGAAGGTGATGAAAGGCACTCCATGCCACCGAGGCCACATGAGCCTCAAGTGACAGCAAAGGATCAAGTGCCCCTAAGATCAGGCAATCTCCTGGCCATTTTGTTTAGGGAACCACCCACTAACAGTGCCCCAGTCTTATCTGAATTGAGCTTCTATTTGTTGGCTCTCATCCAGTCCATTCTTGAGGCAAGATACCTGTCCAGCACATCCACATCCACACCTTACAGATGTAAAGGAGGAACAGAGCTAAGTGTCATCAGTATATTGCTGACAATGTATTCCATATTGAAGGTTCCACAGGGCTGAAGAGCACCCCCTAAACATCACCCTCTGGAAACGACCATCCAAGCAGGAAAGGGACCACTGCAAAATGGTGCCACCCACCCCTAACTTGGACAGCTGCTCAAGAAAGATACCATGGTTGATGGTACTGGAACCCACTGAGAGGTCAAGGAGAATTAACAGGGACACATTTCGCCTGTCTCTCTTCTGACAGAGGTCATCATGCAAGGCGACCAAGGCAGTTTCTGTGCCAAAACGGAGCCTAAACCCTGATCAAAAGTGCCTGGCCCACAACCACCTGCTGAAAAGCCCTGCCCAATAAGGAGAGAATAGCAAGTGGCTGGTAGTTTTTATTTTGGCATGAGCTTTCGTGTGCATGCACACTTCATCAGATACACTGAAACAGAAGCCCATAGCTGCCAAGTTCTCCCTTTTCTCGCGAGGAAGCCTATTCAGCATTAGGGGAAATCCCTTAAAAAAAGGGATAACTTGGCAGCTATGCAGAAGCCACCAGACCCTTATGTATATTAAGAGGGTGGGGGTGATGGGAATGGGTGATGGGCTGATAGGAGTGGTAAACCTGTAGATGACTGTTAACGACTGTTAATGACTGCAATTGGTCTTGTGGGGGGAAAGCAAGGGCTGAGGTGCTAAGGAAAGCTTGATCATATATAATAAGAATCCTATGTCTCTGTTAATTTATCTGTTCATTTAACAGCCATCTACAGGTTTACCACTCCTATCAGCCCATCACCCATTCCCATCACCCCCACCCTCTGAATATACATAAGGGTCTGGTTACTTCTGTTTCAGTGTATCTGATGAAGTGTGCATGCACACGAAAGCTCATACCAAAATAAAAACTTAGTTGGTCTTTAAGGTGCTACTGAAGGATTTTTTTTATTTTGTTTTGACTCAGACCAACACGGCTACCTACCTGTAACTGAAACTCATCCAACACAACAGGACTAGGCTGTGCTCTGTACATCCCTTGAGATTCTTCTGCTATAACAGCGGAATCTGACGTCTGACAGATGCAAGTGATTTTCTCCTCAAAATGGTTTGCAAAATAAGTCAGGAGGAGCTGCCGTTGGTTCTACCACCTGCTTCAGGCATAAATGGCCCTGCACTACCTGGGAAAGCTCTGCTGGGCAGCATAGCAAAGATGCAATGGAGGCAGCAAAGTATGCCTTCTTTGCTACCTTCAATGCCGCTAGGTAGGGTTGATGATGAGCCCTCACCAGTGTTGGATTGCATTCAACTGGAGTTTTCTTCCACTTACGGCCAAGCAGTCTCCCAGCCTGTTTCTTTGCCCTAACTCTGGAGTATACCAGGGAGCCAAATGGGCTCCATGAAGCGGGACAGGGTGCTCAGGTGTAATCGGGTCAATGACGTGAGCCATTTGGATGCTCCAGAGGCATAGCTGCCAAGTTCTCCCTTTTTTAAAGGGAAATTTCCTTATGCTGAATAGGCTTCCTCGTGAGAAAAGGGAAAACTTGGCAGCTATGTCCAGAGGTCACTGACAGCTTTGACAGGAGCGCCAGTCAAATCAGCCAGGGAATCCAAGAGCCATCTTAAGAATCATTACACTTATGAATCCGCTTACACTTACTTTCTTTATCAAGATGTTTGGTATCTCATTTTATTATTTATTTCCCTTATGAATCATTTCCCCCTCAGGCATCCAGAGGCTATTTACAACACAATAAAAGTTAAATATATTGTTATGAGTTTGATGCCAGACTCCCGTGTTATGAGTTTTTGGGTGCCAGACGTTTAATCTCTGGACCAAGCAAATGTTAAGAGCTAGATAAACCAAATAAATGAACCTCATAGATAATTGCTTGGGAGATGAGCCATTTAGAGAACAAGGGAAAGGTAATAAGCCATTAAGGCAAAGACTCTGGACCAGAAGGCAAATGGGTGGGGTGTGGGGTGGGGTGTGGCCCCTCCCTCAACTCACGAGTCAGAAGGCAAAGCCAGTGTTTGAAAAAGTTTTAGGGTTGAGTGTGATGTGACCTAGAGGAGCGGGGGGAAGGTTGCAGTCTGGTAAAGGCGGCAGCTGGAAAGAGCATCAGAGCAAAATGGCTGGTGTCTGTTTGAATCCTAGGCTGCAGCCATGAGAGAAGCAAGACCCGCTTGGGGTATACAACGGTAGAGTTCCAAAGAAGATCAGGTGCTAACTGAGTATATAATACACGCATCTCCTACAAAAACTGCAATCGGCTTCTTCCACTCTTGATTTTTTTTTTGTTGCTTTTGCTGTTATCCTTTGCTTAGTCCGTAGAGCATGAGACTCTTAATGTCAGGGACGTGGGTTCGAGCCCTACACTGGGCAAAATATCCCTGTACTGCAGAGGGTTGGACTAGATGGCCGGAGGGTGTCCCTTCCAACTCTTAAGAATTCCTTGCTTCTCTGAAATTACTGTACTGTACATCCACTCACCCTTCCCCTCCCGCCTCGTCGCCTTTCGCCCTTCAGCCACACCCCCTCACGCGTTTAGCCACGCCCACCTCTCGCTCACTCACTCTCCCCCCTCCTCCCCGCAGGACCCGAAGGCTGCACGCGACCGCTCTCCCGCGGGCGATTGGCTGGCGCTTTGCGTGCCCTATTCGCGGGCGGTGGCGCGATCGGCCCACCTGATGACGCCGCCGCCCGGGGCCGCCGCCATTGGTCAGGCGCCGAGCGGGGAGGGTTGCCAGGCGATGTGGCGCGCGGCGCGGCGGTTGGCGTCGGCGGCAGCAGCTGTTGCTGTCGGGGCAGCCAGAGGAAAAGGCTCTGCGGCTCGCGCGCTCTCTGCTTCTGCTTCTTCCGCCTCCTCGTCTTGGCAGGGAAGCTTTTACCGACGCAGCCGCGGGCAGGTGCTGCAGCCGCCGCCTCCTCCTCCTCAGTCTCGGCGGCCGCTTCCTTTGCTTTGCGTGAGGGCAGAGGCCGCGTGCCGGCCCGGGAACGGAACGCGGTAAGGACCAAAAAAGGCCCGGGGGCGGAAGGGAGTTCGAATCAATGCCGCAGAGTCACCCCGCGGGGAAGCGGAGGGATGGGGCGGTGCAGCGGTCAAAAGTGGCGCCTGTTTCTCCGCAGGGCAGGGCCATTGTCTTCCGGGGACCCCTCGGAGCACAGCCGGCTTGCCTTTCCCCGCCAAGTTTACTGCCTCCCAGGAAGGCTCTGCACTTTGGAACTCCCTGCCTATTGAGACAGGGCAGCCTTCGCGGCGCCTGCTGAGAAACGTTTTTTGTTTTAGACGAGCCTACGCAGATACGTCTTTCCTCCATTATTGTTGTTTTGGGAAGTCTCAGGATCATTGTTTTGTTGTCGCTTTTGCCTTTTTGTGTTAAACCGCTCTGGGGTTTATTTCGCAACTAATTGGCTTATAAATTTCACTAGACAAATAAATTAGCTGCTGAAGGTTCTGTCCAGCCAACAGCTGTATTATCTACATCAGGCACCCCCAAACTTGGCCCTCCAGCTGTTTTGGAACTACAATTCCCATCATCCCTGACCATTGGTCATGTTACCTAGGGATGATGGAAGTTGTAGTCCCAAAACAGCTGGAGGGCCGAGGTTGGGGGTGCCTGATCTACATCAGTGTTTCCCAAGCTTGGGTCTCCAGCTCTTTTTGGACTATAATTCCAATCATTCCTGACCACTGGTCTTGCTAGCTAGGGATGGTGGGAGTTTTAGTCCAAAAAACAGCTAGGTTAGAAAACATCTCTGCATCTTGTTGAAGTGAGTTCCCTTCCTCCATCCACAGCCCTGAGAAATCTTACTCAAGTTTTATTAATGTCCTCTTGTTTTTATTGCACTTTCCTTTAAAGAGCTGCTCAAGTTTTATTAATGTCCTCTTGTTTTTATTGCACTTTCCTTTAAAGAGCTGCAGATGGCACCTGCTGTTCTCTTCCTCCTTCCCCCCACTTATTTTCTCTCACAAGAAGCCCCAGAGGGAGGTTAGGTGACCAAGCTTCTGGTAGAGATGGGATAGCTATCAAGTTTTCCCCTTTCTCGCGAGGAAGCCTATTCAGCATAAGGGAATATCCCTTAAAAAAAGGGAGAACTTGACAGCTATGGCATCGGTGCCGACCTGAAACTCTGAAGAGCCACTGCTGGTTATTGTAGACAGTACTAAACTCAGTAATTTCCTATACTGTATGTTTATCCTTTGTACTTTACCTTGGGATTTTGAAAGAGATGGAGATTTGGGAGCATGTAGCTCCCTCTCTTTTCCTAGTGTAGATTTCTAAAACATTTTTGTTAAACAGCAAAAGTAGCATACTTCCCACTATAGCAACAGTGCTTTGCTTCCAAAGTCAACTTTCAGCAGCAAAGCTCAGCTGCTGGAGTCCGCAGCTTTGTAAGCGCTCAGAACTTTTGCCACTGGGGCTGACAAGTGACATGGAGCTGAAGTAGGCTGGGGGATTTTTAAAATTTCTATAGCATTTCCAATATACAAAGGTGTTTCAAGGTATGCTCATAGTTGTACTTTTCCTCTTTGTTTAGGAGGTTGGGTAAGTCTGCCACATCTTCTTATATTTTTAACACAGCATTTGCTACATCTTTTACTAGCCCTTTACTTTTGTCAGCAGTGCAATACACAGTTCGAAAGCATGCCAGTGCAAGTAGATAAATAGGTACTGCTGTGGCGGGATGGTAAACGGTGTTTCCGTGCGTACTGGTAAGCGGTTTAGTCACGCTGGCCACATGACCCGGAAAGCTGTCTGTGGACAAACTGGCTCCCTCGGCCTGAAAGTGAGATTAGTGCCACAACCCCATAGCTGCCTTTGACTGAACTTAACTGTCCAGAGGTCCTTTACCTTTTTACCTTTATACATAGAAGTATAGCAGGTGAAGCCTTATCACAGTAGACAAATCAGAAAAAGCTTCCAGCTACTAAACAGGTACTAATAAAGGCATTGGCTCATTGGCTCCGGGCTAGTTAAAAAAAGGAGGAAGTGGTCTACTTTAACAAATACCAAGGATAGTTGGTGCCTAAAGACACTAAAGGTTTTGTGTGTTTTCCTGGAAAGTCATGCTGGTGCAAGATAAAACAAGTAGTGATAGCTATGTATTGTGTAAAAACAGTGGACTCATATTCTCACTGAGCTGAGAATATTGGCTGAGGATCAAAATTAGCTTTGTCTAGCCATCAGAAAGGGATGTAGTCTAAACCACTGAGCCTAGGGCTTGCCGATCAGAAGGTCAGCGGTTCAAATCCCCGTGTTTCCGTGCGCTGCTCTGGTATGCCACAAGTGGCTTAGTCATGCTGGCTACATGACCCAGAAGCTGTACACTGGCTCCCTTGGCCAGTAAAGCAAGATGAGCGCCGCAACCCCAGAGTTGTTCACAACTGGACCTAATGGTCAGGGGTCCCTTTACCTTTAGCTATCATAAATTACATGCACACTTGATGGTTGCGTTGGTTGTGAAGTTTATGCAAGTTTCTAGCATTGGCAGGTATAATGGATACACTCATCTGCATGCCTGTGCTCTGCTGAATCTAGGCAAACATTAGGAAATCTTTTAAGTTCTAATATTGTTCATTAAATATTTGTGTAATTGTGGGTTGTTGGTTTTTTGTCATCAGTATTTTTACTAGGAGCATCAATACTGCAACCATGCCTGAACTAAATATAAATGAACTGGATAAGCAGCAGGTAGAGTTGCTGGCAGAGATGTGCATCCTTATTGATGAAAATGACAACAAAATTGGTTCAGATACCAAGAAAAACTGCCACCTGAATGAAAACATTGACAAAGGTATCTATCACTGTTCAGATCCCATTGTATGTAAGCTGGTCCTGCCTCTCACTGGAACATAAAGAAGCACTCTCTTGAGTGCTTCTACCTTGCCCCATTTTTTGCCTCTAGGTTTTTTGCAATCTACTTTCGCAACAAGATGTAGCAGATAAAACGGGAAAGGGAGCTGGAGGAAATGGAACAAGGAAGCTAGAGGAATGTGGTTAGGCAGACTAGTCTTGTACATCCATGTACAAGATAACTTTGAATTAAGAGTTCTTTAAGTGGTAAACAAAATCCCTTTCATGCTGTGAGGTCGAATAGCAATTTAGGCTTGTTAATTTGTTTTGAGTCACCGATTACTTTGACACACAGCCCACACCATTTAGCCTTACCTTATATAGTTCTGCCCAGCACACAAATTTGGACTGCGGGTGGCTTCTTCAAATGTTTATGCCAAATAGCAGTATTAGATGAATGAGTGTTCTGCAATTTTCAGGCTTCATTTAAAGAGGTACCGGTAGTGGGCATATTCCATAAGCCAAGGTACACAATTATTTCCATGGTTGAAGCATCACTTTTTGTGCATAAGGAAGTTTCCATACTGCACAGAAGAACAGAAACAGCATGAGTTAAAAACCCTTTTCTTGTGCTGGCTTATGCTGCTCCTGGAGAACATCTGACACTAACCTGTGGAGGTTTAAGGAATACTTTATCTGACAGAATAAAGACTTTAGTCTTATATGATGTCTTTGATTACAGATCTGTAAGGAACTGCTCAAAATAAATAGCTCTGATCCTCACAGTGCAAAAACATCTAAGCCAGGCATCCCCAAACTTTGGCCCTCCAGATGTTTTGGACTACAATTCTCATCATCCCTGACCACTGGTCCTCTTAGCTAGGGATCATGGGAGTTGTAGGCGAAAACATCTTGAGGGCTGCAGTTTGGGGATGGCTGATTTAAGCACTTGACTTTTGCAAAAGTAATATATTGTAAGTTATTGTAAGATATGGCATGAAATAATATCTTAGGTTTACTCCTACAAAGTTCTCCAAAGGTTACCCAGGCAATAATGTGGTCAAATACATATATATCCAACCCTCCTTTCCAAGGCAGATACCAGCCTAAATGAGAAATGACAATGCATACAGTGGAAAGTTTTGTTTAGAAATAGGACGCTTGTTTCTTTGTTTAAACTTTGATTTTAAACTGTAAGATCAAGTGTTACGATGAACACGAATTAAGTTTATTCCCCCCCTTGCAGTACATTCTTTTTAAACGCATATTGCCTATCTTTTTGTGCTAGGATTGCTGCACCGTGCTTTCAGTGTCTTCTTGTTCAATACGGAGAATAAACTGCTATTGCAACAAAGATCAGATGCCAAAATCACTTTCCCAGGTTTGTTATTAAGCAACAAATTCTTATTTTCATTGCGTAGCTTCTATAAAATACCGCTTTGTGTCCTCATATATTTCTGGGATGCTTGAAAAATAGAATTATCTGTTAAAATTTCAAACAAATATACTTACTTCTCTTTTTAAGTGAGCAGATACTTGGGTAGCAGTAATGTTTTCTCTCTCTGAAAGAATGGTGGGGTGGGTATGTTTCCTGACCTGTATTTGTTCAGAATAATGAGCGTGAGAAACATGCAAAGCTTTTCTGATAGGTCAAATGCCCAAATGACTATTTGATGTTGTCTTTGGTCTAGACTAGCACACTTTTAGTGAATATGTGCGAATTGAAGGGGGTTGGAAATCACAATTTAAATAATGACTAGTGCTTTGTCCTTTTTTCTAACCATATATAACTCAGAATGCTCTTGGGAGCACAATTGCACTTTATGTTTACATGCTGGAAATGTACTTTTTATGGTGCTCAGCATTGATAGGTTTCTTTTGCTTTGAATAGTACAGTACAGTATGTGTTATTGCTTTTTTTAAACTTTGTTACAAACTTTGGATACTTGGTACTGTCAACAAAATGAGGTTGGCTACTTCAAGGATTCTAGTACTGTATCTGAAAGTCTGCAAAGCATTCTCAAAACTGAATCCACAAAACTTTTGGTAGATTGTTTCACCAACAGTTGTTGCAGTCATCCACTCAACACCGTGCTTGAAGTAGAAGAAAAGAATGCAATTGGTGTTCGAAGAGCAGCTCAGAGGCGCCTGAAAGAAGAGCTAGGAATTCCAATGGAACAGGTAAATAATGCCCTTATTTCAGAGTAATGACTTCCCTAGGGGAAAATAGTTGAACAGCATCTGGTTATACTAAGTACTAAGTACCAATCAGAGCTGCAGTATTTATTTGGAACCTGTCTGCCCTATTCCCAGAGGGTTAGAGAAGGGAGCAATTATCACAATGTGTTTGTTGCTACTTCAGCGTGTCTGTGCTTTTTCACTAGTCAGAATCACCAGGTTTGGTGTATGCCCTGGATTGAGTTTTAGAATACAGTGGTACCTCGACATACGAATGCTTTGACTTCCGAAGGTTTCGACTTACGAAGTCGACAACCCCGGAAGTCTTTTCGCCGTGCGTGCATTCTGCACCTGCGCAAAAGCGGCGTGCGTGGTCCACGCATGCCCAGAAGCGCAAAATCGTGCTTCGTGCATGCGCAGAACGGGCGCTTCGACATCCAAAAACCTCGACTTACGAAGAGCGCTGCAGAATGGATCGTCTTCGTAAGTAGAGGTACCACTGTAATCATAATTGATCAAGACATGCTTGCTTACAGATGTTACAGTTGATAGACTGATTGTAACAATCTGTCCAGGAAGCACACCAGAAAGGCTTTTTGTATAATCTAAACATATAAGGAGCAAGAAAGAAATTATTTTAATAGTATGGTTTTTCCCAGGGCTGGAAAGGGATTTCAAATGCCTTGGCTCCAGCATAAAATGTTACTATGTCTGGGCAACCAAACACCTAAGACTTTTTCTGGCATTAGATTTTTCACAATATTGCAAATTCCTCCATTTTCTTTTGTGTTGAGAATTGTTGAAGCAAAACAAATGGCTCTGGCCATACCCATATGACTAGAGCTCTGAGGATATTCCTCTCTGCAGTTTATATTGGGAAGAATGTTTTCTTATCTGATATATCCACTCAAATGTACATTATTCAATTAAATGCTCACTTGAGCCTTGAATATCTCACCATCCCAGGCAGACATTTACACTGTCCACTCCATTATACACTATTCCACAGAGTCCTTAGGAGCAGATTAGATGGGGAAGGAAAATCCAAGTGTCATTCTTTTGATCTGAGCAACTGATCATACAAATGTTATATTAAAAATCAAACATTTAAAAGCAAAGTGCCACAGCTCTTTCTCCAACCTGCTTCTTTCAGGTTTGTATTGAGGTGTTCTGAAAAAATTATCACGCAGAAAGGAAGCAATAAACTACTGTCACTACATGTTTTTGGTTGTAGGTAACACCAGAAGAACTCTTATACTTAACCCGAATCCACTACAAAGCTCAGTCCAATGGGATCTGGGGAGAACATGAAATAGATTACATCTTGTTTGTGCAGAAGAATGTGACGGTGAATGCAGATCCCAATGAAATTAAAAGCTACTGTTATGTGACACAGGAAGAACTGAAAGAACTACTGGAAAAGGCATCCCGAAATGAAATTAAGATTACTCCATGGTTCAAACTGATTGCAGAGACTTTTCTCTTTAAATGGTGGGATAACTTGAATAATCTGAATAGGTTTGTGGATCATGAAAAGATTCACAGAATGTAACAGTCTAGAATATGCTGCTCTAAAAATGATATAGTACCATTTAATACTGATAAATGGCAATATCTGAAGCACTAATTATAAGTTGACTGCAACATAGGGAACGAATTAGGAATAAGAAGATATCCTGTGAAGGAAATTTGATTTTATCTCTGGCTGATTGTTAAAGCTTGAGTCTTTTCTGCCTTTCATTTTTGGGAGTAATTATTTGGATTATTAACAAGCTTTCAATGGGAATGTATTTGTTGATATAATCACTGGAATCTGAAGTTTGAATACTGACTAGGCTACCAGTCAAGATTGAAAGTTAAATCTTAGCCAGGATACCCCTCTATTTTTCAGGGTAGGCTGTTTGCTGTACAATAGGGAATGAGTTACTGGTAGTTAGTCAGAAATTCCATTAGATACAGACAAACCCAATGGAGTTCCCAGACTAGTTTTGTCCTTGACTTAATGCAGGGGAGGGGGACGCTAACATGTGACTCACCATCAACCCTAACTAGCATAGTTGTTGAGATTTCTGGTCCTAAAGGCTACATCTTGAATGTCATAATAAAGTCCATGTTAGGGGATAAGAGAAACAGTGCTTGCATTCTGCCAATTCCAGAGTTGGCATATTTCATCCACTCATTTGCAATTTTCTGGAGTGCTAACAGTATGGAGTATGTGGGGTAATATGTAAGTGTGGTGTTAACTGCTCTAATAGTACCTGTTCACTTGTAAACTGCATGACGAAAGGGGCAGAAGTAGGTGGTATTCAAAATGTCAAGTGAGAATTTGTACTTCAGTAGTCTCCAAATGTGCCTTCCTTTTTTGAATTATTTGCTGTAAAAAGGAAAGGAATTATTGACTATAAGGCCTGCTTAGTAACTCTTCACTTTACCTTGACTTAAGGGTGTTCCATTTTCAGATAGAACTAGATAGTAAAAACTGTGCATATTCAAACATTCTGCTGTGTTCCAGAAAGCCACTGGTGTATTTTTAATCATTAAAATGACTGAATCCTAACAACTGAACTTTAATGTGTTCCATTTTAATTTTCCATAACCTGTTAAATTTAGGCTAGTTAATAGAAAAACCCAAATTTTGAGGAATACAATATGACAAATGTTAGTAATTATTGGACAGGTCCATTGAGCTAAAATTTCAGATCTTAAAAAAATGCATCCCCCATCTTGGAAGTTGTTTAGAAGCTCAACTGAAGTGTAAAATGCAGATCAAGGACTGTGTCACCAGAGCCAAGAGGACACCAGCACAGTTAACAACCAGGGTCAAAGAAGCTGTTATTCCTTCCAAAAAAATGGAGGTCTTATCCAAATGAGGAAAACAAAAAGGAACACAAACTTTGGCAATTGAGACAATAAGGGTTTCTTAAAAAATGGAGCGGTACACTGCTAAAAACATGAACAACAAAACATTTAAATACCTTAGTAGCAGATGACTGGCTAGGAAGACAGATGGTATCTTGGATGACAAAGGGAGCAAAAGGAGTGCTAGAGGTGGCGGTGGCTGAGAATCCAAATTTCCTTTTGTTTTCACAGCAGAGGATATAGGTACCTGTACCTGAACTAACTTTTGCTGTCTGCGGTAAATGAAAAACAGTTCCTAGGCTTAATAGACCAAATAAAAACTAACAAATTGCCAGATTGCGATAGCATCCACCTAAGGGTTTCAAAAAAATCGAATGTGATACTGCTGATTTTCTAACAAAAATATGTACCGTAACTTTTGCCTCGGATCAGCCTCCATTGCTGGGAACTGGAAAGTAGCCAATATAACACCAATTTTTAATCCTGAATTGGCCCATCTAGCTCAGTATTGCCTACACAGCCTAAAAGGGATTCTATTATGGTTTCAAACCTGCATATAAAGTTACGTGCTCAGCTTAGACCACTCTGCATGTGTCTTGATATTATTATAAATTGCAACATTTTCTTACCACTGAATTTGTTATATAGCATTAGATAGAGCTGCTGCTTCCCCTATCTAATGAGATGTAGTTAAAATAGACCTTTGGAAAATGATACTTACTACCAGACCTCCAGGTACTCAGTACAGAGGAAAAGTACCCCAGCAGATTGAGAGATGCATCATTTGGTATGTACTTCTGCTGAAGTAACTGAATGAATGTTTGGGTTATTTATTTTATACTTCATTACGACAGAACTAACAATAAAATCACCACTTTACTGGAATCAATTCTCCACAAACTATTTCTTATATATATATGTTGCTTTTAATTTGCATTGTTGTTTTCATATTGTCATTGTAGAGCCATTTATCTTCGTTGGTTTGTACCAGATTTCCTCTTGCCAGAAAACAAATGTTTGGGCTTAAGGTCAAAGACGTGCCTATCTCCTTCCCCTTTCCTGCCCAACCGGTTCATTTTCGTTTGAGCTTTCTTCATCATAGTTTTAGTCTTCTTCACCATCTATACAAATAAATAAAAAAATCAATAGTAAGTGAAGCATTATTTCTTCACTTGAGGCTCATCCTCCACACCAATAATGTGACCCAAATACTGCCTTATAGTCCCTTTGGGAAGTAGTGGTTAAGAGTATAAGACTAGAATCTGAGACACAGTCATAAATGTGCCTTCTATAGAAGCAATTTAAAAATACAAAGGGATTGGTCTCTCAAATACTAGAAGTGTCCTTGCATAAGCTACATATATTGCATAAAAAGGCAAAGCTAAACAACCACATGAGTCCTGAAGTCATTTGGCTATTCCACATCAGTATGTAAATTCAGCCATCTTGCCTGGCCTCCTGGTACCTCCTTTTCCTAGGCCTTTCTCCCTGTCCTACCCATAGCTGCCAAGTTATCCCTTTTTTAAATGGATTTTCCCTTATGCTGAATAGGCTTCCTCGCGAGAAAAGGGAAAACTTGGCAGCTATGGTCCTACCTGTCCAGTATTAACAGCACAATCCTACACAGAAGTATTATGTTCAGTGGAACTTGCTCCCAGCTATGTTTGTGCATGGCGAGTCTTGGACACCTCAACCAAATAAGTGACAAGCTGGCCAATTGCCATCACATCCCTTAGTGCAGGCGTAGGTTACCTGTAGTCCATCTATATTTTGTTGGGCTCAAACCCCCATCAGCCCCAGGCAATATGGCCAAACGGGGATGGTGAGAGTTGTAGTCCAGCAACATCTGGAGGGCCACAGGTTATCCATCCACCCTTTGTACATGACGGTACAGATTATGAACTGAACACGGGCGGATTCTGCTTCAAATGGCTTGAACTAAAAGGAGCCAATTGATCCTAACGATACAGTACTAAATATACAGGAAGAGGTTTTTTAAAAGTTATTTAATTTTCTCTTGATGGCACGGAAATGTATTACAACTCAATTTAAAATGCTCTGCCATGACAAATCCTAACCCCTACTTAATTACAGTAGCTCAATGTGCAGATGTGTAAATGCCCATTTGCAATACTACATCCTATAAAACTGCCCAGAACTCTAATAAACTTAAGACAGACCTTTACGTCTCGAAGGCCAGATACATCACGAGGTGTGCGGGAGGAACTGCGACTTCGCGCCACAGATGTAGGTGGTACAGATTCTTCTCGTTTGCGTTTACGAGTAACACTCCGGGATCTTCTTGCCTGGGCTACATAATGTGCCTGAAAATTCACAAACCAAGAAAAGCCGAATCAAAACCCCTCATCTTCTAAATTAGTTATCAGGTGCTGCACAGTGTTCCTCAGCATAGATACTACTTAATTCAGCTAACAGTTTATGAGTACAAACTTTATTAAATAATAGAATTTTTCGACTCTGAATTCCAGTCTTAATCCAATATTAATCAATTCCCTTAACACAGCTTTATTTCCGGAGCAAGCTTAGCCCAGTGGTTCCATCGACCAACACATTGCTTGGATCCCACAACCGCCTCCTGCGGTGCGAGACCTGCAGGCGCTGCCTGGCTTTCAAACAAACAAACAAACAAGCCACATCTTTATTTCCTATGGCAGAAAAATGCAGTATAATAAGGACATTTAGAAATAATGAAAGTAATGCCTACAGAAATAAGTCTGTCTTACCCCATTTTTACCAGTCATATCAAGCCCGAGATCAGTCATCTCCTTCTCTAATGTCTTCCGTTCAACCTAAAGACACAAGTCATCAATTATTTTATATGGAGATGGCAGAAAGGAGTCTAAGAAGCAATCCAGTACACTGTTCAAAAACTACAAGAGAAATCCTACAGCAGAGAACTGCATACGTTCCAGATAGATTTCAGTGACAATTTGGAGACAAACTGATAGAAGCTGGAATGTCAGTAGTCTGCCATTCTCCCCACCACCACCTTGCAAATTAGGTGTAATTTAACATGTACCAGAACACACATTCCATGCATACAGGATGCTCAACACGACAACACAGAGTGTGGGTAGCAAATGAGCCTACACTTCTGGAAGCAGGCAATAATAATAATAATAATAATAATAATAATAATAATAATAATAATAATAATGAACTGTTGTGCTTAAGGCAGACATGAGGAACCTTACCCCAACCCCAACGGGCCAGATCTCAATCAGCCCTACGCCTTGTAGGAAAAAATTGGATGAAGGAATGCAACTTGTTCTGGCAAAGGAACAACTGGGAGTTCACTTAAGCTCCTGTTTGTTACTTGGAAACATGCCAGTGCAGGCGGATGTGGGGCCTATAGTAAGCTTTGCTTGTTGAACTGCTAGAAACTTATAATGTTGGGCGGTGTGTGGGTGTGTAGGAGATCAAAAATCATGTCTGAAATAGGGAAGGGCCATAGCTCAGACCTAGAGCACATGCTTTGTATGAAAAAAGGTCCCAGGCTCAATCCAGACATCTCCAGGTAGTCTGGGGAAAACTCTTGTATGAAACCCTGGAGAACCTCTGCCACTCACTGTTGACAGTGCTGAGTTGGGTGGACCAAAGCTCAGACTCAACAGAAGTCACCTTCCTATATCCCAGTTCATTCCACAACTTTGTTCTGCTGACTGCGCAGACCAGGCCTCAGGCGTGATCCTTGTGTTTCTGACAAGTCCTAATAGAAAACACCTTAATGGAGATTCTCCTTCTTCTATCGCTTACGGGCCTGTTTCATCTGTCTAAGCCATTATTTTTAATCTGCAGTCTAACAGGCATTTCTAGCCATGACAACTTCGATTTTTGTTTTGTAACAAAAGTGAGTGGGTGGGAGGGAACACATGTAAATCCCTTAATCCTTTAACTGCAGTCAGGCCCCAACACATTCTTTAAAAAAATGTTTGAAACCTGCCTTTCTCGCTGTTCTCGGCATCTTGGGCCCCTGTGTATCTTTCTCTTTGGATGCCAACATCCTGAGTTTCTTTTTCTCTCGAATCTGTTGTGCCAGCTGTCTGATGCTCATCATTTCCTCATTGTCACTTTCAGAGTCGCTGTCATATTCTCCAGCTGCTTGCCTCAGCTCCTCCTCTTCCTCCAGTTGCTCCAATTTCTTTAAAGACGTCACACACAATGCATTAGAAACTTTTTTTTTTTACAATATGTATGCTTCAAATATTCATCAACTGAGCCTTTGAGGTAGTTAATGCTCAAACTCCTGACTGCCATATCAAAAATTCTCAATTTCTGAACCAAGATTAAAGGCAGAAGCAGAGTGATGGTTTTACTGAGTAAATCAACTCATTCTTCTTAGTTGTAAGTCTTCTTAATAAGAGACTAGACAAGAAATGCATAGCTTGACAGAATGGTCTGTATATTCATGCCATGACAAGAATGCACACATTTTCTGTACATTGAAGTGTGAAGTTAATGGGGATAACTCCTACCTTCATGATATCTGGGTCAATATAATCTGCTATGTTGTGTCCTTCCCATATCTCTGGCACCTTATCATATTTTTCAGATGGATTCATTAGATCCCAGTATTCTAAAGGGGGGAGGGGAAACAACACACATAATTATTAATTTGTGCAGCATAGAAGTTGCTATTTCATCATTACAGTAGGAAGTTACTTGCTAGCAAGTGGTCCAGAGCTGATAAACCTGTCTGGCAACCAGAACAATATTCCTTTAACCTTAGGCTTCATTAAAAAAAAAACTTGTAGTTTGATTATTATCTGTCCAAAAAAACTCACTGTCTAGAAATGTCACTCACTTTCTGACACCTGGTACCCTCCCTCCACCCAAAGCAGCTTGCCAGCGGCAACACAGGAGAGGGTAATTCAGGAAAGGAATACACGACATTAGGCCAAAGGCTGCAGGTTGTTCACTCCCTATGTAGACTGACAAAGCCCTCCATCAACTTTGCAAACTCAAGAACCAAGAACGGAGAACCCTATATATTTTTTAACATATAGTCCCTGATGGAAAATTAGGTGAACACCAGTATTATCCAGTAGACTAAGAGCATAACATAATTATTATGTTAATAATAATGTTTATTATTATTATTATTATTATTATTATTATTATTATTATTGTTATTTATACCTCACCCATCTGGCTGGGTTTCCCCAGCCACTCTGGGCGGCTCCCAACAGAATATTAATAATAAAAAAGCAACATCAAACATTTAAAACTTCCCTAAACAGGGCTGCTAACCACACACAGTGGCTGAAGTTAACCTTGCAGTTTTCTACCTGAACTGTCTGCAAAATGGGAACACTACATCCAGCGACACCTCTAGAGAACATTTAAGATTACTGTTACTA
Source organism: Zootoca vivipara (assembly GCF_963506605.1). Lineage (NCBI taxonomy): Eukaryota > Metazoa > Chordata > Lepidosauria > Squamata > Lacertidae > Zootoca > Zootoca vivipara. Next base: position 45,172,174 of record NC_083287.1, read on the forward strand.
CTTACTCTTAAGATCCAAAACATACTCGTCTCCCATTTCCATTTCAATGTCTTTCTCCTGTGAACAAGCACACAGCATTAAAATGGGCCCTTTTTGAAAGCTTCACACGAATTTTGCTGTTCTCCTCCTGGGAAAATCTTTCAAAAGACGCTTACCAGTTTCTTTTTAGGCGCATCAACTTCCATGCGTTTTTTGCGGAGCAGGGCACCTTCAGGGATAAAAGGCGGCCTTTCCTAAAGGGTAAAACCAAGATGAGCTCAAGGAATCAGTTTAAACAAAAGCAAAAAAGGACCAAAACTGTTTTGATTAGATGCATTATTATCTCCGAAAATAAGCCATACCCCGAAAATAAGCCATAGTGATAGGCAGTTTAACCTTGTAGGTTAAACTGTACCATACTTAATAATGATAAAAAAGACATCCCCTGAAAATAAGCCACCGTGTGTTTTTTTGAGGAAAAATAAATATAGGACGGTGTCTTATTTTTGGAGAAACACGGGTATATACATACATTGCTGAAACCGGGGGGACAGGACACAGAGGTATAATGGGCACACACACTAACCTTGTTATCTCTTTTGGAAGGGACAGCTAAGTGGAGCCTGTTCAGTACATCATGTACTTTGTTTCCTTTCATTTTGGTATCAACACGATGGGCCAGCAACCTGTCACAGGCCTGAGAACATGCAAAATAGGAATTCAAAAAAATATGCTGATGAAAGCAGACGAATAACACGCAGACATAATGGCTCCCAATTTCTTAACGTCGGTTTCACTGAGCAGGAGTTTCACGGAGTACCCCACGGGCTCCCAAATTCCCTCCTTACTGTAACTGGAAAAACAGCAGGGGAAAGGAAACTGGGAGAGCACAGGCTCTCCATCTAATAACCACAGTGAAAAGGAAGCACTACATCTGCACCACACTGAGTGTGTGTGAAATCACCAAGCAAGATGGCTGCCCTAATTATTTAACTACTCGTGCACTATCAAACCTCCAATCTGAAATGCTTAAAAAAAATTGACTCTGCAAGGCAAAATCATTATAAATTTCTGGAAGGCCAAGATTTACTCTCTCTTACAATTTCCTGGTTTAATCCCATCATCCCTAATATTAAGCTTAATGTCTTTGATCTAGAATTCACCTACAGAGCAAGCCAGTGCTTGCATCAATCGGCCCATTATCGCCAGACTTTTCTGCCTTTCCACTAAGGAGGGCATTTTAAAAGAACTTCGCACACTTGTCAGTCTAGAATGTGAGGGCCAAAAGGTCCTCCCCTGCCCCCCCCCCCCCAGTACATATAAAACACTCCTTTCTTTTCTGGATGACCCTCTCTTGCTTGTAAATTGTTTGGCAGTCAACCACCTAAGTTCCCTTTTAGAGAGAATGGAACAATAAAGAAAGCCTATCATTAATGTTCCTCCTCTTTACAGTTGTCTAAACAGGCTTCCAGTTCAGCTGCCAGCAGCTAACAGAACAATAGGTTGGTCAAAACAACCATGAGCAAAAGGTAGAAGAGCTGGTGGTCCTATGCCATAAACATTTGCTGAAATCGGTAGGTCTTGTGGTTGCACAAGTCGCTTTGGATTGCCTTGGACAAGCTAATGCAACTAACAAATTTAATAAATAATAATAATAATAATCGCCTTTGGATTTGGCTTCACATTTCTCCAGCAGTGTCCTAGTGCAAGGTTGTTGTTGTTCACAAATCTTTGAAATGTGGAGGAGGTCACTGTTGGACCAATCCAATGAGTGTGTGTGAAACACAGCTTATACAAAAACAAACAAACACACAACTCACTTCTGTTTTAACTTGAATCACTCCTTCTTCGGTTAGGGTGCTTGTCTCGATGACAGGAAGCCCATCTGCTTCTAAATCAGCAAACATTTTCTAAAAGATGAAGGACACACGTGAATTCAGTAGTGAAACTAAATGCTTAAACCCAACAAAAATATTGCTGCCTTCTATTGCTAAGGTATCAAAATAAGCACAAGACCTTCATGAACTGGAAGATACAACAGTTAGAATGTGTCACATCGGACAAGAAATAAATTACAGTACACATATGCAGACCACAGTTCCATCTGTTTCCCTCCTCAAAAAAGTCTGGGCATGTAATTTGTTAATGGTTGCTGGGAGTTGCAACTTTGTGAAGTACAGTGCCCAGAATTCTTTGAGGAGGGAAATGTGCTATGGATGTACTCTCAATGTATTGTGCCTGAAAAGTACAGTGTGTATACAACCTAAATTGTTGCAATTCAGCTCATTATTTGGGTATGTCTGACTCCGATCAGTTAAATCCGAAACCACCATTGACTAAAACTGGAAACCAAAAAATGGCTAGTGTTTTTCTTTTTTCACATGTGGATGAAGTTTGCAGGCAAAGGAACCACTCCAGGTGGGTTACGCCTGCCAGTTTCAGGCTAAGAAGCCTGCTAAAATTCAGGAAACTGGTCCAGGGGCTAGGTGATATCACCTTTGGTATAAAAAACTGGAACAGTCACCAAAGAAAGCAAGTTATGGCTTTGAATTGCCTGTTAGGAAAAAGGATGACTGGGGAAAAAGCAGGCTACTCTCATAGTGTGACTCTGCTGCTTACTCCCTGCTCTCACAGCCAAAATTCAGACGAGAATGAAGACCCTCACAAAGAACAACTCTTTGAAATAAACAAACTGCCTCCCCCAAATTACTCTGATTGGGGTGCATGGAGGGGAAATAATTCAGTGAATGGAAGCTAAACCTCTTCATCAAAATGAAAAGATATTACCAGAACACCACCTTGTCCCCTCTGAAGTTCTGGCCGTTTCTCCAGACCACTTGGTTTTGTTTCTCAAAAAAAAAATGGCGAGGGTAAAATTGTGGGTTTAACTTTTTAGAAAAACGGAGGCGATAGAGCTACTCGGAAAATTGAGTTTGACCCTGATCCACTTCGACATGCCTTGTTAATGGCATGACCTGACTCTGCAAAGGAATAGTCTTCTCCAAATCTCCATGATCTACCCCATTATTCAAGGTGCACTCCAAGCCAGTGCACAACCCTAAGACAGATGGACAAACACAATTTCCTACCTGGTTTTCCTCAGAAAGCTCAGAAATCCTCTTCACGTCACATTTGTTTGCTACAATTATTAGAGGCTGAAAGTTAAAAAAGGGGAAATAACAGATTGAACTAAGCATACGGTCTAGATTTTATAACCAAGAAAGGAGCAACTCGGCATCAGGTATTAAATCCCAGCTCACCTTGTTGACAAACAGTGGCTTGATATTGCTGAAGAGTTCTAGCTGTTCTTCTAGGCTGTGCCCACACTGTTCTGATATATCCATGACGTACAGGACAGCTGAACGAAGATGGGCAAGCGCTGTTATTGCCTGCATCTCAATGGTGTTTCTCTCTTCCAGGGGATGATCCAGAATACCGGGGGTATCCACTACCTAGAATGAAGACAGACAGCAATAAAGTCCTTGATCTCACATGCATTGACAAGCAAACCGGGCTGCGAAGGAAAAATAGCCCCACTTCTGGAACACCTCTGTAAATGGAGGGCACAGGCATTTCAAGCGCCTCCGCAACTCAAATACTATTATCCTTTCCTCCTAAACTGCAAAACAGAAGGATGCTGAAATGATATCGCTCAGAATACCAAAGAAATTCTTGGCTCCCACATGCAATATCAATGGCTGCAACCCCATACCCACATATCCTGCGAGTAAGTCCTATTGAACTCAGTAGACTTACTTCTAAGTAAACAAGCACAGCATCTGGCTACAGGACTGCTAGCTGAAGTCACTGTATTCACTTGGACAAACTGAAACATGCCAACTGATCTTCCTAGGCAGATTTGGACAGGTTTGTTTTATGGTTTTGGTGCAGGGTTTTTCATAAAGCTCCAGAACATGAAAGTTACGTTAATCAATGGCTAGGCAGCTAAGTACAGAGTGTCAACACCCTTCCAAGGGCTAAAAAGCCCAAGACACTATTTTGTAATTGTTTTATATTGCCAGAGGATTAAAACTATTTCTTCACAACCCTTGAGTCTAGAAACTGCAGTCGCCCACATTTCCAGACTGCCTGTCTAATGCAGTCATGTGGATAGCTGAGCTAGAGTATCATCAGATGACTCAATAAGTGGTGAGCAGACACACAGAAACATCACCCCAATCAGCTCATCTACAGGAGCACCAAATGAGCTGCGTTGGGGTCCGTGGCCGAGACAAGACTGGGCAAACACTATTAAAAAGGAGAAATTCCTTTGAAAACTGCATTGAGACAAGGGCTCAATCTCCAGAGGGTTACAGCTTGGAAGGAGTGGCCATTATTGTAAAAGAAGACTCCCAACCTAGCTTGCCGTTTGCTACAAAGGTGAAGATTGCGAGCAAGGCAATCTAGTTCAATGCAGCCATCATGAATCCTAATCAGCTAACTGGAAGTTCGGAAAACTTATAAGGAACTCTAGGAAGCCAAAATACGATTCACAGCGTTACCTTGAAGGAGAAAGATCCATCCCAACTAATTGCTACAGCAAAGTCCTTACCTGCCAACGCAGGTACTTGTAATCCATGTGGCCCACAAACAGAGATTTTGTGGTGAAGGCATACGGCTGCACCTCTACATCTGCTCTCGTCACCTGAAACACAAGAAATCCCAAAGTTGCAGCGTCTCTCCATTTATAAGACAATTCCATTTTCCAAACAAACAAGGGCCATACTCGACTTCTTACAAGAAAAATGTCTGAGCCACTAGAGCACACTTATTTAGGCGTGGGGTAGGAGAGAGAAGATATTTTCTGTTCTGGAACTCAAAATATGTAAAACCAAGTATCTTCCATTTAGCACTTGGGGTGGAACTTCCAAGCTCCAGGTTTCTCTATCCAGCCCCTGGGGTTCTCCCCAGGCCACCCTCTTCCCTGGTCCTACCCCATACTCAAGGCTGGAATGTGTCCTTCATGCAGTACATAGTTAAAATATGGAAAATGCTCCCACAGGAGACTGTGATGGCCACCAACAAATTCATGGAAGACAAGACTATCAATGGTTACCATCCACCATAGTTGTGTTCTACCTCCACTGTCAAAGACATTGTACTCTGAATACATCCTGGGAATCACAGGCGTGCAGAGTGCTATTGCACTTGTGCCCGGATGGAGAGATTGTGCATGGAAACCTCTGAGTTTTGCATAGCTTGAATGCAGTCCTCTGTAACGCCTGTTGATCTGGCCCTGGCCATGCCCACTGCTGATATTGCAGCCTTTAAAATGGAATATGGCACTTTATCTGCTCAAATATTTAAAATATCTATTCACTCATTAAGAGGCAGTACATCCCTAAAGGTAAAGGGACCCCTGACCATTAGGTCCAGTCGTGACTGACTGGGGTAGCGGCGCTCATCTTGCATTATTGGCCAAGGGAGCCGGCGTACAGCTTCCTGGTCATGTGGCCAGCATGACAAAGCCGCTTCTGGCGAACCAGAGCAGCACACGGAAACGCCGTTTAGCTTCCCGCTTGGAGCAGTACCTATTTATCTACTTGCACTTTGAGGTGTTTTCGAACTGCTAGGTTGGCAGGAGCTGGGACCGAGCAACGGGAGCTCACCCCATCGCGGGGATTCGAACCGCCGACCTTCTGATCAGCAAGCCCTAGCCTAGGCTCTGTGGTTTAACCCATAGCACCACCTGTACATCCCTAGTTGAATATAAACTCAACTAAGACTACCATCCTAAACACATTTACTAGGGAGCATGCAACTCAATGGGATTTACTTCCGAGTAAAAAAAGTAGCTCAAGAGTGCACAGTACTTTCCTTTGGCTCCGAAGCCATACAAATATCCACAAACCTTGTTTATAAAGCTGGATTTCCCAACATTCGGGTAACCACACAGTAAGAGAGTCCGTGTGTTAGGGTCGATGGTTGGCAACCGAGATAAATGCTGACGCACTGTAAAAAATAAAGACAATCTTTCATTTGTTGAAATCTAAAAATACTTAGCATCCGGGCACTGATACACAATTACCAATGGCTGAGCTACGCATCTGATAGGCCCAGTGTAAGCAGAAGAGTCCTAAGCAGGCATTTTGAACGAAGGGCAGTATCCACAAAGCAGTCCAATTGTGCAACAGAAATTCCCTGCCCTCTCTTTGAATGTTCCGTAAATCTGTGCTGGGGCATTCCAGAAGAGTTTAGGGGAGGGGACAGGGGCAGGCAGGAAATGGAGGAGGAGGGGATTTTCATTGCAGTTGGAAAGCCTTGAGCTCGCCCAAAGTACTAACAGCTCTTGCGTAATATTAATTGGCAAAAAGTTCCACCCCTTAAATGAAGACATACCAGGCTACCTACTTCTTGTAGAAGCAAGGCGAGTCTCATATTCTTTCTCTGGCTGAACATGGAAGATTGGCCAGGGATATTATTGAATGGGCCCATTTCTGGCAGATTAACTTTTACTAAAGTTCACTGTCTAATGACAGCCAAAGTGCTGCAATGGTTATTGCTGCCAGAAGAGTAATAGATCCATCACTCAGCCATGGCACTCGTTGGGTGATCTTCAGCCAGTCCCTTTCTCAGCCTCACAGGGCGGTTGTGAAGGTAAAGTTGGGACAAGAAGCCTGAGAGGCCGGTATGAACTTACTGATTGAAGGGTGGTATCGCAATAAAGGGTGGTATCTGTTCTGCTATCATCCCTGATATACTCCACCTTGTTCTAAGTACTCCAGGCTTTGCTTCTGTCTTTTGATGATTGTACACATCCGTCCCAGAGCAGCCCGCTTCAGCTGCTTGCATCGGTAAAGGGAATCTCCATATTTCATCAGCCGTACATAATCTTTGGCAACGCTGTATTTCAAAAACAGAAGTCAAACCTGTATTGAGGCCACTAGAAACTCGTTGCCCTCTCCACCATCCTAATAACTGAGCACAGAACTGCAGCATTTGAAAGGGGGGAATGAAAGGGTAAGTCCCAAGGAATATGCAGGCATTCCTTCATGTTTCAAAGACATGGCTTTATAAGGAGGAACTGCAAGCAGAGAATAGGAAGCCTTTTCCAAACAAAATGTGTGTGTATGTGTTACAGTGATCCAAACAACAGAAATGTTTTTTGAAACATGGACAACAACTAAATATTAAGCTCTTACTTGTCAATCAGATTTTTTGCAATGTTAATTTGCCCCAAAGCCAACTTGTAATGATCTTTGTCATATAGAACGTTCATCAAATCTGCATAAAATGGATGGATGTCCTGGAAGGAAAAAAAAGAACAAAACTTATGTCAATATGCAAACTTCTTAGCGGTTTGACCTTTGCTAAGTAGCACAGCCAAGGTTCAGAGGGCTGACTACTTCCGCAAGCTCAGGGGAATTTTAGGCCACACAGTAAACTGATTTTGAAACTAGGAGAAAGTTCAAAAAAGCATTCTATGATGCAGCATAAATCCAGGAGCAGCCCGCTCCTATTTCTGTTTACATCCATTGTTTGTGGTGCAACAATGCAGAACAGGGCCTTCTCTGTTGTGGCACCCTAGATATGGAGGTTCCTTCCAATAGGGCAGGAGTAGGGAATCACACGGCAGTTTTCCTCAACCACATTCACCTGCTGTGTGGCTATCCATCTGACAATCATCCAACATCAATATAATGTCAGATGACCATAAAAAGACCCCCACCGCTGTCACAAAGATACTGCTGCCTCCTCCACTATCTGTTCTTATGCACCAGATTAAGGTGCATTTATTTCCCTAGGCTAATCATTTGGGCTGATGTAAAATGAAAACTGCTGCGATGTTGTCTGAATTACTGATTTCTTGCTTTATGTTTGGTTTTCATAATGGTTTTATGGCTCTTGTATTGGTTTGGGTACTTAATATATTGTTGAGTTCCCTGGGAACCAGAGCTGCCAAGTTATCCCTTTTTTTAAGGGATTTTCCCTTATGCTGAATAGGCTTCCTCGCGAGAAAAGGGAAAACTTGGCAGCTATGCACTGGGAACCATCAGGTTAAAGGATGGAAGAAAAACTTAATAACAAGGCTGTGTACACATTACAAGTCTTAAACACAGCTAGGTTGTTCTTTTCTATAATTCAGATCAAAGCTGGTTTTAAGGCAAAATGCATTAAAAACAAAGAAATAACAAGATATATATGGACTGAGGCTAATGTCTTCTGTACACCACTTCCCAAACCAGGAGTGGAAAAGTACACTCAATGCAGACAGGAGCAAACAGGAGTGTGTACACAGCTCAAGAGAAAGAATAACCTGCTCAGAATAAGAATGTCACACAATTCAACTAGGCCAGGGTTTCCCAAACTTGGGCCTCCAACTTTTTTCTTTTTACTACAGTTCCCATCATCCCTAACCACTGGGTCCAGCCACCTAGGGATGATGGGAGTTGTAGTCCAAAAATAGCTGGAGATAAAAGCTTGGGAAACCCTGAACAAGGCTAACACAAGCTTCTTGTATGAGTCTGTGGAGCTCATTTAATCCTAGGTTACGGTTTTTGTATCTGTTTGATGACCATAGAGAGCACAGACCCAGGCAAAAATGGAGAACAGGTTCCGCATCCATAATGCACTGCAAAGAAAAAACATTTACTCTCTTTAGCAAACTCTTTCTTGCTCAACCTAGCCTTCTCTTTGCATAAAAAGCAACTAGAATGATGCAACTCTAAGAAGAAACGGAACTATGCTACACTATTGACCGTGTTAGAAACAGCAGCTGTTAAAAAAGTGGGACAAATTAAAACAGCATTCATTAGCTCGGCCCAGGTCGATGTAGGAGTATGCAAGCTTTCAGGAGCCAAGGAGCAATAAATTCTACAGAATTATAAACTTGCACACTCCATGATCTACTTAAGCTGTATCAGCAGGCAACATCTTGTCTACTGTATAATACAGTCTTTAAAGCATATGATTATTCATTTTGCCAGAACGACTCAAACAAATTGTGCATATATTTTCACAGAACACTATCCAAAATCCTACATGGCTCTCTCCTTCTCAATAAGCAGCAAATCATAGTAAAATAAGCTTAACAGACATATCATGTTTTTAATGTCTGTTGTGCAGGGTGAGTCCTTTAAAGGAGGCCCCTTGGATACAGAGTACACATGTTCCAAGGGGCCTCTTTTAAAAGACTCGCCCTGTACAGTACACCGCCCTGAACTTTCCCAGAGGAAGGTGACTTTTATGTATCCTAAATAAATAACTTTGTCCATACTGTACTTTATCAACATATGCTACATTGTTTCGGGGATCGATAGCCAAACTCCACCCATAGCTGTCACAGGGCAAGCCACAGCATATGTGTTACATCAGTTTCATAAAACAAAAAACAAATCCAGCAAACCCAGACTAAAGCTGATGCAAGTGTTCCCCATCTGTTATAAAAATGTCAGCATGTGGGAGCAAGACAAAAGGGGAAGATTTTCACTTGGCACTAAAAGCTCATTAATGCCAGTGCCACTCTAAGCTACAGGGGAAGAGAATTTCACAACTGGAGGGGCAGCTATTGAGAAAGCCCTATACCAAGTTCCAGGAATCCAGACTTAATAATAATAATAAATAATAATAATTTATTTATAACCCGCTCATCTGGCTGGGCTTCCCCTGCCACTCTGGGCGGCTTCCAACAAACCTTAAAATACATCAAATATCACAGATTAAAAACTTCCCTAAACAGGACTGCCTTTAGGTATTTTCTAAATGTCAGGTAGTCATTTATCTCTCTGACCTCTGATGGGAGGGTGTGGTCAAGAGAGACATGCCAGCAGAACTCACCTTATTGGCAGGATACTGCAGGCATTCCCCAAGATAACTGGTCCCCAAACCATTTAGGGCTTTACAGACCAATTTATAATAATGTAAAAGAAAGAACTAGAAGCACATAACCTTTCTCTAAGAAACCAGATATAGTTTACCCAAAAGAAAGATTTTTGCAAGTTTTTTGCATGTGTCATGCGGAGAGTATAACACTGGGCTTAGAATAACTTTTTGTGTTCAACTGCCTCTTGCCAAAGCCACTTACATCTAGTTTTGGGAAATCCATGATGATTTGGGTGAGCCTGTCGTGGTAATTTTGTTGGGTATATTTTACTTTTCTCATGTAAAAATGACGAATGCGGTGAATCTGGTAATGCTTATGAATTACTGTGGGAGTCTTCCGCTGCGTCTTGGATAACGTCAGGTCTATGAAGTCCTGCAGTTAAAGAACAAACGGCAAGGAAGAAGATGTGTTTAATGTTTTCAAAGTCACCAAACGTCACAATAAAACAAGAGTCAAAAACTCACATCTGTAGTTGAAAGCAGAAAGGAAGAGTTCGTTCAAGTGTGCTGCAACAGGGCAAAGCACTCTGGAAAGCCCTTAAGACTAGGGATCATGAGACATGCATTCATTGCCTGCTTGCCTCTGAACAAAATGTTTCAACCCATCGTTAAAAGAACAGCAATTTCACATAATTTTTACTGGTATTGATTGTGCTTAAAAATCCACCCCAAACCCCTTCATTGCCCTAACAGACTTGCTCTCTGTTCTTAAGCACACATGCGTCAAAGTTCCATTAATTTCCATCATAACTTATTTCAATATAAAGTGTCAACATCAATCAATCAAGTATTTGTTACAGTCAACCAGCCATTAAAGGAAGTACAAAATATAAGGAAATCCGGAAGAACCAGTTAGTAAAGGGGGACAAGTTAAGATCTAACAATCAAAGCAGGTTTGAGATATATTACAACATCCAGATATATTGTTGCCTGTTTTGCAACAGATTTATTAGACCCCTCAAGAAAAATGCTCAAAAAAGTTTTGAAAGACAGACCAGGAAACTGTCTGGGGATAAATTTATGTGTTCTTCAATTCCTTAATAAAATCTACAATAGAAAAATACATGAGAGACTGTTTCAAGCTCTCGCATGTTCCTTAAAGGCTCCTTAAAAAGAACCACAGCAAATCTGCCATCTAGGATCTTGGGAGGGTAAAATGTACCAAAAAACCTGATGCAACATCTAAGAAAAATAAAGACAGATCACCTGGATGGTGATGCTTGCTTCTCTGCTAGGCCTGGGGACAAGCAAAGGAAAGGGTGCTGTGCTTCAGGCTCCTAGCACAGTCTACCAAAACCATTTAAGGACACACAATGACCTGCCGGTACTATCCATTGACTGGGAGAATTTATCAGAAACTGAAAGCACATCAAGAACTGAGCCTGTAGCTTCCACCTCCAGAACAGAGCCCTCGTTTCACTTCTAAGAACCATGGATGTGAACCAACACAGAAACGTCCATACAGTTTAATTTCTCTCACGGAATGTTACGAGAGTAATTCAGATAAGCATCACCTTGTACAAAAAGGAGCCGCTAGCAGTATAGGACTATTCTCTCATCACTCGTTTCTAGTGGGAGGAAGGAAAGCCATTTGTATTGGGCAAAACAATATTGGAAGAAGAGCAAATAAGCTGAGAATAGAGGTGCCAAAAAAGAAAGAAAGAAAGGCACCACCTACAACAAATATTCTGTGGGGGTGAAGATAGGGAGTGGTGCTATATTAAGACAGCTGGAGTCTTCTGCACACATGGAGAGGTTGCCCAGGAAAGGGAGGAGACTTCACCAATTCACAGTGAGGACGCACCTGCCACATTCATCCAAGACTGTCATCTGAAGCACCAGCAAGTGATGATCAAAAGAAGCCCTTCTCAATGGTGGCTCCCTTTGAGCACGACCCCCACAGAAACATGTCTGGAAAGCCCTCTGCTGTCACTTAAGTACCAGGCCAAAAAGAAAGACAGTTCTTTCTCCAAACTTAATTTTTTTTAAAAAAAAACGTCAGCCTTTTTAAAAACAATAGCAATTTTATTTAAATGTCTGTTTGAATGCAGCTTTTAGCCATTATGCATGCTTTCATTTGCTTATTTGCCCGTTTTTGTTGTTGTGCTTCTGTCTTAACAGCCGCAGGTGTGAGGAATCTCTGGCCCACCCAGACATCACTGAACTACCGGTATGACTCCTGCCCGTCCCCCTTCACTGCTGGCCACACTCATGGGAGTTGTGATTCAGAAGCATTCTGAGGGCCCAAGGACCCCTGGTTCCTTGCTTAGCACCTTAGGAACAAAAAACACATAAATAATCGAGGGGCTCCGGGCAAAACCATTCCTCTGAAAGAAGGCCTTTAACTATCTGCAGCCTTTTAGAAGTAGCGGGTGGGAAGTTTTCTATGCGCTTCTCTTCCCTTTCAGTTTTAACATGGGGTTTGCTGCCTATTTGACTGGTTGTTAGGTCGCAAGATTAAAGCGTCTGACAAGGATTCTGCATTGAGATTCCTGCATGGCGGGGGGTTGGACTAGATGACCCTTGGAGGTACCCCTTCCAAAATCTACGATTCTGCAACAAACTTAATACATAAATAAAAGTGTCACTATTAGGGTCATGTGTTTTTGAGGAGGCACGGAGAGAAGAATAGGATCGCTACCTATTCTTACCCCTCCCTGGCACCCAGGGCCGGATTTAGGTTTGATGAGGCCCTAAAGGGTAATGGGGCCCTTTATATGTCCAGCTGTCCTTTGTCAACAACAAATTGTTGCTGTTTTTTGTGTTGAATATATGCTATATGGTAATTTAGGGACCTAATAGGTATCTAAAGCCATTTGCTAATAACAAAATATGTATTTTATCGAGTAATTGATATCGAAATGAGGAAACCAGCGATATTTTAGGGAGCAAGCTAGCAGACGGGGCCCATTACTTGCATCATGGGAGCCTACACAGCACAAAACACTGTTGCTGTATGTAGATTTTATTTTATTTGGTTTTTATCTTATACAGTATTTTGGAAATGTACATCCAGGTTTTTTTCCCCTTTAATTTTTTTTGGGGGCCCCCAACAAAGTGGGGCCCTAAACTATAGCTTGATTATACTGTACGTAAATCCGGAACAGCTCTCTCCTCTCCCCCAACCACACACTGGAGAGAAGGCACCCCTTGAACTTCCTTCTGCTGGGTAGCACAGCCGCGAGCCACGTGGAGGAGAGAGCCAATGAATGGCCAGGCTCGTCATGTGGTCTCCGCCTTCTTCGGCACATGGCTTTTCCCTCCCCCCCCCCCCCGGCGCCACGCGCTAACCCGGCGCCGCCGTGATGCCACAGAAACGGCGCAGTCGCACTCGGAAGCCCCCGCGCGCCGGTCGGAAGGAATTCCGAAAGAGGGAGCCGTCCTCCTTTTACCTTGGCAGACGGGACCACCATGATTTTCTTGAAGTTGTAGAGCGCCATGGCTGCGGCGCGTCCGTCCGTCCCCTTTGCCGGAGTTAAAGAGAGAGGGACACGGCGGCCGGAAAGGGAAGCGGAAGGCGGGACGTCCTGTCAGGTTTCGTCCGTTCTCACGAGAGAGAGAAAAAAAACTAGACCGGAACGAGAAAAGCTTGCTGCGCACGCGCAGATACGGAAACACTGTAGTTGAACGGAAGCGACTCTTCTGTTTTCCTATGTCTAGAAAGCGCCGTTGGGAAAAGCTGCTCCAATTCCACCGCCAGTAGCGGCCCTGTAGCGCCGCCTGGAGTTCAAAGGTACGAACTGCAGCGTCATTTGCCAAACTACAGTACCATGAAACCCAACCGAATACATAACGCGGATCACAGTTATTTGATACGTGAAGGTGGGTGTACGTGTGTACATAACGCCATGTATCACATTACATACATAGGCTACATTTCAAAAACGCTTGCAACCTTATCATGAGTAGGTATCAAACGTATTTCAAATGCAACTAAGCTGCACGGGTTACTATCACAGACAGGTGAGAAATGGGGAATTGGCATGCAAATATTAATTTTAGGGCCACAGAGTTCTTACTTCAAAAACTTATTTCCTGCAGAATTTTCAAACACAGAGCAGCTAATAATGAATCACACAATATTAAAATGTATCACAACAACAGGACATTTGGAAGGGCCCTTAGAGGAATACAGTACTGTACAACTCTTATGGAGACCAACTGAATTCTGGACTGGGCAACCTCTGAAATATCATTGGGGGTGGGGAAAGGTTGAAGATCTGGGGAGTTAAAATACGCATTTGTATAACTCCTTAGCAGTATCACAGACATATTTTATTCTAGGTTTCTTTAGAATTTGCATTTTTCCCTGGTCCTGTACTAAAATTGCTATACTAAACCAGTGGTCACATATAAATCTTTATTGAAAATGTGTGTGAGAGGGGTGAACCCCTCCCTTGTATGGCAATTCTGCTACCGGGTATGTTGAATGATCCCTTATTACGCAAACCAAATGCCAATTAGCATGCCTCCAAATCAGCATTGCGGACACACTCCTGATTACTTTGCATCCAGTGCACTCCCACTGCTGGTTTGTGAAGCTGCTGTGACAACATTAGCCACAAACCACATCTTGAGAAACGCTGTGCTTTAATGCATTTCCCCCGGAAACCACCTTCGGTCCAATTCAAAAATCTAAGCCATACGAAGACATCTTTCCCACCTACTTGTGTGGACAGCAGCCAAATTAGAAACATTTTCAACCCGTTCTGACATGTAAAATGTCATGTAAATGTGATCTGAAGTGCATTGGGGGTGGGTGGGTAGGAACAACCTCACTGCATTATAAACTGGTGATGTAAACAGAGCCAAAGTGAGTCGGGGACAAGGCCATCACACTGTTTCATTGCATGTGTTTTAACTTACAGGGATATAACTCTCCCCTCCTTTCTTGCCTGCCGTTAAAAAATTATCTCGAGCCCGACCTTGCAGAACCCTGAACAGAGTGCAGTGAGAGTACTGCAGATAATTCAAGAGTTTGGCAGTGTGGCAGGCTTTAAGTTAAATAAAGGGAAAACTAAAGTACTAGAAAAGAACTTGACATTGCAAGAGAGACAGAATATAGAGGATTGCACAGGACTGAAGTGTGTAAAAAAGGTGAAATACCTAGGAGTTAATATGACGTCAAAAAATTTGAACTTGTATAAAGACAATTATGAGAAACTTTGGAAAGAAATCCAAAGAGATTTGGAAGTATGGTCAAGGTTGAAATTGTCCTTAATGGGAAGAATTGCAACTGTTAAAATGAATGTATTGCCGAGAATGTTGTTTTTATTTCAGGCCCTACCGATAGTTGACAAAATGAAATGTTTTCAAGAGTGGCAGAAGACACTGTCTAAATTTGTCTGGCAGGGGAAGAAACCCAGGATTAAATACAAACTTTTGACTGATGTAAAAGAAAGAGGAGGATTCTCCTTGCCAGACTTAAAGATTTATTTTGAAGCCGCAGCTTTTTGTTGGTTGAAGGAATGGTTTTTGTTAGACAATGATGACTTGTTGGATTTAGAGGGCCATGATAATGCGTTTGGTTGGCATGCATATTTATGGTATGATAAAGTAAAATTACACAAAGGTTTTAAAAGCCATATAATTAGGAAATCATTGTTTAATGTTTGGATTAGATACAAAGATCTATTGGAAAGAAAAACTCCTAGGTGGATCTCACCACTTGAGGCAAAGAAACCTAAAAGGACAAATATGGATGAGAATAGGTTGAAATACAAAGATATCCTGATGGAGGTGGGAAACCACTTTAAGTTAAGGCCATATGAACAATTGAAAGATAGGTTGAGTGACTGGTTTCAGTATGTGCAGATAAATGAAGCATTCAAGCTAGATAAAAAAATAGGATTCCAGACAGAAAAGTCGAAATTAGAAACGGAGTTATTAGAGACAGACTACAAGAATTTGTCTAGAATGTATAATTTGTTGCTAGAATGGCATTTGAAAGATGAGCAAACAAAATCAGTGATGATTGAATGGGCCAAGGACTTGGGTCATAATGTGATGATGTCGGAGTGGGAAAAATTGTGGAAGAAGGGTATGAAATTTACGGCTTGTACTGTGTTGAAGGAAAATTTGATGAAAATGATGTATAGATGGTATTTGACGCCGGTCAAGCTGGCTAAAATGTATCACAAAAGCGACAATAAATGTTGGAAATGTAAGCAGGATGTTGGCTCATTCTACCATATGTGGTGGACATGCCCTAAGATAAAAGGCTTCTGGGAAATGATTTATAATGAGTTGAAAAAGATGTTTAAAAACACATTTTTGAAAAAACCGGAAGCCTTTTTGCTTGGAATAATTGGGGAAGAAATCCCCAAGGACGATGTTAATTTGTTTATGTATGCCACCACAGCCGCTAGGATCTTAATAGCACAATATTGGAAAAAAGAGGAACTGCCTTCGAGGCAGGAATGGCAAATGAAAATGATGGATTATATGGAATTGGCAGAATTGACAGGAAGACTCCGGGACCAAACAAATGACAAAGTTTTAAAAGATTGGAAGAAATTTAAAATATACATAGGGTATGAATTTGAAAACTAGATTTTGAACATCCAGGAAAATAAAGAAGTTAAGGCAATAGGGAAATAATAGAAGATTGAAAGGGAGAAAATATGATAGATGATATAAAGATGAAATTTTTGAAGTGTTAAAGAGATTATATGATGGGTAAGAAGGATGATTTAGAAACTGCTACAGAAGTTTATAAAAAAGAAAATCAGATAGTAGGGAATTGGGGAAGCCAGAGGACAATGAATATTAAAATGGATTAGAGATGATATATTTTTTTTGTTGTATTTTTGTATTTTTGTATTTCTGTATTTTGATGTTTACTTTTTGTATTTGTGTTCTGTATGTGTGTTGATAAAATGTTTAATAAAAAATATAATTTAAAAAAAAAAAATTATCTCGAGCCCAGTGTTGCTGTGTGTGTGTGTATGTTGTATGTAAGCTGGTTCTTATAGCTTTATAGGCCAATATTGGTGCCTGTGACTTAAGTCTACTGTTGAACTCGTGTTGTTGTGTGCTTACTTTCCAACTGCAAATTTGGCTGCACTATAGTTGCACACCAACTATAAAATTAAAAATTTGGTTTAAATGCCATATATATAAATAGGGTCTTCAGCAGGTGCTGGAAGTTTTGTAGGTGTTGTGACGTGGGGTTTGTGATTTCAGCTCTCTTGACAAAACATGCTGGAGACGGTTCTTTAGTAACAGCTCTTTATTAAAGTGAACAAGACTGACTGTGAGGGCAGGAAGGCTACATTTATAGGGACAGGGAACTAGCTAGAAGGGGATACATTTTGGAGGGAACAATATCAGGCAATCACAGTGCTGCCTTTTGGAGGGAACCAATAAGACAGAGGATCCAAATACAGCAGCTTAAATGAACCAATAGTAGCTGTACCCTCTGGAACCAAAAGGCAGTTACTTTATCCTAATGCAAATACAGACAATAATAATACAGAGATAAAATCCTTTGACTCAATACACAACAGTAGGGAGGGGTTCTGATATCAGCTGGGAGTTCCAGAAAATTGACCCTACAATACTGAACACATGCTGAACATGGCTCCTTTGCAATATGATATTTACATCTTGGCTATCGGGGGCCACTAACAAATACCTCAGTGATTGGACAGGGATATAAGGAATCAGGCATCGACTCAAGTCATTAAGGACATTGTAAATTAATACAAGAACTTTGAACTAGGCTCAGTAGCATATGGGCTGCCAGCACAAGATTTTAAGTACCACAGGTATGTACTAGCAATAGTGCATGGCAAAAACTCAGTACTATTTGTACTGGCACATGTAGCAGCCTGGAAATAACACTGCCTCTCTGAACAAGTGTACAACATTCTTTTGAGGACCACAACCCCTTTGGCAACCACTAGGCTTCAAGAGTTGTGGGCAAGGGCCTCCAACCAAACTTTTCCTCATAGCATTTCTCTCTTTAGATAGCAAAGGATCACTTCCACCACAAAACCAATGAAAGAAAATGTTTAAAACCCACAACAGTTTATTCTGCTACTAGTATCTTGAAGCCCGTTAAAATAACGGGTGCTAGAGCGTGTGTCTCGGCAGGCGCAGGAACCCTGCGAGGAATTCTGAATATGCTCAGAGAACCGTCGGCCGCTCAAACTCACCCCATTTCCCTACCCAACAGCCCCCAACCCCCGGGGTCTCTTTTCCCTGTGGTGCTCAAAGGTCTTGAGGGCTGCCCGAGAGAGACCTTGGAGACATTTCCCCTCAGGCGCTCCGCGCGGGCCGCCTCTCCCCACAGCAAAATCCCACCCAGAAAAAGGCGACCCGTTGGGACTCGCTGCTTCAAGACGGCCGGGCGAAATGAAAGGAGAAGCGGAGGAGCTCGCCAGTGAAGAGGCGGCCGGCCGGCGAGAGAAACCGGGGCATGATTTTGTTTGGGTCGGTTTGTGAGTTAAGAGAAAGAGAGGCGCAGGGGAGAACGGCCAGAAGGTATTGCGAGGGAAGAAGACCTGTTTCCAGCGGCGGCAAGGAGTTGAAGAAGGAGGATGGGGGCTGCCCTTTGGGGCCTGCTCCTCCAGCTGGTAAGGGGTTTGCCTGGGCCCGGAAGCAGTGGGCGCCCATCGTGCTACTCCAGCATACCCTGGGGCAGTCGGGGCAGCTTCCTGAGGGAAACTGGGGGAGCTTTCCTAGCGAGGGGTGTTTCTGAGAGGCAGGGGATCGATCCCGCGTGAGGGCGAGGTGCGCCCGTGAGGAGCCGCAAGGGGCGGCCGGTGCTGCCGGGAGGTGGGAGGAGGGGGTCCCGCCATTGTCCCGCCCAGAGAGGTCGCGCTCCTGCTGCTGGAGGAGGAGGAGGAAGGAGCCTGGAGCTTGAGGCGGCCGCTCCGGCTATGAGGGGATTGAAGGGGAGCGGCCAGCTGGAGGGGCGGCCCTCGTGCCCGCCTCGCCGCCTCAGCCTGGCTTGTCTCCCTGCCGGGCCGAGCTCCCCTCTCCAAAGTGTCTCTGTGTCCAATCCCTGTGTCCGTGGGGCACATGCACATTAGCGCAAACCCAGGGACACAGGGAATACTGGACGCAGAGACACAGGGACTTTATTATATAGGATTGGCACCCCTGTGGTACCGGTATCTTCTCAGCTGCTCTGGGCAAATTATAACATCTTGGCAAGTGTCAGTGTATTTGAACAGCATTTATATTCCAATCAGCTGGGCAATCAACTAATCCTTTTCACCATTTAATTTCAGTAATGAATAAATGAACAACACTTATCACAAACAAGGCCAATAAAGCCAGAAGAGTTATGGTCCTTGAAGCCTATTTATGGCTGGCTTGTTTATCATCCTGGAGAATGAATGTCTTTATATAAAGGCTTTTTAATTCATTCACGTCCTCCAGCCCGCTTTGTTGAAGCGATGTGAAGATTGAAGAGTCATCAAGATAAGGGTTTGGGGTTGCGTCTGTGCACCAAGAGGCTGAGCAATGTACATAAAAGAATTCCGTTTTACATTATGAACACAAAGGTGAGGTTGATGGCATGCGACAAGTTAATAATCACTTGCAAATCTGCAAAGGCATTAATGTTGCTTATTGAGCTGGAAGCGCAGTTCCTTTGTTCAATAATGCCTTCTCCCAAACCCAGCTCCTACAAGTCCCCTTCCACTGAATAAATTGGGGTGTGGGGGATTGTGTAGGGTATCAAAGGCACCTGCTGTCAAGTTGGGTAAGAGAGGGGAGGATTCTTCTCAACACAAGTAGTATCTCCAGGTTGCTTAGTCTGTTAGGCGACAAATACATTTTAAAAGGACAGGTTTTATACTGTTTGGTTTGACTTTATTGAACATATAGCAAAATCAAAATATCCGAACAGTATGCATTTGTATATAGAATCATAGAGTTGGAAGACACCACAAGGGCCATCCAGTCCAACCCCCTGCCAAGCAGGAAACACCATCAAAGCATTCCTTACAGATGGCTGTCAAGCCTCTGCTTAAAGACCTCCAAAGGAGACTCCACCACACTCCTTGCCGAATTCCACACTCAATTCCACTGTCGAACAGCTCTTACTGTCAGGAAGTTCTTCCTAATGTTTAGGTGGAATCTTCTTTCTTGTAGTTTGAATCCATTGCTCCGTGTCCGCTTCTCTGGAGCAGCAGAAAACAACCTTGCTCCCTCCTCTATATGATATCCTTTTATATATTTGAACATGGCTATCATATCACCCCTTAACCTTCTCTTCTCCAGGCTAAACATGCCCAGCACCCTAAGCCGTTCCTCATAAGGCATCGATTCCAGACCTTTGACCATTTTGGTTGCCCTCCTCTGGACACGTTCCAGCTTGTCTGTATCCTTCTCGAACTGTGGTGCCCAGAACTGGACAGTACTCCAGGTGAGGTCTGACCAGAGCAGAATACAGTGGTACTATTACTGCCCTTGATCTAGATGCTATACTCCTATTGATGAAGCCCTGAATTGCATTGGCTTTGGGCTGCATCAATAGGAGTATAGCATCTAGATCAAGGGAAGTAATAGCAATATATGGAACCAGTAAGAACCATCTTGTCCTGAGGGGAAGGGAGAAGAAGCAGTAACAACTTTTTCTAAGCAAGCAGGTTGTCTTTTCCATTCTAAAGTAACTTTAAGGAGGGGAGAAAATTAGATTTTATTTACTATTTGCTGTTGTTACTTAATGTTTTACTCAATGGGGGGGAATGAGAAGAAAGGAAGAAACTCTGGTTATTCAATGCTAGACATTCCTTTATCCACCTTGTCAGGATGTATTCATGAGAGGGGGGTAACCATGGAAATGATGCCATGATTTCTTACCTAGTGGTGATATTTTCCTGGGAGGGAAAAATGAAAAGTGACCAGAGCTAGATAGAAAAAACTTACTTTCCTATTATATTTTTTCCCCTCATTTCTTTGTGAAAGTAAAACTGCCCAACATAAAAAGCATGAACTCTACCTTCAAGTCTCTGAGTAATACATTTACATATCACAGTGGACAATTTTAAGCGTTGTAGTTTCTATTCAGCTAGAACCAATGATGATGCAATGAAAAGAGCAATAAAGAACTCAAGTGAGTGCCTTCCTGCTGCAAAAAAATGCAACAGCCATCAAAAGGCACCTTCTGGGTGATCTGCCGTGCTCCCCTTTTGTAATCTGTCATCTTAATGCTTTAATGATTTTCTCCCCCAGCCCTGTTATCAGAACAGACCCAGCCAAAAGATAAAGAGCTGGATCTGACTCCGTAAGCAGGATTTCAATCAGCTGCACCTACATATATTATTGACAGCAGCCAAGCTTCAGCCTAGGGCTGAAGTCAGGTGCAAGAGCTATCGCTAATATCTGGTTGTACTGCATACCAGAAAGAATTCAAGCCCATCTCCTAAATCTCATTTGGATTACTTCACTTCTGGGAACAACGCCAGAAATTATGCTGTTACGAGAAATATTGCAACAGAGCGCTGAAATGCACGACCGGGAAACCCTGGGTTCAAATCCTCACTCAGCCCTAATTTTATTATTTGTACCCCTCCCATGTGACTGGGTTGCCCCAGCCACTCTGGGTGGCTTCCAATAAATCTAAAAGCATAATAAAACACCAAACATTGAAAACTTCCCTAAACAGGGCTGCCTTCAGATGTCTTCTAAAAGTCAGATAGTTGTTTATTTCCTTTACATCTGAAGGGAAGGCATTCCATTGGATGGGTGCCACTACCAAGAAGGTCCTTTGCCTGGTTCCCTGTAATTTTACTTATTGCATTGAGGGAACTGCCAGAAGGCCCTCGGAGCTGGAACTCAGTGTCCAGGCTGAACGATGGGAGTGGAGACACTCCTTCAGGCACACAGGGCCGATGTCATTTAGGGCTTTAAAGGTCAGCACCAGAGAATCATAAATTGTGGAGCTGGAAGGGACCATGAAGGTCATCAAGTCCAACCCCATGCAAAGCAGGAATATTTTGCCTCCCATGCAACGGATAGTTAAAAGCCAAAGGCCTTATTTAAAAAGGAATGTCTTTGCCTGGCAACTAAAGATGTGTAATGCTGCACATTAGACCAAAATGTCTGCAAATCTTAAGCAGTGAAGAGATACAATTGGGTAAAACACAAACTTATTTTGTTAAGTGATCTAGATTGCCTTGTTTTCTCAGGTTATCATTTTAAATTGCTGTTATGGCCAGGGGCCTCAAAAGCTGGAAGTCGCTGGACCTCTGTGAGAGCCCGATTCCTGCCATTTCTTTTGCCAGGCACTTTGCTGGCTAAAGGCTGGTAGATGTTTTCTCAGTGGGAGCTGATGGTTTAAGAAACCAGGACATTTCACACTGCTAGTAACAAGGGCAGCCCTGGTAGCAAACTATCTGGGAACCTCCAGTCCAGACTTTTTTGGGAGGTAGGGGTTCAAGGGCAACCTGTTTACAGTTTGGTTAGTCCAGGAGGAAATGCGCTGAAATGTGTGGGATGAACAAACACTAATGAGAAGACATGCAGACACCCAGCAAACAAATCCAGCCATTAGTTAAACTTGCTTCCTTGCCAAATGTCCACCCCTCTACTGGGCCATTTCCCACACACCAGAGTAGCTAGGTAAAGGTAAAGGGACCCCTGACCATTAGGTCCAGTCGTGACCAACTCTGGGGTTGTGGCGCTCATCTCACGTTATTGGCCGAGGGAGCCGGCATACAGCTTCCAGGTCATGTGGCCAGCATGACAAACCCACTTCTGGCAAACCAGAGCAGCACACGGAAACGCTGTTTACCTTCCCGCTGTAGCAGTACCCATTTATCTACTTGCACTTTGACGTGCTTTCAAACTGCTAGGTTGGCAGGAGCTGGGACCGAGCAACGGAAACTCACCCCATCGCCGGGATTCGAACCACCGGCCTTCTGATCTGCAAGCCCTAGGCTCAGTGGTTTAACCCACAGCGCCACCTGCGTCCTACTAGAGTAGCTAGCTTTTACTTATTTCCTTGTTCCTGTGCCTTTAACTGATCAAGCCCTTCAAACTTTTCCCTTCTCTGGATCTCTAAGCCAGGAAAGGCTTCACTTGACTTTTAAGTCC
The DNA here is from genome assembly GCF_963506605.1 of Zootoca vivipara. Lineage (NCBI taxonomy): Eukaryota > Metazoa > Chordata > Lepidosauria > Squamata > Lacertidae > Zootoca > Zootoca vivipara. The sequence continues at coordinate 45,195,028 of NC_083287.1, forward strand.
ATCCTGTCAGTCCTTTTGTTTCTCACTGTTTTCTTCCTAGTGAGGGACCCACCAGCCTGCCTTCCTTCTTAAAAAGTTTTCAGTACAATTTTCCAGCTAAAGCCCTGGGCTTTTATGCTGATTGAGGTCAACTGGGATCCACCAGCTACGAATGACCCCAATCAATTTTCTCTTAACTCAGACTATTGCTTTACACTCACACACAATTAGCTCAGAAGCCATTTCTATCCCCCCAGATTTTCTCAAAGACTTTTACACTGACAACAGGACTTTTTCCTCTTTCTCTGTGCTTGACAGCCCTGAATTTCTCAAGTGAAAGTCATTATCAAAAATATTTCCACTCATCTGAATGAGAGCTCCCATGGATTTTTAAGCCTAAGGGACACGCTGGCATCATTCAAATTGTATTGAGGTTTCTGTTAAGAGTTGCTGCAATAGAGCCTCTGGTCAGGACCTTATAGAGAGTCAAAATGTATTTGCTCTCCACCACAAGAATGAGTTTCAAAGCTTTACTGAGGAACAGTTTTAAAACAGTTACAAATAAATGTTTGCAAAATATTTAGTAACACATTGCTCTTAAGCAAGCGAACAACGTGGTCCTGTCTTTTTTTAGTCTTGAATACAGTTCAGGACTAAAAGAACTTTCCTCTCTGGGCTCCCAGAGATAGATCCTAAGCAACTTGCTTGTTCACCATCCCAGAACTGAGCTTCTGCTGCTCCTGGCTCCATTGCTGACAAAAACACTGAGTTATCAGGTCTCATTTCCCTGATGCAAGAGATCTGCAGTTCTGTTTCCGGGTGAATCATCAATTAGCATAAAGGCTGAAACAGAAACATACAAACCTTTCTGCCTCATTTTCTAGAGTGAAACCTCCCGCCTAATGAAAATGTCTCTTTGCAAAATGTTTTCAAACACAATGCATACAAACTTTACATTTTATGCATATTAAACCTATATCTCTAACAGTTTCTTACAACCAAGTGGTATGTCATTTTTATAAAATAGATCAATAAACAATCAGGAGATCATAGAATTGGAAGGGACTCAAAGATTCTGGAGATTCCGAGCCATAAGGTGGTTAGATTGGTCTCGCCTAGGGCCAGGGCCTTTTCAGTACTGGCCCCGACTTGGTGGAACGCTCTTTCACAGGAGACCAGGGCCCTGCGGGATTTCCATTTTTCCGCAGGGCCTGCAAGACAGAGCTGTTTTGCCTCGCCTTTGGATTGGATTCAGTCTGACCCCTGTGTTTTCCTCCCTCATGGTTTTGATTTATGGACTACTTAAAATGAGGCTGCATTTTAAATTTTAATATTGTATTTTAATCTGTATGTTAATTAGTTGTTTTCTTTTCTTTTATGTCTTATTGTAATTTTATTGGTGTTAGCCGCCCTGAGCCCGATTTTGACTGGGGAGGGCGGGGTATAAATAATAATAATAATAATAATAATTATTATTATTATTATTTTATTATATTATTAAATAGCCTACCCTACACCCCAAACTCACAACAATACTTTGAAATTTTTCCCAAGAGGAGGGGGGGGAAACACCAACCCTGAAAGAGTAGAAGCAGAAGTAAGCTTGAGGATATACACTTGGGAATAGCTCATAGGCTTGACTTGGAGGATAACATATAAACTTTTACTTAAAGATTTATTCCAGTTATATGCCTCTTATATATGCCAAATGTTGCTTCCCTAAGATTTAACTCTGTCCTTGGCATTTTAAGAAAAATTGTTGTGGGGTATTACTGCATGTTTTTTTTTTAAATTTAACACCTTTGAATTACTGATAAAAGCTGTTGTGAAATATCTAACAAAATCATTATGTCCTTACCTGATTTGCCAATCACTTCTTTTCTCAGAGGTTTTCTGTGAGAGGTTGCATCCTCCTAAGGATCCAGAGCTCATCTGAATGCATAACCATTTCACCATTTTTCATTCCATTTTTATGTGGATAAAGTTCCTGTGTACCAAAGAAAGTTACAAATCCATCAACAAGCATACGCAGCTGCCTCTACAGAACAAAAAAAAGCAGGTATTCAGCTCTGTGAATTTAAAGTAGCTACCGTGTTTCCCCCTTTTTAATACGTAGTCATAAAGTAAGCCAGGGCAGCAATTTTAAGCATTTGCGAAAGATAAGACATACCCCGAAAATAAGACATAGTGTATCTCCATGCCTGCAGCAGTGCGGGCGGAGTGCTGAGCCAGCGGCCGGGCCTCTGTTGCTTTGCAAACTGTGTGGGGTGGGAAGAACGATCGGGTCTGTCAAGCCAAAAAAAGCTAATGCCAGTAGCATTAATTCATGCTGCTCAGGGCATTTACTCTAAAGCCTCCCGGCGGCTGCTGCAGCACCGAGCGCTCGCAGCGCGCAGCAGTGCCAGGCAGAGCTCCGAGCCAGCAGTCGGGTCTCTGCTTGGACCGGCCGAGGAGGCCTACCAACCCGCAGCCCGGAGCGCGCGGCATCGCCAGTAACAAGACGCGGCTGGCCAGGCGGCGTGCGCTCCCTTCCCCCCACGGAGCGCACGAGCCACCAATAGCCGCGTCGCCTTCAGCGTCCTCCACCCGCACCTGCTGTTCCGCCGCCCGGAGGAGACCTGCTGTTCCGCCGCCCGGAGGAGACCTGCTGTTCCGCCGCCCGGAACCGGCTGCTGGAGCGCACGGAGCGCCCAGCAGCGCCGAGCGGCCTCGCCTGCACCCGGCTGCCGCCGCCCCGCCCCCCGGAAATGGCTGCTGGAGCGTGCGGAGTGCCCAGCAGCCCGGAGCTGAGCGCCAGAGCCAGCGGCCTTGCCTGCACCCGGCTGCCGCCGCCCCGCCCCCCGGAAACGGCTGCTGGAGCGTGCGGAGTGCCCAGCAGCCCGGAGCTGAGCGCCAGAGCCAGCGGCCTCGCCTCCACCCGGCCGCCGCCATCCCGCCGCCCGGAAATGGCTGCTGGAGCACGCGGAGCGCCCAGCAGCCCCAGAGCTGAGCGCCAGAGCCAGCGGCCTCGCCTCCACCCGGCCGCCGCCGTCCCGCCGCCCAGAAATGGCTGCTGGAGCGCGCGGAGCGCCCAGCTGCTCAAAGCGCCCAGCAGTGCTCAGACAGCCCAGCAGCATGGCGCGCAGTGCCCCGAGCCAGCAGCCTGGCCCGGCCAAGAAGACCTGAAGGTGCTGTAAAAACCGTAATACCGTAAAAAAATAAGACATGCCACCAAAAATAAGCCACCCCGTGGTTTTTTGAGAGAAAAAAGCAATAAGACGGTGTCTTAAAATGTGGGAAACACGGTACCACCTTGAGTTTATTAAGGACAAATCTACAGGGGGCATTTGTCCTAATGGCTTGATGTGGAATCTATTCCATACATAGATAAGTTAAAAAGCTTAATTGGGTTGGGCAAATGGAAAGCTTGATCTTTTACTCTGGACAACCTGAGTGCAAGTAATGGCTAAACAGAGGATAATTTTCTCCATCTCATAGGCAAGGAGGTTTTTATGTCTATGTTGTCTCTTTTGGATGCAGAATGTGACCTCTCTATAGGATGGCAGTTTATATTTTTTGAAACCATTCCAGCTGCCTGCCTGCATCAGTATGTATGGGGCAGTGGTTCCTAAGTTATTAAAAACCAGACTCTCTCATTTGCAATTATCGTTACAAAAAGGCATCTGTACTAATGAGCCAAAGAGCTTTGGAGTGTAATGAGTATGTCACTCAATGGATTATAATGCACTCACGGCAGCCTGTCTAATCCACTCTCAGTAACGCAAAGCATAACACACATCAGCCAAGGATTATTTCCTCCCCACCTTTGAAATAACTTCCCACTTTGACAAAGAAGAGATAAATGCAGATTGTGCTCAAGGCCTGCAAATCCTACAGGCAGGGGACTGTCCGTACCACGAGGCAACCCTAGGCAGCTATGCAGAGCCACATTTTTATTAGAGAGAGAGAGAGAGCAGTGTTTTTGTTGTTGCCAATGCACGCGACGGAACAGACAGGGCAGGAGAAGGAAAGATGCTACCGGGCTAGTGGTAGAAGAAGACAAGTAAAAAATTAGGTAACGGACACTGAGGCTGTTACCAGCTTAAAATGCAGCTAGCTTGCTGTTTTTATAAATTCAGCTCAAATCAGGTTCAGGGAACAAACGCATAAGAAATGGCAGGATAGAAACGGGATAGATGTGGGGATTGTGGCTAATGTCGTATGCACACTGCTTCTCAAACCAGCAGCTGAAGAGTAAATGGGAGTGAGAGAGAGGTTCATTGTGTTGTGGGCTGCAGTCAGCTTCACCACCAACTACATCTCTCAGACCTAGGATTGCCAGAGTTCCGGGTCTGACCTGAAGTCTACAGGATTTTCCTGGCCTCCTCCAGATGGCAGGTGGAAGGCTTGAATGTCCAGGAGTGTGGGAAGGACAATAATAAATGATGATGATGATGATAATAATGATAATAAAAATAACGTGACTGTACATCCAGCTTGCAAGCCATAGAAACTACTGTGCCAGCTTTGACAATAAAGAGTTAACTATCTGCCATGCCCATTCCTTTGGCTGGGAGGGAGGGCCTTGATAATGGACCACTTGAAAACCAATGAGGATCTTGAAAGACCACTTTGTGATTTTTCTGCCTCTTGTAGCAATTACAATGCGCTAGATGCTGTATGATTTTTAATTTCATTTTTACTGCATCATTTATTCATATATATAGTACCCTGCTGCATTAAAATTTGGATTCCATAGAATACAATAAAATGCATCATAAGAAATAAAAGAAGCAATAGAAACGCAATTTAAAATTGGTATGAATATTTAATGTGATGGATGTGCTGCTTCCAGTCTTCAATCTCAAATCCACAGACATGTCAGAGACCCTGCACACAACAAATTGGGAGCCCCTGCCATATAGGCTTCATGCTACTTATCGCCTTGTTTCAACCCTTTTGTCTTGAGAAGATTAAAACATTGATGAGTCGCAGAATGACCTAAGGTGGTTGCAAAAAGAATATTAGCACCAGGCAAGTAGATGGTGAAAGGTTTAGGCTTAAGGTACAGACGGGGTGAGCTCCCGTTGCTTGGTCCCAGCTCCTGCCAACCTAGCAGTTCGAAAGCACGTCAAAATGCAAGTAGATAAATAGGAACTGCTACAGCGGGAAGGTAAACGGCGTTTCTATGTGCTGCTCTGGTTTGCCAGAAGCGGCTTTGTCATGCTGGCCACATGACCTGGAAGCTATACGCCGGCTCCCTTGGCCAATAATGCGAGATGAGCGCGCAACCCCAGAGTCGGTCACGACTGGACCTAATGGTCAGGGGTCCCTTTACCTTTACCTTACAGTAGGCCCCAGGTCTGAAAAGACTGACATTTGTAGGATGGGGCTCCTAGAATTCTCCTATCTTGGTCCCAGTCAGATCCAGATCTGCTTTGTTTGATAATGGCTAAATGATATAGATACCCTTTGACCAATTAATAAAAATGGGAACTTCATGAAATGAAAACAAAGCACAGCTCTAATAAGAGGTATGACAAAACTCTTGAGTCATATGGAAAACCTGCTATTAAAGTAAACTCAACAAGCAGTGAACCGTGTTATAATTTGCACTCTCATCCTTCACAAGCAGTTCAGCTGCTGAGACCTTGACATTTTGGTGAGATGAGAGTATCAAACCTAGAAACATAGGAAGCAATTAATGACCACAGCATGCTTGACAGAAAGAGCTGAACGTATGAAAAAGTGTTCCCTTATTCCAATTAATCATCAAGTTGATGGGCATCAGTCTCCATAATATGCCCACCATAAACCTATGTCATGAACAACAGATCTCCCTGAATTAATGCAAAAGAAGAGTGTTGTATGCTTGAAGCATATCCATATTTATTATCCATAATGGGATTTGGGGCTGTTAGGTAAGCCTGTGAAGAGGTAGGTGGATTACTCACTTCCTTGTTTTCTGCAACTCTTTCCATGGAAATGGGGAGGGGGGAATGATCAAGGTCTGCTATGGCGTAAAATCCTCCTCCTCCTCATTTTCTTCCACATATAGAGGTTAAAACACCAACCAAGCAGAACAGCTGAATTAACAAACCTTCCCTTGACACATATAGAGAGAGATGAGCTAGCCAGTCAACTCATTTGCTTAGGACAGAGCTGTTGTTGCTATCAGATCAGATGCTGGTCTACAAATTGCTAATCTAAGGGTTTAGCAGACAAAGCAACAGCAGCTGGTGCCCATTGGCACTGGTAGGGCGGGAGGCAGGGAGGCCAACAGTAGGTGGCGCCAGAGTCAATGAGAGGCAGAGCCAATCCATTCAAGTTTTCTCCCCATCCACCTCCCAGCTCAGTTCTATAAGGGCAATGCTGAGTCTAAGGAGGGGGAAGCTGACAGCCAGAACCACCCCTTAGACTGGTTGTTAAGTAGGAAGGCAGGCAGGTGCCCCACTTGCCATAATGGAACATCCTCCGCTGAAACTGTTTCGACCTCCAAACCTCCTCTGATGAACTAACAGATAGCTATCTAGAAAGAGTGCAAGGGCACACTATTGAGAGAGCCACATTAAGCACGCCCAGCACACATTTGAAGAGTGAAACTTCCCCCAAACAATCCTGGGAACTGTAGTGCCCCTTCACAGAGCTACAATTCCCAGCAAATTCCGTTAACAAATTACAGTTCCCGCCCGGGATTCTTTGAAGACAGTAATGAGCTTTAAATGTATGGTGCGTACGCAGTCACTTTTAGGGAAGAAGGAAATAGGAATGCTCAAGACCAGGAGGAGAAACTTATCCGTAAATCAGGAATACAAATTTGTACACAAAACAAATCAGGAAGTGGAACATAAGCATAACAGAGACAAAGGCTTTAAAGCACCCCACCTAGAAACCTGGGAATTGTAGTTTGCCCACCATAGAGCTGCAATTCCCAGCACCCTTAACAAACAACAGTTCTCAGAATTTGAGAAGGGTGAATATTCCTTACATGTGTAAGCAGTCAAAGTTTTTTGTGAGATGTAAGTGGCACCCTGTTTGCATACAAATATCAGTTGCAGACTTAGGGCAAATCACCATACAGTACTTCAACATTAGCTTTCATTACCTATAAAATAAATGTGAAATATTTACATACTGCAAACCATTAGTTGTAAATAATGATCATAAACTAGTCTTGCACATAAGAAGCAGTAGAAAACATTTAAAATTGTTATGGTTGTTGGTTGATAGACAGGACTGCATGTGAAGGGAAAGGGTTAAAGTCGCTTTGAGTTGTTGTTTTAAACAGAAAGACAGCACAGGCACCTTCAAAACTAAAACTTGTTGCAGCATGTATTTGTGTAAGTAAGATCCTGCTTCATCAGAGGTAATGTTTAACCTGGCCATTTCCCCCGGAATTATCCCGTGTTTTGAGGGGAGCACTTTCCCTTCCTCTGACCGAAAAGTAGCTGGTCCTTTGCCGAATCTAAAGGGCATAAAACGGTCCCTAGATCAGCCTGGGAGTGGATCAAGTCTGGCCGTTCAAAAGCAGATAGTCCCAAGCAAAGCAACATGGTTTACTCATGAGTATATATCTATTCAGATAATGCTATGAATGCACGCCACTGGTCCAGTCTGACAGCTCTGGCCCAAGAGGGTGTGACTCTATTGAATTGCTGTCATGCTGCAATTAAGATGGGCGTGCTTTGCCCGGCACACCACTGTGAGCTTCAGTGCTTTGGAATGTCTCCTTGCACAATCCTCCAAGTGTCCCTTCCGCTTGGGAGTGTGAGATAGCAGCCTAGGAGTGAGCTATCAATGCCGATCAACCAAAGGGCCAAAAAATGGTCTGCAACCTTATTGAGGATTGTGAGGTGATGGGAACAGCCATTATTGGATTCCCCCAAAGATGCTCAAACCACACTGTCCGCATTAATATACTACAGACTAGCTGACGGTGCACTCGCCTCTGCTTGCTTTTATGGCTCTCCATCATTCTCACGCTGCCAGGCAGCTCTGCTGTCAAAGCAGAAGATGGTCACCTGCCCTGCAGCAGAGAAACCAAGAGGGTCCTAATAATCAATATCCCTCCTTCAGTCTTAGCTAAGAGTGCATATCCCCGTATTTTGTCCTTCAATCTCAGCCAACACTGTTCCTTCCTCTACCATGGGCTGCAGTTAGAACAGCATTCTATGTCAAATGTCCAGTATGCATCTAAAATTTTTTTATATTTTATATTCCACCATCACCACCCAGTCTGGCGGCGACACCTTAAAGGCAACAAATTAAGATACATTTCCGGGAAGGCAGCCAATACTGGTGGAGGCCAAGGGAGGAAATCAATCTCCAACAATGAAATAAATTAAACACTGCCGCTATCTATCAATATTTGTCTCTGGCTCCAGCCAGCAGTGTTGAGAAAACAGACAGGCTTGTTTTCAAAGATAGCAGCAAGCTGGAAATGGGACTTTGACTGTGTGACGAAAGGCCACTCGTTGCAGAGAGAAGTTAGTCATAATGATAGGGCACAAGCCTTGCAAAAGAAAAGGACACACACACACACACAAAAAGGAGGATTGGAGATCTAAGGTGGAATTGGGTCTACGGTAGGAGAAAAGATGAGAAAATGAAGAGATTGTCACCCGGTGCTTGAAAAACACGAGTGGGTGCCAAAAAAAGTGAGAGAACCCCCGAGAGGAGCCTCTGACTGGGATCTCAAAGTGCAGGCAGGTACCCTTTCTTGTTTTGGGTGGGTGCAAAGACACGGCAGCCAGGAACTATCAGGGGTCAATACAGGGAGCATGGTATGGAGGCAGGTCGAGGTCCAAACATGTGGCAGGTTGTGTGTGTCAGTAAACAGCTAGGTGGTCAGGGGATACACAAGTCTGTAAGGTAGACACTGATCCAGCACTCTGTATCTAGCTTTTAAGTAGAGCACTTCAGTGTCGCACCCTGACTACAAGCTGCAGGTCATCAGCATTACCCGAGGAATTGTCCACTTGCGAGGAGTGGCTCCTCGTTTAGTGTTCCCTGTCTCTGTGCTGTTTCGGCAATGATTTGACAGTTGTCCTCTAAACCAAAGGATAGTGAAAAGCAAGTCCGGTGAGGGGCATGGCCTGACCACTAAGAGCTAGACAGAAAGGTTTGGATGTTGCTGGAAACCACAGTAGGCGGAGAGTGCTCTTGTGTTTGAATCCTGCTTGCTGGTTTACCACAGGCATCGGGTTTGGCCACTGTGAGAACAGGATGCTGGACTAGATGAGCCGCTGGTCTCATCCAGCGGGCCCTTCTTATGTTCTTAGGTATTTTGGTCTCCCAGGCCTTTATACACTATGTTGGATCTCTATGTAAAATGATATATCCTTCTTGACGGTGTTTTGTTGCATCTTGTAATTTAATCAATAAAAATATTTAAGGAAGCTTTCTTAAATGTCTGCCATCTCCTCTCTGTCCATCTAGAGCAGTGATGGCCAAACTTGGCCCTCCGGCTGTTTTGGGACTACAATTCCCACCATCCCTGACCACTGGGTCCTGTTAGCTAGGGATGATGGGAGTTGTAGGCCCAAAACAGCTGGAGGGCCAAGTTTGACCATCACTGATCTAGAGCAAGGGTAGCCAATGTGTTGACATCCAGACATTGTTAGATTCCAACTCCTATCAGACACACCAGGCAACCTAGGCACTGGTCAGGGATAATGGAAGCTGAAGTCCAACAACATCTGGAGGGTACCACACTAACCATTTCTGATCTAAGGGTTCTTTGGCTGCACATCCCTAAAACACTGCCCTGCTATTATCCATTGGTTTCTGTGAAACTTACTTTCAACTACGGTAATTGTGCTTTGCATCACAGCTAAAGGTAAGGAAAACCCGTAAAGTAAGGCGGAACAGCTCCCAACTTAGCCGCTGACATTCTACAACTTTTGCTGACACACAAAGACACTCGAGCATGCCAAGTGCTAGCAAAGCCTTCGCTCGCTTTTAAAAATAACTTATGAGCGATTCAGTGATTAAAGCACAATAATTTTAAAACGTAGGCTTTCAGCACACAAACATACTTTTAAAGTGGGACAAGGTTGTCATTTCAAGCAATTAGCTCATTATTCTTGTGACAGATTGACGATGACCTTTTATAGGCCATCACATTATGGAAATTAGTATCTTCATTAAAAATGTAATAATAACCCCCTTTTAGGAGCTGCAGAAGTCACTTGTTCTCAGTTGGCACAGGCAACATCTAACAGCCCCTTCAGATGAACAACGCAGAGCTTTGTTAAGTGCTCTTCAGCTCCCGTTCCCTAGAGCAGGCTACTCAACCAGAGGTACACATCATGCTGATGACTCCATGGATGTGTGTCATGCTCTCGTGGCTGTCTAGGGTCCCTGTCCCAGGTGATACAAGCCTCTTAGCAAAACACTCACCAAGGGTGAGGGCAAGGGTGCAGCAGAGTCCCAACAAACCAAGGTCAAGCATGGAGAATCAGTCTAGGTCCAAAACATGATGCAGAGTCAAAGTCAGGCAACAGTCTAAGGTCAGTATCACAAGGTGTTCAGGGAAAGGTACAACATTGCAAGAAAGGTGGGCAGGGACAAGAATCGGGCACAAGGAGCCAGAGACCAGTGTTGTTCTAAACAACTGGAGGGCTCAAGAGGGAGGACCTGATATACGTTGGCCTCCTAGCTTAAAGCTGCTGGTAGCAAATGGGTTTCAGGGGTTTCTTAATCCTGAGTCTCAAGACGACTCTGGGTCTGTAGATGCATGTTATGCCGTTACTGTTTGGCTTGGGCAGGGACATTTTGGCACCAGCATTCTCGAGTCCTGTGGGGCAGGTTTGGCTTCACCTCCTCTTACAGCTCTTCTTTGTTCAGAACAGATGTGAGGGTGGGCTCCAATTAAATGTGGGCAGTTAAGTGGAGAAGGGGGATCAATGTAGGAGAGGCTGCACCACTACTGAGCGGGAAAAGCAAACAGTCCCTCGTGCATTATAGATTTTTGAGAGAATATTTACTGCCAACCTTTGCTGGGGCCATAGAAAGTACCGGCAACACACTGGCATCCACAGGTGCCACGTTGCTGACCCCATGACTTAGGTCAACATCTGAAATGATGCTTGTCCTTCTTGGGAACTCTCCTAGGTCAGTGTGGTGTAGTGGTTAAGAGCGGTAGACTCGTAATCTGGGGAACCGGGTTTGCGTCTCCGCTCCTCCACATGCAGCTGCTGGGTGACCTTGGGCTAGTCACACTTCTCTGAAGTCTCTCAGCCCCACTCACCTCACAGAGTGTTTGTTGTGGGGGAGGAAGGGAAAGGAGATTGTTAGCTGCTTTGAGACTCCTTCGGGTAGTGATAAAGCGGGATATCAAATCCAAACTACTACTACTACTACTCTTCTTCTTCTTCTTCTTCTTCTTCTTCTTCTTCTTCTTCTTCTTCTTCTTCTTCTTCTTCTTCTTCTTCTTCTTCTTCTTCTTCTTCTTCTTCTTCTTCTTCTTCTTCTTCCTGCAGAAATCAATCTCCACCCCATATCTGTTATCTGTTGCCCAATACTGGCTGACTAGCTCGAGATGAATGTGGCTCAGCTGGAATAGGCATCCAGTCCTGCTCAACACCCCATACATTTTCCTCCCAGCTGCCACGGTTCATTCATCTGACAACAGGAGTCGCATGAAGCCTGGCTCCATGGAAACATGGTCAAACACCAGGCCGAGTGATGATCTATTCCCTTAGAAAAGTCTTTCCTTAATCAAGAAAGAGTTCTTTCATGTACTGCAATAGTATAATCCCAAATGAGATTAGGAAGTGCTCTCTGTAATTGTTTGAAGTTAAAATTAACAACGAAAACTCATTAAATGTTTAAAATGTCAAGGAAGGGGAATGGCATTTTGGAAACTTTCTCAGAGTTAGCCAGTATGGCAATCAAACTTTACATGGGTCATGACTAGGAGCTTCCTCAAGGCCATAAGGAGATGCCTTGACGTAGCTGCAGCAATGGGAGAAAAATATAAATTTATATAAAATTTATATAAAAATATAAATATAATTTTTTGGGCAAAAGATTTTGGGCATAATATTGAGTATGATGCGTGGTTGAAATTGTGGAATCAAACATTGAGGTTTACAGCATGTACCGCCTTGAAAGAAAATGTCTTGAAGATGATGTATAGATGGTATTTAACACCAGTAAAATTGGCTAAGATGTATAGAATGAGTAGTAAAGCTTGCTGGAAATGTAAAGAAAAAGATGGTGAATTTTATCATATGTGGTGGACATGCGATAGAGTCAAAAGATTTTGGGAAATGATATATAATGAATTGAAAAAGATCTTTAAATATACCTTTCCCAAAAACCCAGAGGCATTTCTGTTAGGAATTATGGGAGGAGAGATTGTGAAAGAAGATCAAATATTGTTTATGTATGCGACAACCGTGGCCAGGACTTTGTTGGCCCAAAAATGGAAAACTCAGGAAATACCAACGATCAATGAGTGGCAGATGAAACTGATAGACTATGCAGAATCAGCAAAACTGACTTGCAGGATCCGAAACCAGGGAGAGACAAAGTTCCGAAAAGACTGGAGTAAATTTGTGGATTATATGGAGAAGAATTGTAGAAGTTTAAAAACACTTGCAGGATTGAAATAAATCCTACGAATTGACTAAAGTGAGAGCAATAATAAACTGCGAGACAGGAGTAAATAAGAAAACCGTGGGGAGGGAGGGAGGGAAGTCAAAGCTTGGCAGAGCAAATTGAGGTTGTTTGGCAGAGCAAATTGTTGTTTTGTTTGTTTGATAATTTGGAAAAATTGAATAAAAATTATGATAAAAAAAGCAATGGGAGAAAAATATAAATTTAAGAAGAGTTCGGAACAAGATGACAAAGACAGATGAGAGGTAACCTACACAGGGCTTAAGTACACTGACATTCGCACATCTGCAGGCTGAAAGTATCTGAAGAACAGGTTTGCAATAAGAATACTTCATGATTTTTATACATTATGGGCTACTGGCGTTCCAGTCTTTCGTCCACGTCTATCACTACAATACAAATTCCACACTGCACTACACTGCAATCCAGCTCTCCCCATGGACATCTTTTTTTTAAAGTAGAAGTCACAGGACAAGCACTATTGATGCTGCTGAATGGTCCTCTATTGTACTGTGCTTTTGCCTCAATGAAGCAGAACAAACCCTTATTTTTCTTTGTTTATTGGAGGTGGGAAAAGATGGGGGCAGGGGGAAGAGTAGCATAATGTCACTGCCTGTCCAACATAAAAACACAATCCATGCAGCTCCTGCTCACTTCAGACACAACAGGACTAATAAGGCGGGATCAGAATTATGTTAAATGGAATTGAACTCCTACGGAGCTCATCAGAGTCTCTTAGCAAAGTAAGCTGATAAGGTACACACAGCGCCCAGATTTTACCAGCTTTGCTCTAGAGCAGGGGTGGCCAACTCCCAAGAGACTCTGATCTACTCACAGTTAAAAACTGGGAGTGATCTACCCCCTTTCGTGGGGTTCAGGTCAAAGCTGTTGAGTTTTTTACGGAAGGGAAGCCCTGTTTTGGGGGGTTTAGGTGAAACGTGTTGAGCTTCTTTTAGGAGGGAGGGAGGCCCATTTTTGTTTAGGGCTTCAGGTCATAGTTCAGCTTTTTTTAGGAAGGAGGAAAATTTTGGGTGAGCTTTTTTTAGGGGTGCCAGTGATCTAGCAGTGATCTACCACAGACATCCAGTGATCTACTGGTAGATCACAATCTACCTGTTGGATATGCCTGCTCTAGAGTCACGAAGGCTGGAATCTCTCGCTCTCTGATTCAATGAAAGCTTAGATCCTGCTTCAACCTAAAGGCAGTCTCTTGAAGAATTTAGCAGCTCATGAGTCACAATCGCCATCTACCACAGGGTAGCCTTTGGGTGCTTCCACGCTGTTGCTATTTTCGAGTGAGATTCAATCAGATACTGGAAAATTGAGGCTACACTATTAAGGTTGATGAGTGGTCTTCTCCCACCCCACAAAGAATTTTTTTTGTGTGTGGACTTTTTGCAATATGGAAAATGACAGGAAAATTCACTGGGAAGTGTAGGATAACAATTGCTTGATGCAACATCATCAAAAGTCAATGTCATGTCCGCTCCTTCCTCCAGGGCCGTGTTCAGAAAGTGGTGGTGGGGGATGAGTGTTCAGACCCCTGGGCTCTCACTTGTGGGGTGCCTCAGGGTTCTGTCCTCTCCCCCATGCTTTTTAACATCTATATGCAGCCGCTGGGAGAGATCATCAGGGGGTTTGGGCTGGGTGTTCATCAGTATGCGGATGATACCCAGCTCTACCTCTCTTTCAAATCAGAACCAGTGAAGGCGGTGAAGGTCCTGTGTGAGTGTCTGGAGGCGGTTGGAGGATGGATGGCGGCTAACAGATTGAGATTAAATCCTGACAAGACAGAGGTACTGTTTGTGGGGGACAGGAGGCGGGCGGGTATGGAGGACTCCCTGGTCCTGAATGGGGTAACTGTGCCCCTGAAGGACCAGGTGCGCCGCCTGGGAGTCATTTTGGACTCACAGCTGTCCATGGAGGCACAGGTCAATTCTGTGTCCAGGGCAGCTGTTTATCAGCTCCATCTGGTACGCAGGCTGAGTCCCTACCTGCCCGCGGACTGTCTCGCCAGAGTGGTGCATGCTCTAGTTATCTCTCGCTTGGACTACTGCAATGCGCTCTACGTGGGGCTACCTTTGAAGGTGACCCAGAAACTACAACTAATCCAGAATGCGGCAGCTAGACTGGTGACTGGGAGCGGCCGCCGAGACCACATAACACCGGTCCTGAAACGTACTGGCTCCCAGTACGTTTCCGAGCACAATTCAAAGTGTTGGTGTTGACCTTTAAAGCCCTAAACGGCCTCGGTCCAGTATACCTGAAGGCGCGTCTCCACCCCCATCGTTCTGCCCGGACACTGAGGTCCAGCGCCAAGGGTCTTCTGGCGGTTCCCTCGCTACGAGAAGCCAAGTTACAGGGAACCAGGCAGAGGGCCTTCTCGGTAGTGGCACCCACCCTGTGAAATGCCCTCCCACCAGAGGTCAAAGAGAACAACAATTACCAGACCTTTAGAAGGCATCTCAAGGCATCTCTGTTTAGAGAAGCTTTTAATGTTTGATTTCTGTATTTTAATGTTTTGTTGGAAGCCGCCCAGAGTGGCTGGGGGAACCTGGCCAGATGGGCGGGGTATAAATAAATTATTATTATTATTATTATTATTATTATTATTATTATTATTATTATTATTATCTCCTTGCAAAACAAATTAAGATGCCCAATAAAATAAGTTGCCTGTAGACACCCTTTGCTTGCTTGCTTGCTATTTGTTTGTTTGTTTAATAGAATCAATGTACCTCACACTCTTTAGCACCCAAAAGGCTCCCAGAGTGACTTACATACAATGACCAGCTTGCATAGTTCTGGCGTTGGAGTTGCCTCATGGAGCTGGGCTTTTACTTCTGCTTCCCATCTTCCCCACTGATTAAGTGGCAATATCTGCAATATATACACAAGGACATGCAAGTAATACACGGACCTCAACTCATCTGATGACCTTAATAGGTAGGACAGAAGGGCCCTGTGTGTGTGTGTGTGTGTGTGTGTGTAAATGCACAAGATTACTGAAAGGCAATATTTTGTCACTCTAATCTGAAGAGAAAAATGACTAAATGGCTAGCCAAGGATATGGAAGACACCAGGCATGCATACGACCATGTTAGTTGCTTTATCACTCCTTATACCGGTATATATTGTGGATCCTGTTTTGGTCTCCCCTGTAAACCTTTAACGTGTGGGTTGAATAATGTGCAGGAGTGATGATTGGGGGTGACCCAGGAAGCCTGAGGCATGGGTCTTTTGAACTGGGCCCCAGACCTCCTGGACTATCTTAATTTGCTCAGAGGCCTAAATTTGTATCTATGCATATAAAACAAACGATGTAAATTTTATGCAAATGTTTGTCATGGGCCTGTGCCCTGGGCTGTTAAAGTGCCTAGCAACATCTCTGGTTAAGTGAAACAGAAGTTGCTCATAGCAAATGGTTGTGATAACCCATTTCTCATTACTGTGGAACCAGATAGTAAGAAAAGGGACTGTCGCAGAGGGACAGGTAAATCGCTCAATTTTGGTTTCTAATTTTTCCAGTCTTAAATTCGGTTCTCCACATTCCCTCATCAGTCTGTGATCTTAGAAAAAATGCTTCCTTTTTGTGCAAAGTTATTTGTTTGTATGCAATGTTCTCGAACACAATGCCTTTTGTAAGCTATTTTCACAAACATATATGCATTTTATGGATATTTTTACCCTAGTAGAGACACTTTTGTACACATTACTTGGCTGGGGAACTCCAATATAAAATTCGGAGAAGTGATAATTTCCAACGATGGCTGTGTTTTTGTTTGTATACTGTTTTGGAAAGTTCAACTTTATATGCGAACTGAACTGAATTTCTTCCCCATACCTATCCTCACATGCAGGCTTGGTCCTGTGCTCAAATTTGTTTACTAAACCTCAAGGGGGGAAATGTACTGCTGAAGTCATGTTGCGTAACACAACTGGAAGAAAAGTTATGCTTCCCTAGGTGGGACCTAACCTCTGAGACTGAGCTAGTATTTGTCTGAATATTAAAAAAATGTAACAGCAATGTCTGTGAGATGGGATTATGGTCTGGGAGCCTTGTTTTCTTAAGAAGAATGAATCAAAGCATCGTTACTCCACATAAAGCACAAGGCAGATATTACTTAGGAAGACACTGATAGCTAGCTACATACAATTTACTGTCCCACCCAGGGATGCCTGGATCAAAAGTTGTGTGTAGCCAGTTCAATAGTGCTCAGATGTGGAGGCATCTAAATCCACATGTAGCAGAGGCATTTGGCCACAAGGATGTCCTCTGCTAGACCAGGGCAACTAACTATGCCTGGCATGCAGTGCCAGGACCTCAACAAGGGCTGGGTAGAGCACTCAAATTAATAAAAGCTGGAAGCTGGCTGGCAGGCAGTGAGGAATAATCATATGACTTCCCCTACAGCTGATGAGCAAGAGCAGGCCCTGTGATTTAGACAGGGGGAAAAGGAGGCGGCGGCAGATGATGAGAAGGAAATCAGACCTCCCACCCAGAAGGGTTTTCTACTGATTTCTGTGCTGGTTTGTTTTCATATGTGTTGTTTTAGTTTGGGACTGTAGCTAGATTTTATTGTTTCTAAATTTATGAACTGCCCAGAGGACATTGCTAATTGCCCAACATATATAAATGCTAAAAATAAATAAGCCAAGCTCACTTCTGGTACAGTACTGGATACTAGCAGGAGAGAAAATCTTATGGGAGAATAGACTGGAAGGGAAGGATCATGGGCAGGAAAGGATTTAATTACCCCAACTGCACAGCCTTTTCGCTTCAAAAATCAGACCTCCTGATTCTACTTTATGCACGACTGGGAAACAACCATGTTTAAATATACAAAGAGTAAGTCAGACCACTAATATTTGTCCATTTTTGAGTGTCACATTTTAAAATGGATGGAGACAGCTTGGGGAAAATATACACAGAAGCGTAAGAAAATACAGTCAGGATGTAAGCGGGGGAAATGTGTGTTTATTATTGAGAGCAGAAGATTAAAACTGCAAACATTTATAGCTATTTAAAGATGGCAGTATTTAATGTAGAGTGAGAGGCAAAGTTCACAATCCAGCACAGAGATTTGAATCAGTTGCCTTACATAGCCCCTACCTATGCATTTTTACTTGAATGTCAATCCCTCTGGGTTCAGCGGCACTTGCACACTTGCAAGTTCATCTAGGGCTGCGGTCAGAGAGTGCAGTTCTATATATGAGATACGATGGCAGGGGTGGGGAGTTTGTAGCCCTCCAAATGTTGCTGTACTCCAACTCCCATGATCCCTGGCCATTGACCATACTTGAAATGGGGCAGATGGGTGTTGAAGTCTAACCACTTCTGGAGGGCCACAGGTTTTTAGCAGTGTTTTTTGTATTAACTTTGTTCACCACCCTGAAATTTTATGATATGGCGATATAGAAATACTTATATAAATAGGTACCAACAAACAACTAAATAACTAAATATGAGCTGACTTGGACCCTGCAATCTTCACCTGAGGTCCTTCTTTGTGTGCCTCCTCCATGAGGTCTGGAGGGTGGCAACCTGAGAATGGGCCTTTTCTGCAGTGGCTCCATGCTAGTGGAATGCTCTCCTCAAGGAGGCCCCATTGGCACTTTCGCTACATACCTACCTTTAGGCACCAGACAAAACAATTGCTCTTCTCCCAGGCCTTTGTTTAATTAGCCAATCTATCCCAAGAGGCAGCTGAACCTATACTGTAGAGAACAGCAACTGAACCTCCAGAGAACAGCTTGTCTAAAACATTGTGGTGGAATAGCTTGAATCTTCAAAGAAACCCCATTTCTGAGAAGAGCTAAAATACAGCTACTTTGCATAACCAGGAATTTTGGAGACTCTTGGAGACTCTGGTTCGCCTATCCTGCTCTTATTCTCAGACTTTGTTGCTTT
Source organism: Zootoca vivipara (assembly GCF_963506605.1). NCBI lineage: Eukaryota > Metazoa > Chordata > Lepidosauria > Squamata > Lacertidae > Zootoca > Zootoca vivipara. The sequence continues at coordinate 45,213,521 of NC_083287.1, forward strand.
TGGTTTCGAGTTATTTTCAATTCACTGTCTTTTCCAGGCAGAGCTACGGTAGGAGAGACTGCTGTCTGAAATCCTGGATACAGGGCCAGTGCTCTGATTCAGTATACATCAGATTCCTATGTAAAAATAGCAATAACTATTAAAAGTAATAACTACAACAACCATCAGCTCTGCTAGAGGTATTCACCACATTGTATTGCAAGGAATTCCCTGCATTAATTGGGCACTCAGGATATGCCATATTGCTCTATTATCCAGACAAGATAGAGGTCCTGGTCATTGGGAGTTTCAGATGTTTGGAAATATTTAGTCAATCACTTCTGGAAGATCATGTTCACAATTGGGGTGGGTGGGTTTTCCTTTATCCACAGGTATATTTTGTAGATTTGGACTTCCACAAAGAGAAAAGATCAGGCTTTGGTCAATCCTGCATTATATCCTCCAGTATACCTGAAGGAGCATCTCCACCCCGTTGAGGTTACAGGGAACCAGGCAGAGGACCTTCTCGGTAGTGGAGCCTGCCCTGTGGACGCTCTTCCATCTGATGTCAAAGAAATAAATAACTACCGGTATCTGACTTTTAGAAGACCTCTGAATGCAGCCCTTTTTAGGGAAGTTTTATTCTGTTTTTAGTGTTCTATTGTGAGCTGTCCAGAGTGGCTGGGGAAACCCAGCCAGATGGGCGGGGTATAAATATATCATCATCATCATCATCCAGATTATCTGGAAAGTGCTCCTCCTACCTTATGTCTATCTGCCTTTGGAGACAGTCTAGAAATTTCTTTTGCTGCAAATTGTGTCCACCAGAGTTCTAACTGAGCCTGCAGATCGGATCACATGGTGTGATTCACACTACTCTCCCTATTATGTCGTCTTCACAAACAACTCTTTTATCCCTTTTATCAAAGGCCCGTTTTTCAACCTTTAAAGTCATGAATGGCCTGGGAGTGCCATACAAAAACATTTGAGATCTGAGATTAATGTCTGGGCCCTGCTGTCTATCTGCACCACCACTGTTTTGTTTGGTGGGTTATGTATGAAACACAGGGCCTTTTCTGGAGAGACACTAATCTTATGGAAGTTCCTTCCCAAGGGAGATCCGCCTTGCTCCATTGTTGGTTGTTTTTCACGAGGCAGTTAAGAGTCAATGTTTTCAACAGGTATTTTGCTGTTGACTTGTTCATGATTTGATCTGCTGCTCGTGATACAATTTTCTTTACACATTGTTTCTTTTTTGGGGGGTCCATATTAATTTGTCCTTTTATGTATGTTTTATATTGTTTTACAGTTGTTTGTAAGCCACTTTGATGATCCCACACAGAAAAGGAGGGTAAAAATTCCCCATAAATAAATAAATGAGTACCATTGCTGGCTCTATTTCCTCAAATCATGTCAACATTTCTATTCTAGTCTGAAGTGTGCCACTGCTCCATGTTGACACAATCTACACACTACAGGAAAAAGCAAGGGGGGGGGGTGCGAACAGCTTCCATTAAATCTGCAATTGAATGGGCCTTCCTTCCTAGTACACATTTGCTGTTATAAACGTCAGTACTTCTGAGTGAGTCACTGGAGGATATTTGAGATAAAGCTAAAATAGGAAACTGTATATTCTTCTGATTAAATTGAAGATGGTCAGAGAGGTTTGCGATTTCAGCTGCATCCAACAGGAATGCTTGTACGCCACAACAGATAATGCTTTCAGTAGGGTAGTGGCAAAGGAGGAGAGGATAAGGAGAAAAGGTGAAAGGTCAGGGTAACAATGAACTGTTTTTTAAAAACAACTAATCTAAAAGAACTCAAGTCATTACATTCACCACAAATACAATGACGGCATTTTGCAAGGCACATTTCAAAATCATTATGTCATTATCTTATGTGAGAATGTTCAGAACATTACTAAAAAGCAAAAAAAAAAAAAGCACCCCCCCTTTTTAAATGGAAAAAAGTTGATGCGTACAGACCCTACATTTAAAGCACCCTCCCAAAGAATCCTGGGAAATTCTAGCAAGACCAAGAAAGCAGAACCCTTTGCACACTTACTTGGGAAAGCCCCATTAGTGGGGCCATGCAGGTAAGAAGTAGAGTCACACAAAGAGGAACAGGCATGTGTGTATGGCATCAGATGCAGGCAGCATGTTTATCTCCCTGCACAAAACCACAGGAAGCTGCCTTATATTGAGTCAGACCATTGGGTCCATTTACTCAGGTATGTCTACACCGACTGGCATCAGCTCTCCAGATGTTCAGGCAGGAGTCTCTCCCAACCCTGCCTTGAGATGCTGGGGCCTTCTGCTACGGCCTCTGTAACACCCACAAATGTATTCTGTCCAAGTGTTTTCTGCTTTTAACTCTTATAGAGTAATTCCTTGCTGCTGGGGACCATTCAGTATGGGTAAAATCTCTCTCCAGAAACACTGCCTGAGTGCAAAGTACGTACAGGTGCACTGCACCCCTCTAAGGCATTTTTGATCAAACAGGACCACATACATCTTGACTGTCATAACGATAGGCACTTTAATAGTCTAAGCACTTTTCTTGGGCAGTTTCTGTTTTTGTCATATTAGCTGCCACACCCAAGGAGTTGAGTGTGCCCAGGAAGATTTTGGACCCCACCCCCACATCAGTAGACTCTACCCACTCCAGGCCATATCAAAAACTGATATTAAAAATCTCCCTATTTTCAGTCATGATTTGCCACGGGGCACAGGAGGGTGCTGCTTTAGGAATATAAACCAATGCTCCATTGGCGTGCAGAACTGGTTGCACTGTTCTCTGAATGCTGTCCAAAGATAACAGCTGAAACAGTTGTCAAGAACGTAAGCTGCAAACAAGAAGTCTCCAGTTTGTAGCAAATGCCATGGAAATGCTGGGTGGTCTTCATTTCTCTTCCCCATCTTTCCCGCGCATAACATGGCGATAGCACAGTAGCCTAATTTACAGGATTGTTGTGTGAGGGTTGCTCATGGTGAAAAACTTTGAACGTTTAAGGGGAATGCTATACAAATATAGAAATAAATTACACATGCTTGTTAACATAAACTGCAACTCCATCCAAGCGGTTTTTCTCAGAATAGATTTTAATAGCTGTTGCCAACTCCCTATTTCGTCCAGGCGCCAATGCTTCAATGACAGGGCAAAAAAGGAAAGAAGGTCATGAAGGCTTTCCTCATAAAAGAGTCATTAGTAACAGCATCTTGACCTTTGTGTACAAAGGTTTCTGAAGAGTGAATGAATAAAATCCTTCTGTCTCATATTGTGACTAATTAGGGTAGGCTAGCAAACTTAATTTTAGTATCTTCTTGGTTAGTGGGTTAGTAATTTTCTCTTCCAGGTGAGTAAAGTAAAGCAGAAATATTTAACCAAAACTTGACTTTTTCCCTTTCACTTCAGGTGAGGGCTAGTAAAACATTTGTAGGGATAACTTCTTTAACATTTCTTGTATGGCTGAACTAGTCTGGTTATTTTGCGGGGTGGTGGTGGTAGTAGTAGTAGAGGAACCTACTATTTCACTGAGTTTTGCCTTTCTATTATTACTTTGGAATTGAACTGTACAATTATGGAAGACAGAAAAAAGATAAAAATTTAAAAATAGCCTCTTTAGTCATATGCTTATACCATAGGCAAGTTATTTTTTAGTAGATTGCTTTGGAACCTTTCAACCCAATATTCTTAGTTCCATCACAGATTAGGGCAAACGGTGCCAATAGTATACTGTACAGTTTAATTTGTAACAATTCCCAGAGAGATAATTTAATCTAATTTGTAGCTTGGATAGTTGAGGCATGGTCTAAATGGTTACAAAAATAATTCTGGCCTCAACCATTTGCTGTCCTATCTCTACATTAATCTACAAAAGGAGTTACTAACCTGCAGCCTTCCAGATGTTTCTGAACTACAACTCTCAACATTCCCAGTCATCATGGTCAATGATGGTTAATGGTCAATGATACTGTGAGTTGTAGTCCAGAAACATCTGGAAGTCTATAGGTTCCCTACTCCTCGTGCAAATAAACTTCATACTGCTATGTAGATTACGGCTACAATCCATCAATCTGGAGGCAAGGACTAATCGATATAGCAGAGCTTACTTTCAAGTAAATATAGGATCAGGCTGCATTAGCTGGTTTTGCACTATTCACTTCCCACCACTATGTGGTGACGATTTGGGGGTTCCCAAAGCAAGAGTGTGAAGACTGACTATCCAGAAGTTCTGAACTTCATCTTCCAGCCCCAGTCAACATGGCTAATGGCCAGAGATGATTAAATCTGTAGTCCAACAATACTTGGAAGGCCACAGGAATCTCACCTAAAGGTTCACACGTATTTACTCAAAAGAAAGTTACACTAAGTTCAATACACGTAGCATTATAGTATCAAGGTTTCCTTATACTTTTAAAATTAAACTGAAGGAATTTTGATGATGCAGCTTTTCCCATATTGGTCCTGCAGTGGAGAATCTGGTAGAATTGCCCTTTCCATCAAGTACTAAATGGTAGGGGCTTCATTAGCTCCTGAGGTGTCAATTATATGCAGGGTGGATAAAAATCAATGATATTTTTTAAAAAATAAAAAAATCGGATTTTTTTGATTTAAATCAGATTTTTTTTTAAATAAAATGCTTTTTGAGGAAAATATATTACCATCCAAAGGTTATTCCATCATGTAATAAAGATTAGTTTTTTAATTATGTTGAATAAGGTTGTATATGTTTAATTTTTGGGGTAAATAAATTCCATTAATCCATTCACAATGTCATGCTCTTCCAGAGGTTTTTGTAAGATTATTGGGCAGTTTCTTTGCCTACAAGATATTATCACAGATGCTTGGTTTACTTTTGCACTTCTCAAAACTGATTTTGACTCAACAGAGATCACATGCCTCTTCTTCACAGCAAAAATGTTATAACATGAAAAGAGTTGAGAAAAAGACCTTAATCCAGGCATCCCCCAAACTTTGGCCCTCCAGATGTTTTGGACTACAATTCCCATCATCCCTGACCACTGGTCCTGTTAGCTAGGGATCATGGGAGTTGTAGGCCAAAACATCTGGAGGGCCGCAGTTTGGGGATGCCTGCCTTAATCCTATTGTTCTAACAAACCTATGAATACAAGAAGTTCAGTGAATAGAATAGAAACAATATTTTTCTGATTGTTTGGATTGGACAGTATTTAAGTTTTTTCATGTGTAGGCTGGGCTGACAGTCTAAGTTTCTTAAAATATATATATTTTGTTTTTGTTTAGCCAAATTAGTTAACAAACATGGATGTTTGTTTAAGCAAATAACATATGCTGTAATGTTATTGTTTCAGTTGAATAAATCTATTTAAATTGTTATTATTAAGGTAATGATTATTTTTCTCCTTCCTAAGTACAACAGGGGCCCCAGGTGGCGCTGTGGTTAAACCACTGAGCCTAGGGCTTGCTGATCAGAAGGTCGGCGGTTCGAATCCCTGTGACGGGGTGAGCTCCCGTTGCTTGGTCCCAGCTCCTGCCAACCTAGCAGTTCGAAAGCACGTCAAAATGCAAGTAGATGAATAGGAACCGCTACAGCGGGAAGGTAAACGGCGTTTCCATGTGCTGCTCTGGTTTGCCAGAAGCGGCTTTGTCATGCTGGCCACATGACCTGGAAGCTATACGCCGGCTCCCTCAGCCAATAATGCGAGATGAGCGCGCAACCCCAGAGTCGGTCACGACTGGACCTAATGGTCAGGGGTCCCTTTACCTTTACCTTTAAGTACAACAGTAAAGTTGTCCAAATATGAATGATTAACCTATTAAACTGGGGATAAAAAACTAATATGAAAAGTTATTCTAAAAATCTTCATCTACTTGCATATTAAAGTTATACCAGCAAGAATTAGTCTTTATGTAGAAAACTGTGATTTAAATCAAATCCACCCTGATTATATGACCCCATCCATTTAATCTAAAGCCCCATCCTAAGTCCTGAACTTACATTCCTAATAAGTATGCATAGTATCTTAGCCTTAGTAAGTACTGTATTACATTGCAGTTCAGAAATTCTAATTACATTGCAATTAGAAAACACTGAATTTATTTGGGAAAATTATATAAAAATACCTTGGTATAAATTTTTAAAAAATTGTATGTGTAAAAATAGTATGAGACACTTGGAAGAGAAATTCTTAGTATCTCGTAGCAGACTTGGCACAATGACGATTGCTCAAAACACATTAAAACTTGATTAGATTTACATTGACTCACATCCACCTTTAAACAAACATTCCTCACAACAAAACTTAGGCTAGAATAAATCACAGACACTTAGCTTTGCAAGTAAGTGAAGATTGTACTCACAGAGTTTCAGGAGTTATAGCAATCAATTGTTGGCAGTAGAATAAAGAAGGAAAGGTTCCAAACAACTTAAGAAAACAAAATAACTTGATTTCCTCACAAAATAATAATGCAGTCTGCAAGCTGTAAAAATCTCTTTTATTTTGCTGACATGGTTTTCCTTCAGCAAGGAAGGTAGAGAGAGAAGGGAAAGGAGAGACAAAGGCTCCTGGGAGCCAGTTGAACCCTTCTCACTGGGAGTTTAAGCTCAGGGCTTGAGTTAACCCTTTCATGCACACAAGTGCAAGTCAATAACTGTATATTACAACAATAACAAATATTGTTGATCTCTCAAAAAGCTAATCTTTAGGTAGCAGATGATGATAATGCTGGGGGATGATACAGATAAAGTTGGCAAGCTAAAACACTTCTGTATATCAAGCAGTAAGTTCCACTGAGTACAATCTATTTTAAAAATTTATTATTTAATTAGTTTAGGAATCACTTCCCATGAATTAAAAAACAGTAAAAACAATTCCCTACATAAAAACCATTATAAAATATAAATGCAGTCAAAAAACAACACCAGCACATACATAAAAATCAATCCAAACCCAAGGCAGGATACTAACTTGGATTAAGGCTGGCTTTAGAAGGCTTTTTCTCAGGAAAGCCTGTTTAGCAGAAGTGGGGAGTTTGTGGCCCTCCAGACATGGCCAGCCTACAACTCTCACTGCCCCCGACCATGTTCTCTGGGGCTGAGGGGGGTCCAGCAACAGGCTCTTTACACTGGCAGTGCACGATGACAGCATAAACCATTTGTAATCGGAGAGAGCATCAAACCATCGCCTTCTGTAGAAATAGGGCCTAATCTTTCCTGCTGTTTCCTGCTTTTGGGGGGTGGGGAGCAATCTGATTCCAAACTACGGTAGGACTTACTAGGCCCATTTTCAGCCCCCTTTTCTTTTTCTAGTCGTTACTAAAAGGGCTACGGCTAAGTCCCAGAAAGGGAGAGCTGCTGTTGCTCATTGCTCTTTTAAAAATAATTCTATAAGGGAAATGTGTGACAGAACTTATTTATTTGCGCGGGCCCAACACCGGCCCTTTCAAACCACCCATTCCTACGGAAGCCGCGCAGTGGACAGCCTTCCTGCATCAGCGGCCGTAAATGGAACAGCTCCCTGAGAGAGAGAGAGAATGTGCTAACCGCTACTAGAGCCTTCTGCGAACTCCTCCTCCTCCTCCTCCTCCCCCCGGCCCCCACCTTCGCTCTCAACTCATGAAAGGGGCACTGACGTCACCCGCTCACTCTCCGCGCGGCTCGCGTCACGTCACGCCGCGCCCCGCGCGCCGTCCCTGCCGCCGGCCAATCACACGCGGAGAAGGTTACCGGCCTATTTCCACCCCTCCTCTCTCCCTCCCGTCCCTGCTTCCCCCTTCCTACAGCCTCTCTCTTTCGCCTGAGCGGAGGGAGGAGATATAGAGGAGAAGGTGCGCGAGGCGTTTTTCGGGGAGGGGGGAGGGGGCGAGTCTCCAGGCGTCGACCAATATCTTCCGCCGCCGGAGGAGGGACTTCCGCCCGGAGCCGGAAGCGGGGCTCGTGGGTCTCCCTGGCGCTCTCTCTCTCTCTTTCCCTCGCGCTCCGTCTCTCTCTCTCTCTGTCTCTCCCTCTCATATGCGAGCGAATTGTCCCTGCTGCTTCTTGGCGCCCAGAAGCCCCGGGGCCCGGACACCCGCCGCCGCCGCCGCCCTCTCTTCCTCCTCCCGCCTCTCCGCGCCCTTCCCTCCCCGCTTGTCGCTCCACCTCCTCCTCGCCGCCGCCGCCGCCGCCGCCACTCCTCCTCCTCCCCCGCCTGGGTCCCGCTGCCGCCCCCCGCCGCCCTCTCTCTCTGTCTTTCTCTTTCTCTCTCTCTCTCACCCTTTCCTGGGATTCGGCAGCGGCGGCGGCGGAGGAACGAGAAGGAGGCGGCGGCGGAAGACGGAGGCCGAGAGAAGCAGCGGCGGCAGCGAAGGATCTCTAAGGCCGGCCTCCGAGCGCGATCCCTCCCGGCCCGCCGGGGCCTTGCTGGCTGTTGGCTTGACAGGTGAGTTGAGTAGGAATCGTTCAGTAGGAATCTAGTGGCAGCAGGGCCGCCGCCGCTGCCGCTTCCTCCCGTCACCGCCCCGAGCCGCCGCCATTTTCTCACCCGAGGCCGCTCGCGGTGGGGGGCGGGGCTGGCCGCTGCAGGGAACTGGCCCCGGTTTCGTGGCCTGATCCTACCGGGAGCTCCGCACTGCGTCGGCTTCGGCCTGGTCGCTGGGAGGGAAGCACTGGGCCCGGCGGCGCCGGCGGCATCTTCACGTGTTTAGTTTCGTTTCCTTCTCCCTCCTACACACTCGGATTTGGTGGGGGGGGGAGAAGGAGGGAGAGATCGCCCTTTTAAATTGATCCCGGGCTGGCCGAAAAAGTAGGGCACCCCACCCCCATTGGGGACCCGCCCCGAGCGAGAAGCCAAAGCTCACCCTCGCTTCGTTTCCTCAAGCTCCCCCCAAACCCCTACCGCCATAGTCCTCCTTGACTCACACCCTTATCTAAAGTTAAGAATTCAAACACACACGCCCTTCTTCCATACTTGCAATGGGTATGATTTAAGTGTGACAGGAGGGTGGCTTTCTACTGCTTTCTCAGCGTCTCGGACAAAACCGGGCCGTGATTTTAATTACTTGGCGACTTTTGCGGAACTTTAAAGCAGGCAGTGAGTTTGCTGCAGTTCAGTTGAACGGCTAGAGGTCTAGGAGGTCTTGTGTCTAAATGGTTGGCTCTCTGTAGCTCTGCATTTGAAAACATGGTAGAGATAGTCTGGGTCTGAAGTTCAGTACCTAAGAAGGTGGGAGTCTGAGCCTTGGTGATGGACTGAGGAAATATGTCAGTTGCGTTTACTGCGATGAAGTGGATTATGTGGTGGTGCTGCTTTTCTTTTCTTTTTTGCAACTGCCATACTTTTTGTGCTATTTATCCTAACCTAGGAGTGAGTTTTGGAACTCTTATGTTATGATGATACTTCATAACTGCTCCATTCCTGCCAACTTTCATCACTGCACAACCAGCTCAGCCTTTTGCTGCTAAGGATACTGTGTATAAGATCTGTAATAACAGAGCCATTTAATACCTACTCAAATAGGTTTCCTGTTACGCCATTTCTGGTTTCACTCTAGTTTCTCTAATTTAGCCATTTCAGGTGGCAACTAGGGTCTGTGTTGCTGGATGCTATTCATTTTTAATAAGTTTTGCCTAATAACATTGACCACTGTGATGGAGAAACCTGTGGCCTGCCACAACTCATTGGCAATAGTGACTTGGATAGATGGGAGTTGTGATCCTCCACATACTGATGGGCTAGTTGTTTCTTCCCTGACCTACAGACATTTGCTGAAAGTAAACTTTATGCAAATGCCTAGTCAACTGGTTACTCCTTTGAGGGTTTTGGGAGTTGTGACTTCAGCTTTTGTGTATAGATGTACTAACGGAGTACTTTGATAAAATGCTTTTTGGACAGTAGCATGGTTGCAATCACAATCTAGCTTGCAAATATGAGAGTAGACAGTATCTTAAATGTGGCTCATAGAGAGCAAACTATATTTTTTTCTAAGGTATGTAAAGGATTTCCTGTTTTGGTGTAAACATACTACATTTGCATCATAGGGTGGATCCAGACTAAGTTGGTTTCATTTTGTTCTCAATGAAATCTGGGACAAATTAATAATGACTTTACATATGTCCCGATTGATTTAAGTGCCACTCAAGGCTGGATCTAGCCTTTGTGTTCGACTGCCAGGATACAAATTCTCCGCTTTCTATCAGTTGTGAAAGTTTATGAAATAGATCCTTCTATCACAAGGCCTGAGTTTTGGTTCAGGACCAAAGCTGCAGGGACAGCGAGATTGAATTTTGGCAACCTTGAGATACAGAAGGTGAAGCCTGAATATTTTAGTTCTTTGTTTGTGGCTCATATGGTCTGGTTTTGTTGGACTTCATCAGAAGACTAAACAAATTTGTACTAAAAGCCTTTAGTCTGTTCAGACTACATGTGGCATCATTCTAAAGACATTTGCAAACCACTTCAATACAATTCTTCCTTGTGTCTCCATGGCTGGTGCTCTCTTCAAACTTTTCAGTGGAACCTAGTGGCTTTCTGGGTACAACCCTTCAGTTTAATGTAAAACATCTGCTTATTTATTGTTGTTGTTGTTGTTGTTATCACCACCCTCTCTAATGTAAAGCTGACTGTTGGAATTAAGCAGTAAACAATTGTGCTGAAGCGTGGACAGATCTCATTTCTTGCATCCCCCTTAAAAAAAACCAAGATCAATTGACAACCTTTTGGATTAATTTGTGTTTATATTCATGCAAACACCAAAATGCTGGGAAAATATAATTGTTAAGGGCCACACCATTAAGACACATTAGGCAATATATATATGGTATGATACCCTTTTATTGTCATCTTTCAGGCTTCACTACCTTCAAGCTGGATGGTTGTTAGTAGCCAGGACCCTGAAGATCATCAGGTCCAAGCCCCTGCCACAGATAAAGCATTTTGATGCAGATTTCTTTTAGGCAATTTAAGTGAGAGAATGGTCAGGATTAAGATTTCTGTTGTGCTGATGCCAGTATAATGTGGCAGAAGCAACATAATATTGTGTACTCCAGATTCAGAGCAGCATTGTGGCAATACTTTTCTGTGGCAGGGCTCAGCTCTGTAATATTCAAACCATGAACAAAATTACCTTTGAACATGTGCAGAGTAGAATTTCCCTTTAAATGAGTCACCAGAACACTGTTTGATATGAAATATTACTTCACAGGGTGTGCTTTCCTTACAAAGTTTTGAGCCATAGTTTTGTAAAAGAGTAGCTACAACATTTAAGAATAGAAAATCATTCCTGGTGTATGCATATTTACTGTACCTTTTCATAAAATTTGTGAGTGCTATATCTCTTTACTCAAGTTTTCCCCCCTCCTGAGAATAAGATTATAATGGATGACAGAATTAGAATGAGGCTTAAGGAAGAGAAGAATGTATTACTTACATAACGTATAGTATTGTCCAATCCTTCATATACATTGTACTTCCTTAGTTACTTTAAAGACAAGAGTTTTCTAAGGGGACAATGATACTAATGCTACAATATCATGGAGAACTCTACTCTTGAGTTGTGTTCAGCTGAGTAATTGGAATTAATGTGTCTTAAATTATGTCTGCTAATTTCAGTAGGACTCCTCTGGTTATGACTTAACTTGGACACGGCCCTTTGCCCTAACCCCATATAGTTCGCATATACATAGTTACAAAGCAGTAAAGTCCGACTCCTTCCTATGCCATAAACTCATAGGTAATTAGGAAAAAAGTGCGTTCCTTTTTTTCTCATTCTGCACTTTTCAGAAATACTAGCCTACCATACAGGATTTTTGTTTCAGGATTGCAAAACCAGCCCACATGTAGGAGGTGTACAGAACAGAAGGGTTAAGGAGGAATGCTTCCCTTGTGGCTGTCCTACGCTAGGAGAGTGTTAGAGTAAATGATCTCCTAGGTCCCTTCCAACTCATATAATTCTTTGTGGATATGATTGGTTGCCAGTAGCTTCAGTTGCATAGACTCCCATGTTTCTAGTCCAGTGAATAAACAGATCTGAGACATGGGTCCCCTCCTCTGTCACTGAAAGCCATCCAACTCCATACGGTGAAGCTTGAAATGAATCATAGGATACCATACCATACTGCCTAAATAATATATCTGTTGAGGGTTTGGCCTGTTATATTTGCACTTGTCTGAGCAAACATGGAACGCCCTGGTGGCCACTATTGGTTGAATTCGCTTAAATTTTGAGAAACCTATACCTACAACTCTCTGATCAAGCAACTTGTAATTGAACACGAGAAACTGACTGGAAAAGGAAAGGAAGCAATATGTCAGCACACCATTTAGAAATATAAGACATCATCTAAAATTTACATTACGCCTATTTGGGGTTAATTTGTTAAGTGAAAAATGCAGAGTAACCAAATCAACAACCATGTCAGGTAGGTTAAAGCTAAGAGACTGTGAGCTTCATTGCTGAGTGCAGATTTGAATCCTGGTCTTCTATATCCCAGACCAACACTCTTAACTACTACACTGTAGTGCAGGCATCCCCAAACTGCGGCCCTCCAGATGTTTTGGCCTACAACTCCCATGATCCCTAGCTAACAGGACCAGTGGTCAGGGATGATGGGAATTGTAGTCCAAAACATCTGGAGGGCCGAAGTTTGGGGATGCCTGCTGTAGTGTGTCCTTGTAGGAAATTACTGGTGCTAAACTGCAGGAGAGATAACACAAAATATTTAAGACAATTCTTGATAATAGAATAATGGTTACTTTTACTAACCATTTTAGCTTTTATTTTAAATCTTAGGTGATAAAGAGTACGGTACTGATTTTGTTAAATAGCAGTAATATTACATGGTATTGACCCAAAGTTCTGGTACAAGCAAAGTCGTTAAAATTTGCTTGTTTTACTTGGATCCAAATCGGAGAGTTTAAAAACGGTTTGGGCTCTTATGGTTTAGGGTTGAGGATACGTTAATGAATACTTCCTGGTTCAATGCTGCTGGACTATTAATTGTTTCTAATGAAATACAGCAACTGAGATTTTATCCCTCTTTCCAAATATATTGTTCCTTTTTCTAGATGTCTGCTTTAGCCTGTTGATACCCAGAATTATTTTTTTCTACTTGAGAAACATTGGAAGCCTCTTCAACCCTTAAAGTGAGCAATGGCTATCTATTCTATCAATGTAAGAGCTATGCTGACTACAAGTGTTAGAAATAAGTCAGGAGCATTTTGCAACTTGTGCGTGTGCAGTTGTAACCACATGGAGATCTCTGGGTGCCTGGTTGGCGATTGGGGAAAGCAAAATGTCACTTAGAGAAAGATCTGAAATATTTTAACTGAAGCTTGAATTTGTTTTATTCTGGATTATTTTATTTTATCTTTTAATGTGTTGTAAACCACTTTGAGATTTGTTCTTTAAAAGATAAAGAGGTGTAGAATTGATGCTGCTGCTGATAATGATAATAACAATTAATAAAGAATAAGTGCATTTAAAAATGCACCTAGACATTCCATTGCAGCGACTATAACCCATCTGTAAGGTACCATTTGGCAATTATATATTTCTAACATTGCTGACTCGGTAGCGGCGGTATTGTTTGATTCAGGCTCTGTGATGGAGGCCAAATTTGGCTGTAAACAACAGAACTACATGGGTGCAATTCGTTTTGTTTCGTTGGAAATTGAAAATGTAAGAGTTATTTGTGAAGGACTGTAGCTCAGAGCATCTGCTTTGTATGCAGATTCAATCCCTGGCATTTCCATTAGGACTGAAAATTCCCCTGTGCTTGAAACCCTGCAGAACCAGGTCCAATCAGTGTAGACAATACTGAGCTAGATGGTCCAATGGTCTAGCTTGGTATAAAGCAGCTTCCTATATTTTGTGTCTTAAGGAAAGCATAATACAGTCATACTTTGGTTTCCGAACAGCTTAGTTCTCAAACGTTTTGGCTCCCGAACGCCGTAAACCCAGAAGTGACTGTTCCGGTTTGTGAACTATTTTTGGAAGCCAAATGTCTGATGGGGCGTCCATGGCTTCCGATAGGCTGCAGGAGCTTCCTGCAGCCAATCAGAAGCTGCACTTTGGTTTTTGAATGTTTTGGAAGTTGAATGGACTTCCAAGGTACTATTGTAGTATGAATATCTTTTTCTAGACCTGGCGAAATAAAACAAGTAAAAAATAATAATGCAGTGAATATTATGTGATTTCAAAATATTGTTTGGGATCCAAAGAGCTGATTAGGCTCATGCAAACAGATTGTATTAGCCTACTGTTTTGTTTTTTACTTTCACTGGCTAACCCCATGCCTTCTTAAAAATGTATTTTGAAGTTTGCCGTATAGTATTGTGGGAGTGATGTTTGTGGGCGGAAGTCTAAAGAAGTTTCCCTTCTTTGGCTTCTTGGTACACCTTCAAGTCATTGTTAAACAAAAATCCACCTGTTGTTCGGATTGCTATAGTTTTACTCTTTTGAGAGCTGCTCTGTGTAAATGCAAGTGTTGGGTCATTGTGCGTAAATCACTTGACTCCTGAAACTGTTGCTACACCAAGTTGCAAAATGGGAAATGCAGGGTTGGAAGAGTGGCATGAGGATCTTTGACAATCATGTTTTAGTTATAAATACATGCTTGCACAGAATGCATGTGTATGGCTTGTATTGTCTTTAAGTGGCAGGCAAGCTAGAACATTTGAGGAAATAGGCTGAAATTCTGCTTCAGTATGTGTGACACTGGGAGCAAGTACATGAACAGTCATCAGTGGTGGCAAACTAATTGCCAGAAATACTTAACAGAGGAAGCTATCTTTAAACATTAGACTTCTAAGGTATGTGTAATTGAGAGAACGTATGTGTCACCCAAACAAAAACTTGGTTTAGCTTTTGACAAAACATGTTAGTCAAATGCATAACACATTGAACACTGTTTTCCGAACTTGAAGCCTATGAAAATATCCAATTGTGCAACTTGTATGCTAAATTATAAATGTTGGTCTAGGCTACTGCCTCTCCTGTACAAAAGTCTAGGTAAGTTTAGCACAAGCTAGGAATTTTGTATTTTCATATGCGCAGTAATGTCAGCTTTATATATTCCGTAATCAGACTGTCTAGAATAGAGTTCTGTAATACTAAAATTTAACCTGTTTGAAACAGGCAAAACTACGGTATTTAACACTTCTACAAAGGATCACTTTGTGTGTGCTTTAATTGTGGCATTGCCCTAGGTGCCTCTAATGAAAATTGATACAATAAATGAGAAGTTGTTCGAAAAATCAAAAGCCAAACTTGTAACTTGGTAGGCAGATCTGAGCATGACAGATCAAAAGTCAGACTAGTGGTGACCCTGTTCATTTTAAGTTTACATCTACACTTTCAGGAAGTTGGTCTGATTTATTGGCTACAGCATGATTTTGCTGCTGTGGTGTGCTGCATGGCCAAATGATCTGCTATGGACATACAAAGCTCAAACTTTGAGAACAAGCTATATAAGCCAGTGGAAGAAATTGGTGCAGATTTTGGTTGACTAACATAAATTATTTTTCAGAGCCTGAAAGTTAGAAAACCTTTTATAGTAGGCTTACTAGTATTTCAAAGACACATTGTTAAAATTCTGTAGTGCATATACCGTAAATCTGGATAGGTAACTGGAACACTCTTTTTGAATCACCACTCATGTTTTCTTGCTATTGTGTCATCCCTGCAGTTCTCCCGCTTCTTTTTCGTATTTTCCTTCTTTAAACCGAGAAGCAAAATGAGCCTTTTCTAGTATTGTAGAATGATTTCCAGTGACAACACCATTCCCTTATGTTTAAACAGAAAAGAACATTGATTTCCTTGTTAGCAAAGCTGTTTAAATCTTGACACCAGTTGCCTGTATGGTGAGGTTCCAGCTATCACTATGTCTTATTTTCGGGGTATGGCTTATATTCCTTGAATGCTTAAAAATCCTGCTACGGCTTATTTTATGGCTACGTCTTATTTTCGGAGAAACAGGGTACTTGCTGGTGAAGTATGCTGAACTGAATTGTACTGAGTTGTCCTCCCCATTCTCTCATTGATTAAAATTGAAGGGCAGGGTGGTCCAAAACAGGGCCCGATGATTGCATGTGGTCCTTGAGGTCTTGGCCCTCTGCAACATTTGACACACCATCCCTTCAGCTGCTCTTCTGCTGCCTTCCCAAAGGCAGGTAAGGGAGTTGCTGGGCTAGAGTCGTCTCGCCTCTTTCCCAAAGCTCATTTACCACTTCCCCAGCTTTGGGAAGGAGATAGGAGACCGCTAGGACCCTGCCAGAGCCTTGTGCCTCTTTCTCAAAAAACAGTGACTGACTCACTCACTTACCTCTTACTCGGCTTTGGGAAGGCAGTGTGAGGGCTGGGGGAGGGGCATCAAATTTTGGGCTCACTTCTCCCCCCCCCCAACAAGCCAGTGTGCAGCCTGCAGGTTCCATATAAGAGTACTCTTGAGGCTCACTTGCTATGAAAATAGATATAGGGATTTACATTTAGATCCCATCACATCCTTAATGACTACTTGAAGTGCGATACAAAACTTTCATTGCTTCATAAGCTGACGGTTGTTGCCACCATTGTACTTCATGAACACTGCAACAAATTAAGCAACAATATAAAGGACAGGCTTTTCCTTGGTAGTGAAAAACAAAGAGCTCAAGATTTCCTAAATGCTACTTAAGCAACTGTCAGAAAGATATTGCTAGTCAGTAGTGTGTGAGCTCAAGCAGGCAATCTGTAATGGACAGGGCCTTAGCATAACTGGAAATACTTGGTTGCATGTTGAAAACTCAGGCTACTTATAATAGCAAGTATCTGAAACTATCAACCTCAGTTGACCCAGAACAGCTTGATTAGCCTGACTAACCAACCCTCTCCTAGCATGCTATGAGGTTCAGTCACTGCTCAGTGCGTTAGTGAAAAAGGTATACAAATGTAACTAAAATTTGTTTCCACAAAGGAAATTGTTGCATCCTGCTTGGAGGGTAAAGTAATTTTCTTGGAGGATGATATGCTTCCTAGTTTGTTATTTCTCTCCTTGAAATAATTTCGAACCAGATTTTAGTATAGGAACTTTAAAACACAGTCCATCTAGTACATGGGTAGGGAAGCTTTTCGGCTTCATGGACCAGATCCTGCTGGAACAGGATTGCACAGCCAATGCAGGATTAAACTCTTTGCTCACATTTATGAGCCGACGTCGGCAGTGATGTCTGCTGGTGGGCAGGTGGCTTTGGGAAAATGACCTCATGGGTGAAATTGCACCCTCTAGCAGACCAAGATTCTCCCCCAAACCTGGAGGTTCCTTGCCTGTGATCTAGCAGAAAACATTATAGTTTGAACTTTAGGTGCAATGCTAATAGCAGCAGGGCACGTTTTATGTTTTTAGCTTTAGGAAACCCCAGATGAGCAGGAAGTGTAGCATGTTAGTAATGACAAGCTACCATACTTGTTTGAAAAGCAAGTAATTCATGTCTTCCTGCCAAGCAGTGGTGCAAATGTTTGCTACAATAGTCATAATTAATCATTCCCAGTTCCACATATGATTGATATACCGCTTCTTTTTTAACCAAGGCATCTAATAGAAACAAAGCCTACCCTGTTTGTATTGCCACACGCTGCTCATCAATATGGTATTCCTTAACATGAGTTGAGTTCAAGCTTCTTAAAGTCACACCCTTATTTCAAAACCCAGTAGGCTCAAAAGCTAATTATGATATCAAATTGAAAGACCAGTTCTACCTTTGAAGTCCAGCTATTCCTCAGAGTGCCTTTTTATCATCTTTGTCTGATATACCTGCTGTGACTCTACCTGGCTGGAAGTACACTGGCCACAGTTACTTATGCCCCAGTAACTTCTTGTTAAGCCTCGCTGTGTTTTGTAATTAGGACTGCCTTTGAAAATAGCCTGCAACTTAACTCGTCCAAAGTATGACTGCAAACTGCAAGATTTCAATCATATTTGTACCAGTGCTTTATCAAGTGCACTGGCTCCAGTCCATTATGAGGCCAAATTAAAGAGGGCATCTGAAAGATTGCTGCCTTCTACATGTACTGACCTGAATGTTAATGTCCTCTTCACAGACCTTCTTTTGGTGCCCCTGCCAAATAAGTGAGCAGGATGACTAGCGGTGACTCAGTGGGCCTCCTTGGTGCTGGCATCCCAGTCGTAGAATGCCCTCCCCGATGAGGCTTGCCTGGCACTGCCTTTATGGTCATTTTGGTGCCAGAGGAATACTAGTTTTGAGGATCCTTAAAAGTTGTACATTGTAACACTGTTTACTTGCTATATTTTTTTATCCATGCTGTAAAACTGGCTTTATCTGGAACTCCTTTAGCTCTGCTTGGGCATTGTATTCCAAATCAGTGTTAGAAACTGAGATATATAAGCTAGGCGCCAAATGGCTCCTTAAACCAGGGTTACAGTCGCCAACGTCTGGTTGCCATTTTGGGGCCAGATGGTCTTTCAATAAGACTTTTTGGTTCCTGAAATTCATTCTGATTGTACAGATAAAATATGATGGATAGAATTCTACAGGATGGGGTATTAGTGTGTGAAAATAGCCAAGGATCCCCTGGCATGCACCTCCAGATGGTGGAGACGTAAGGCACCATCCTGGCCACCAGGCATCTTCACTGGGTCGCAAGTGGCTGATAGTCAGCTGCAAAATGTGCATGGCACCTGGCAAATATCAAATGCTGTTCCAAATGTGTGAAGAGGCCTATGCACCAACCACACATATACAGTGAGCGCATGATTGGCATTAGTCTGACGAGGGTGCTTCTACATACCGCTCCACTTGCTTTCTATGTAGCATCTTGCCTGATGAAGAAATGTAGAGAACTAACATTTTGGTTGGTTCTATTGAAGGTATTGCTCAGCTGTAGATCTTGACCTGTAAAAAAAACCCTCCCCTCGGGGTTCTTATCCCTAGGTTGCAAATACTAGGCCAGGCATCCCCAAACTCGACCCTCCAGATATATTTTGACTACAATTCCCATCATCCCTGACAAAACATCTGGAGCACTGAGTTTGGGGGTGCTGCCTAGCGACCTTTCACATGTTTGATACCCACAACTCCCTAAGACCTGAGCAGGGCTCTTTTTCGCTGGAGCTGTTTTATAATATTATATTTTACTATAACAGTGTTACTAGGTGGCCTACATAAATTCCATGAATAGAATAAAATGATAAATATAACCACACTGAAATTCCTGTATGATAAAGTAGTGTAATTCTATGAGGCACCAAAATTTTCTCATTTTCTTTCTCATTTTACACTAAATTCTTTTAAAAGGGGAAGCAACCTTGACTCTCATTAAACATCCATGGAATTGTTAGAATTTTTATGAATGAGCAGAAAAGTTATTCAGAAACTGGTGTGGTGATGCTAGAGGGGAAATGCAGAAGTTGTCCTGCCATGTTTCCTGTTATGCCCAGTCTTTTAAATATGTAGTCAAAGGGAACAAAACGCTTTTATGCTAAAAAGGGCCTAAATTCCTGTTTCTCAGATCTAATGAAGTTTGTGAAACTCGTACAGCTGCTTGGCCTTGCCTGGAACAAACACTATACGGTACATTGGCCTCACTATAAAAAATTTTTTTCTTCCAGTAGCACCTTAGAGACTCATACCAATGACATACGAAAGCTCATACCAATTACAAACTTAGTTGGTCTCTAAGGTGCTACTGGAAGAAAAAAAAAGTATTTTGTTTCGACTTCGCCAGACCAACACGGCTACCTACCTGTAACTTGGCCTCACTATGTCGTTGAACTTAGATTAGCATTCTCATTAACAAGTTGCATGGCTGCCATTGCCAACCCATAGTGTTGGTGACTCGCAGCCTCTGACTTGCATATTCTCCAGTGAGTCTACTATGTCAACATTAGAAAAATGTTCATAAGAGATGCTCAGTTCATTGCTGACTGAATTTTTGTAAACTGTTGAGCCCCATTTTGGGCAAATTTTAAAGGTTACTTCTGTTGGTTGGTTTTCTGTGTTTGTGATCATTATCACTGAAAAGAGCTCTTCCCTCTTACATACCTTTTCCTTGCCCTGAGGCTGATTCAAAGGGGAAGATGGAAGTGAACTTTAATTAGTCATTTGCACTTGTAGCAGCTGCCAAGAAAGAAAAAGCCACCCTGGAAACTTTTTTCTTATGGAGTTCATCTGGGGGCTCTGTTTGAGGGGTTGTGGGATTCAGTTTCCTAGTACAGTACTCAGAGAGCAGCCATTACTTCACATGTTCCTGAGTTGATTCCGGGTAGCATAGAAGAAGTTCTGCTTGAGTTTACGGCAAACTCTGTTTTATATTAAAGGAAGTAAACTTGTGCAGAAGAGGCATGGGTTTTGTTAACTTACGAATCACTAACATAGTTTTGTGATAAATGGTTGCCAGCTTGAGGTTTTTCTAACATTAACAGTTAAAACCTGTGAAGAGGAATCATTGATGAAAAGGCTCTTATGCAATGTTTCCTATGTGCTCTTTTTTGCCTCTTTAAAGTTGTGCCAAAAGGATACCCACATATTCATTTCATTTTGGGGTTTCTTTCCTGCTTTTTAGACTTGTAACCCCAGCATTCCTGGTCTTTTTCCTGTTTTACAGTGTCTGTGCATGTTGACTTGGAAATTAGTTATGCTATATTCAGTAGAAATTACTTCCGTATAAATTGTTAGAATTGAAGCCTTGGGGTCTAAGTTACGTTGATTTTTAAAAGTTTTGTTGTGCACTGTTTTTGTTTTATTTAAAAAATCTAGACTATAGCATAAGTGGTGTATAAGATAATAACAAAATAAAGCACGAGTTCTAAAAACAAAGCATTTCAGCAAACTCTGAAAGCGTTGAAATCATTTTTACACATTCTAAAAACAATATAACAATTTGTTCAAATACATGATTGCATATAGATGTTTGGGGATCCCTTCTGTGAAGAGCTGTTCGATTGTTTTGTAGTCTTGGATGATACTGAAACAGGCAATTTGCAGGTGCATGTTCCAGAGAGAAATGGGCGGGTAAATACTTCCATCCTGTTGACAATGCTATACTGAAATATATATTCAGAATTGTCAGGCAAAGTAATTTAAGTTCAAAATACAAAGTTGTTGGGTTTTTTTTTTTTGTCACGTCTGTGACATACCTTTGAAATTCATAGCTTCTGTGAGATGTGTTATAGGTAGCAACATGATGGTGTGGGAAAGGCAAGCTTCTGTAGTTAGTATATTCTGATTTACAAGGCTATGGTAACTTTAGTTCCGGGAGCTGAGAGTGTTCCAATTTGTTTTGGAAATAAAATTAAGTGGCTTTTTTGTTTGTTTGTTTTAAAATCAAAGCTATCCATTCAGCATCAAATTACTGAATTTTGTAACCGTAAGCAGGGTAAATGAGTTGGAGGCTGTTACAAAATTAACAAGTTAGTGTGGAGTCTGGTAAAGCTAAGTCTGAAGATATAGAAATTGATCCTTTGTGTTATAGAAACTAGGACAGGATACTTCTTGTAACAAACATATCAAACCCTTAACATATAGCTGGGTCAAGCTCTGTAGTTCAGTTGCATTCCTTGCTTCTTGGTCCCATTTGATCTGTGTTTCATTAATGTACTCAGGATTGCAGCTTAAAACCTTAATTTCTTTAACTGCTGTATCCAAACCAAAAGAAACACTATCTTGAATAAATGGAGTAAAATGAGACTGGCTTTTACTTTAGATAACATCACCTGAAGAAAAAAAAAAAGTTAGTGTGATATACAATTGGGCTCATGTGCAATTAGTCTTGAAAATGTTTGGTTATTACACTGTGCAGCTCTAATAATTTCGGGTGTCTTATAATAAAATCAGTAAGATTATTCTTGAAAGATGACTTGCAGAGGTATTGCTCAGATTAATTGTTTTAGGCCAGGAAGAGTGTACGTGCGGGTGTGCCTATGTGTTTTGAAAATGAAAGTTTGCTTTTGGTATACAGTATATTTCAATATAGAAACTACCATATTATTTCACTCCATAAGGCGCACCTGACCATAGGACACACCTAGTTTTTAGAGGAGGAAAACAAGGAAAAAAAATTGCTTTCTTGAATTGTCCTAGGCATAGCAGCCAACTCCTAGAGGCCTAGGTGCCTTCGCCCCCCTCCATTAAATATTTGAGGAAGTCATTCCCCCCCCCATGTTGATGGGCATTGTCATTCATATAGTGTGCATGCACTTTGTCTTGAGGTCAATTGCAGCGGTTCTCAACCTGTGGGTTCCCAGATGTTGTTGGACTACAACTCCCATCATCCCTCAACTCCAATCATCCCTGAGCTCTGGCCTTGCTAGCTAGGGGTGATGGGAGTTGTAGTTCAACAACATCTGGGGACCCACAGGTTGAGAAAGGCTGATACGGTATGTGAAGTGGGGCTTCCTTGCCCCTCCCCCAATATTTTATGCAAGTTCAAAGAGGGAGGGAGGGAAGGAAGGGATGAGGGAGAAAGAAAGAGAGACAAGGAAGGAAGGCTCTGGCTCTCGCCTTCGCGGCTCTGGTTCTGGCCTCCGCTACATAGGACACACGGGCTTTCCCCCTTCCTTTTTGGGAGGGAAAAAGTGCGTCTTATGGGGCAAAAAATATGGTAAGCTTTGTAGTCCCTACACTAGTGTGAACTCAAGTCATCTGGGCAAAATAACTGCTGGAGCAAAATAACTGCTGGGGAGACCTTTCTGTTGCACATTTACTTGTGTGCAGAGGTGTTTCCATTTCCCTTTTGGTTTCAGCCTCCTGTGCGGCTAAAAACACTCTGAAAGATCTCCTGATCCTCTGGAATCAGTTTTGAATGAAGAATTAGAAGAAGAGAAATTAATGATAACCCTAGCCTAGCACAAGTGCAAGTACCTTCTGCTTCTGCAGCTCAGTCATTTTGGAACCAAGCCGTCAAGTTTGAAATTTATGATTTTATACTTTAAAAACTTTATTGTGAAATAAAGTATAATAAAGTTGAACATTATTTATAAATTTATATAATTCATAAGAGAATAAAGTTGAATTCTGCCAGTGAACCTGTTGAGCTTGACATCTGGAGTTTTGTCATGTTTCTTTCCCGTATTCTAGTCAAACTTTTTCAGCTGAAAAGTGATGCACTTCTCCAGATGGGTGTATTTTTAGAGCAAACTTCATCTTGTGTTAAAATTGAAAATGTTGCTTAAATATTCGGTGTGATTAAGCAGTGTTCTCTGTGCTCTCTATTAAGGTAAGCAGTTTCACATAGTGGTGCAGGAATCCTGCAAGAGAAAGTATGAATGAAAACTTTTCAAAGAGCAGGCTTTAGAGTTTTCAGCGTGTTGGAATCCTTTCACTTGATCAAAGCTGCATTTTAAAATCCATTGTTAATACCTCATTTCAGGTTATACCACCTTCCCATGTAGTTCCTCAACAGAAACTTGCTGCTAATGACAGTTCAGCAAAACTGATGAGTCACCAAGCTAATGCTTTCCAAAACAGCTTGATTATTAGTGTTGAGGCATTGAGATTTTATGCTTAAATGGGCAGCCATTCTTGGTTGGATATTTCAGTTTATCCCTTATTGAGGGAGCAGAATAGAGCAAAGCTAAACAATGGTTGACCCATAGCTGCCAAGTTTTCCCTTTTCTCGCGAGGAAGCCTATTCAGCATAAGGGAATTTCCCTTAAAAAAAGGGAGAACTTGGCAGCTATGGGTTGACCTGAACCTTTGAATCGGTGCCAGAATGCTAGTTCTATTATTTGCTGCCTTAGAAGTGTTGAGCATTGATGAAGCCCCTAGGAAATGGCTTTACATTGGGCAGTAATGCTTGTTCTTGAACCTGCAGCTTGTCTTCCTGAAATAAATACTATTTTATTAGAGAAGGAAGACATTAAGAAGGCCTTTTTCATAAGGGACTGAAATCAAATTGGATTTGGTTTAAGCAAACATAAGAATCAATTTGGCATTCTTGCTTCACTCCTGCCTTTGGCTAATGTTGGGGGGGATGGGAATAGCTGGTTATAGCAAGTTTCTTGGATTAAATTTCCCTGTTCTTACCTTGGAGCTGATTGCAAGGGAAATCATTTTTGAAAACCTTATTTATTTAATTCAACCTCGTTCAGATCTTGTTTTCCAGAGATCCTTGTTAGTAAAGGGTTTGTCCCTGTGTTGTGATGAAATCGCTTTCAGTAATTTAACTGTACAAGCCAAAGTGTCACAATACGCAGTTGGTTCCTGTATCATGGATTTTACTGAAGTTGCGTAATAATGACTTAAGAAGCAAGTATGTAGTCCAGTTTTGTCATTGGGGTGTCTATAAATGGTCTCTGCTGCAGTCACTCTGAGCCAGAGGCTTATGATACTTAAGT
Organism: Zootoca vivipara; assembly: GCF_963506605.1. Lineage (NCBI taxonomy): Eukaryota > Metazoa > Chordata > Lepidosauria > Squamata > Lacertidae > Zootoca > Zootoca vivipara. Next base: position 45,237,789 of record NC_083287.1, read on the forward strand.
TGGCAGGTGGTGTTAGCGTAGTTTCAGGCCCTAAATAACAATCAATGTGCTGAATCATAAAACACAATGCAATTAAGAATATAAAAATAACAATTGCCTATCATGCCTAATGGCTGATTTTGAGTACTGGCATCCTGATGCATTATTGGTAGCAAACTGGACTGGTAATGGTTTCTTAGAAGGGACTGTGGTAGGGTAACACTGCAGCTTCCCTTCTCACCAGATTTCAGCACCACGTGATGGGAGATAAAAGCCAGGCTGCATCATAAAGGGTGTGAGGACGCAGCTGTTTAGGATCTTCCTGGACTTTTGTGACTTTCTATTGGAAATGAAGGGTAGTGTTTGCCCTGACAGTGAAGCATGGACAGTGGAGGAAGGGTACTGTGCCAGCAGCCACTACACAGATTTTTCCTCATTTCATACCATTTTACCTTATTGTGTTTGGGCTTCTCCCAACTTTTCTATCATTGACAGTCCCGGGGCGGCAAGGGGTTCAACATAAGGGGTTCAACTGGCAAGTGATGGGCTGCACCTCACAAAGGTTGGGAGGAATGTTTTTGCCACGAAACTCAAAAACCTCATCAGGAGGGCTTTAAACTGACTTATGTGGGGGAGGGAGACAGTGGTCCTGAAGGTAGGAGTCTATCAAGTGCTGAAGATGACCATACAAATGTCAAGGACCAAATGGAGCAAACAGCACACAGACCTAGTGGTGGGAGGAAAATATCCTTAAATAAGAGACATGGGGGAATGATCAATGGTCTTCAATGTCTGTATACTAAGCATGGGAAATAAACAAGATGAACTTGAGCTCTTGGTACAGCAAACTAAATATGACATAATAGGCATCACTGAAACCTGGTGGGATGAGTCTCATGACTGGAATGTAGTAATAGAGGGATACAATCTATTTCAGAGAAATAGACCAAACAGGAAAGGAGTAGTAGTAGTGTTATATGTCAGGGATGTGTATACCTGTGAAGAGATCCAGGATTTAAAATTTCAAAGCCAAATTGAGAGTATCTGGGTCAGAATTAAGGGAGAGAAAAATAACAGTGATCTCATTGTGGGAGTTTACTATAGATCCCCAAGCCAAACTGAGGACACAGATGATGCCTTCCTGGAACAGATGACCAAGCATTCGAAAGGAAGTGAGATAGTAGTAATGGGGGATTTCAACTATCCTGATATTTGTTGGATGTCAAACTCAGCCAAGAGCATAAGGTTGAACAGATTCCTCACTGGCCTTGCAGACAATTTCATTGTCCAGAAAGTGGGAGAAGCAGCAAGAGGATCAGCCATTTTAGATCTGGTCCTAACCAATAGTGATGACCTGGTTAGTGGGGTAGAAGTGGCAGGATCATTAGGTGGGAGTGATCATGCTCTTCTGGAGTTTATTATTCAGCGGAAAGGAGCAACCAAGCATACTAAGACTCAAATCCTAGACTTTAAGAAAACCGACTTCAGAAAACTTGGGGAAATGCTGGTTGAGATCCCATGGACAGAAATACTAAAAGGGAAGGGAGTTCATGATGACTGGGAGTTTGTTAAAAGGGAGATATTAAAAGCACAACTTCAGGCAATACCAATGAGACGGAAACAAAAAGGTGCCAAAAGAAGCCAGGGTGGCTATCTAAAGAACTTTTAACTGAGTTGAGATTTAAAAGGGATATGTACAAAACCTGGGAAAAGGGGGAAATCACCAGAGAGGAATTCAAACAAATAGCCAGCACGTGTAGAGACAAAGTCAGAAAAGCTAAAGCACAGAATGAACTCAGGCTTGCTAGAGAGGTTAAAAGCAACAAAAAGGGCTTTTATGGGTATGTCCGTAGCAAAAGGAAGAACAAGGAAACAGTGGGGTCACTTAGAGGAGAAGATGGTGGAATGCAAACAGGGGATAGAGAAAGGGCAGAACTCCTCAATGCCTTCTTTGCCTCAGTCTTCTCCAAAAAAGAAAACAATGCCCAACCTGAAGAATATGGAGCAGATGATTCAGCAGGGGAAACACAGCCCAGAATAAGTAAGGAGGTAGTACAAGAATACTTGGCTAGTTTAGATGTATTCAAGTCTCCAGGGCCAGATGAACTACATCCAAGAGTATTAAAAGAACTGGCAGAGGTGATTTCAGAACCACTGGCAATAATCTTTGAGGATTCCTGGATAACAGGCGAAGTCCCAGCAGACTGGAGGAGGGCAAATGTTGTCCCTATTTTCAAAAAGGGGGAAAGAGAGGACCCAAACAATTACCACCCAGTCAGCCTGACATCAATACCAGGAAAGATTCTAGAGCAGATCATTAAGCAAACGGTCTGTGAGCACCTAGAAAGGAACGTTGTGATCACTAAAAGTCAGCATGGGTTTCTGAACAATATGTCATGTCAGACTAATCTGATCTCATTTTTTTACAGAATTACAAGCCTGGTAGATGAAGGGAACGCTGTGGATGTAGCCTATCTTGATTTCAGCAAGGCCTTTGACAAGGTGCCCCATGATATTCTTGTAAAGAAGCTGGTAAAATGCGGGCTAGACAAGGCTACCATTCAGTGGATTTGTAACTGGCTGACTAATCGAACCCAAAGGGTGCTCATCAATGGCTCCTCTTCATCCTGGAGAGAAGCGACTAGTGGGGTGCCACAGGGTTCTGTCTTGGGCCCAGTCTTATTCAACATCTTTATCAATGACTTGGATGATGGGCTTGAGGGCATCCTGAGCAAGTTTGCAGATGACACTAAATTGGGAGGGGTGGCTAATACCCCAGAGGACAGGATCACACTTCAAAATGACCTTAACAGATTAGACAACGGGGCCAAAGCAAACAAGATGAATTTTAACAAGGAGAAATGTAAAGTACTACACTTGGGTAAAAAAATTGAAAGGCACAATTACAGGATGGGAGACACCTGGCTTGAGAGCAGTACATGTGAAAAGGATCTAGGAGTCTTGGTAGACCATAAACTTGACATGAGTCAGCAGTGTGATGCAGCAGCTAAAAAAGCCAATGCAATTCTGGGCTGCATCAATAGGAGTATAGCATCTAGATCAAGGGAAGTAATAGTACCACTGTATTCTACTCTGGTCAGACCTCACCTGGAGTACTGTGTCCAGTTCTGGGCACCACAGTTCAGGAAGGATACTGACAAGCTGGAATGTGTCCAGAAGAGGGCAACCAAAATGGTCAAAGGCCTGGAAACGATGCCTTATGAGGAACGGCTTAGGGAGCTGGGTATGTTTAGCCTGGAGAAGAGAAGGTTAAGGGGTGTTATGATAGCCATGTTGAAATATATAAAAGGATGTCATATAGAGGAGGGAGAAAGGTTGTTTTCTGCTGCTCCAGAGAAGCGGACATGGAGCAATGGATTCAAACTACAAGAAAGAAGATTCCACCTAAACATTAGGAAGAACTTCCTGTTCAGCAGTGGAATTTGCTACCAAGGAGTGTGGTGGAGTCTCCTTCTTTGGAGGTCTTTAAGCAGAGGCTTGACAGGCATATGTCAAGAATGCTTTGATGGTGTTTCCTGCTTGGCATGGGGTTGGACTGGATGGCCCTTGTGGTCTCTTCCAACTCTATGATTCTATAAGTTGATCATTAAAAGTGAACTATGAGCACCATGTCTTTACTATTTACAAGTAAAGAAATCATCCCCCAGACAAGCAGCAGCAGATGCACAATAATTGACATCCCTTTTAAAACAAAAAACTATCTCATTGCCATGCATCAAAAGTGATAGACACACTCCAGTAAGCTGAATTGCACAGGGAGCATGACTCTTGAATGAAGGTCTTAATTTTCCTCCTGGGTGCATATCCGAAATGATTGAATAGAAGCTCAAAATTCTTTAATTTCTAAACTTTCATTGAGCACTATGGGAGAAATTTTGATACTGCCACTGTATTTTAAAAGCTATCTGAATTTTTTTAGTCTTTTTCTTTACTTTGGTGGTCTCCTAGCCACTACTTTGTGGTACAGTCAATGAGAGAAGAGCTAATAAACATCAGTATGTGCTTTGTTTTTGTGTTTAAAAGAAAAATCCTCTGAGGCTGCTTCTTGAACTTTGAACCAGGGCAACAGCCATTAGACTTTGTCTGTTATGCACCTAGAATGCTGAGTTGTCTTTGGCAAAACCACAAAGCTGTTGGATTGTTCAGCTCTGTCACAGCTATTTGTATTGTCCAGAGCACTCTGACCATGTTCAATTAAATGCAAGTTCTGTACAAATGTGATCCAAAATGGATTCTTTGTTGTTGTTCTTCTTGTTGTTTGTTGTTGAAGGCTGCTAAATGTATTATCTGGAGTAGCTTGGAAGGCCTCATCCCTTTAGATGACCTACTATAATAAGAGAACTTTTTTTTAATTAAATACAACCAATAATGTGACGATAGGAGCTTTGCTTTGGAAGCTACTGCAAACCTCAGCAGTGAAAAATTTAAGCTGTAGAGACATCCATTAGGCGTCGGATTGTTACGTTATCACTAGAGTTAGACTATCATCTACAGAGGCTTAGCTTCTGAAGCAGGGTGGATTTGATTTAAATCAAACTGATTTAAATCACGATTTAAATAACTAGTCAGTAAGGCTTGATTTAAATCATAGTTTTCTACATAAAGACTAATTCTTGCTGGTATAACTTTAATATGCAAGTAGATGAAGATTTTTAGAATAACAACTTTTCATATTAGTTTTTTATCCCCAGTTTAATAGGTTAATCATTCATATTTGGACAACTTTACTGTTGTACTTAGGAAGGAGAAAAATAATCATTACCTTAATAATAACAATTTAAATAGATTTATTCAACTGAAACAATAACATTACAGCATATGCTTTTTGCTTAAACAAACATCCATGTTTGTTAACTAATTTGGCTAAACAAAAACAATATATATATATTTTAAGAAACTTACACTGTCAGCCCAGCCTACACATGAAAAACTTAAATACTGTCCACTCCAAACAATCAGAAAAATATTGTTTCTATTCTATTCACTAAACTTCTTGAAACTTAGCACTGAAGGGGTTGTTTCTGTATTCATAGGTTTGTAGAACAATAGGATTAAGGTCTTTTTCTCAACTCTGTTCATGTTATAACATTTTTGCTGGGAAGAAGAGGCATGTGATCTCTGTTGAGTCAAATTCAGTTTTGAGAACTGCAAAAGTAAACCAAGCACCTGTGATAATATCTTGTAGGCAGAGAAACTGCCCAATAATCTTACAAAAATCTCTGGAAGAGCATGACATTGTGAATGGATTAATGGGATTTATTTACCCCCAAAATTAAACATATACAACCTTATTCTACATAATTAAAAAACTAATCTTTATTTCATGATGGAATAACCTTTGGGTGGTAATATATTTTCCTCAAAAAGCATTTTATTTAAAAAAAATCCAATTTAAATCAAAAAAATCCGATTTTTAAAAATTTTTTTAAAAAATCATTGATTTTTATCCACCCTGTTCTGAAGCACAGTTCTTATTGTCACAGTACTGACCACATCTTCAGTAAGCTCTCTTTCCTAAAAGATACAGAGGTTGTCAACCTGGTCCCAACCACCCACCAGTGGGCGTTTCAGGATTCTAGGTGGGCGGTAGGGGGTTCTACGGCACAAGCTGAATCCTCTTTCTATCGAGCACTGGTGGGCGGTAAGGAAATATACCATCAAGAAAAGATGCATTAGTGAGCGGTAGGTATAAAAAGGTTGACTACCCCTGGTTTTAATGGTTAAATGAGTCTGTTTCCCTACCTTCTCTCTCAACTTGAAGCCAAGGATAAACTAGAACTGGGGGCCCAGCCAGATCACTAGAAGAAGCTAACATTCTTTCCAAGACTGAGCATGGAATAGAGTGGCAGTGGCTGGTGTAAAAAATAGAAATTGTGTGGCACTCAGCTCTCAAAAGCTGAGTGCTGGTAGCTTAGCATCTGTCTGATCCCTCCTTGAGGCAGGGAGGACAACTGCAGTGGCAGCTTGCTAGACGTAGAGATATTTAAAAAACTTAAACCAGTAATTCCAGTACTAAGTGGTAGAGTGCACTAGTGTGCCATGACAAGTTTGTTTGTTGGTATCATGTAGTATAAGGTTTCCACCCACTTACCCTGAGAGGCGACTGTCTTCAGTCACTTTACTTTCTGAGTTGGTTATGGCTTTTTCTAATAAGCTGCCATCAGGGTGGGTATTTGTGTCATTCCTTTGCATAAAATGACATTTTTAAATGTGTGTGTCCACTGCAGAACTGTCTGCCTTCAGAGGATGGGCCCACAACAAGTAAATTTTTAGAAAGGAATAGTCCTAACATGTTTAAGGGATGGTTGCCTATCATTGACTTCTTATTTTAAAGACAAACTTCATTTTTTTTATTACACCGGGGAAAAATAACTCTCAGAATATTCATTTCTGCAATAAGCAGTTCATGTTATGCTACTAGTGAGAATGGAGTATATTTTGTGATTTTACTATTTTATATGGTTTTGGTTTATTGTACTTCTATTGTACCTTTATTTGGTACTTTGAGGGCCTTTGGCCCCCAAAACAGTATATCAATAAACTATAATGGAACACTGATTTCCTCCATGTAACTAACTGAACTTTGCACAAGTCTCTCACAGATTGGGAAGTCTCATCCAGTAACTAAGGAGCAACTTATATTTTTTTTAGAGAAAGAAGTGAAGCCTAATCTCCATTTGCAACAACAGCAGCAGGTGGGTCATGCCCCCCGCCAAGTCCTTAGTAAAACTGTTCTAGATACAATCCAAATTATTTGGGAGACCCAAATTATCTGCTACATGTAAAAGTTGCAGGTGGATTTCAGATTTCATCATAGGCAGTACTTGATTGCAACCAGCAGTTTGTCAAGTCCTGTACATGTCTGTACAGTTTTTTTCATCTTTGAAGATGGAAAACTGGGTCACAACCAATAGAAGTTGAATTAGATGCCCTTCGAAGCCCTTCCAAAATATCTGCTCTTACAGGATACTTCCATGAATATGAGGAAGGAACCACACTAAGATGTCTGTAACTCTGAACTTATATCCTGTTTAATACAATTTGCCAGCTACAGTTTTTTGTGGCCATTTCTGGAAGCTGCCATTTTGGAGTTTTCATTATTAAGTACCATTAGCTGACGTCTGATCCTGGAGCTTGGAACAGACAAGCTGAAAGGCCTAGGAAAGTGGGGTTAAGTAGTCGTGACAGAGGAAAGAAGGGACTGAGGACATGAAAGCAAGCACAGCAAAACAAGTGATTGGATTCAGAAGAGGCAGTTGTCCAGAAGAAAGATGATGAGGGTAGGAGATGGGAATCAGGATCTGAAAAAATGAGGAATCACATATCTGAAATACCTAGGTAGATATTTGACTGCAGGCCTCTTGTACATTTAATGTTTTAGTTGTTGTTAATAAGGACAGAGTGAAAAGTATTTCCATACTGTATTGCCCTTGAAATGGACAATGTTTACAGCACTGTCTTGGAATATGAGAGGGAGCTGAGAAAATCTCCACCTCCTGAATCTAAACATTTCTTGGCTACTGTGTAGCTGCTGAAAACAGATGCCTGCTAGCTGTGCAAGGTGTAATGTGGTCTGTTAATGATATACAAACTGCTAACATCAAAAGGGAGAATAAACAGTACTCTAGAGCCGCTTCCTATTCAGAGATGCACTTTCTCCCTAGGCAGAGGGTGGTGAGAATGAAAGAGTTGCTGGCATCCTTTCAGTAGCTTATTAACCCAAAAAAAGTTTTTGCTGGCAGGATGTTTACCTCTGTATAGCAATTATGATAGTGAAAGGGAACATCTTAAGTGGCAAGAGCATGGTGTTTTGCCCGCATCAGTTTGTCTGTCTGGTGAGATACCTGCCTGCAGATAAGAATTTTAGGGCTGACTGCAGTGTGTAGTGTTGTTTGTTTGCTGGCCGAGTGAATGCAGCCGAGGTGTGGGTGTGGTCCAGAGCTTGATATAAGGATAGGCTCATCCACAGGTGGTAGGATCTATTCTACACCAAAGGAAATGTTCCGAAGACTGACAGGCCCTGGTTTTGCTTCCTGGTGACCCAGCGATCAGTTAATAAGAAGAGAGAGGAATTTAAATTAGATGCTGACAGTTCACAGTCAGATAGAGATAGGGACTATCTGAGAGAGTGCTTGCTGGAGATTGTCTGTGGGTTAAAAAGGGGCCTGGGATTAGGGATAGAGACCCCTTCTGCCCACCCAAACAGAAAGTTCCTGACTACCTGAGTGGGGTCAGATAGTGAACTGGAAGAAGGTAAGACAGGATTGTCTGTGAGCAGGCAAGGTTCTATCTACCTGAGGAGAAGGGAAAGATTTGGGAAGGGACTGGGAGTGTTAGACAATAGCTATCCTAGAAAGAATTTTAGCAGTGGCAGATTAAAAGCGTGAAGTTAATTAAGAAAGATCTTAAATATCTCTGTAAAGGTTGTTCAATTGAAACAAAGTGTTATGCCTTTCAAAAGTAACAATTAAGCTATAACCTCTTTAAATATAAGCAAGTTCTTGTTTTGTTCTAAAAGTGCTTCATCCTTTCTTAGATCCTTTGGGTGAAAATTAAGTGATCATAAGTTCCCCTTCACCTAATCATTACACCTTACTAAAAATAGTAAATTGAAAAGTGGGAATACATTGAGCCGTCTGATTTGGTAGTGCTGGTCAGTCCAGAATAAGACTGCTTATTCACAGCTGGATTGTGGATGAAGGGGGCTGACTTGGCATGTGTTACCAATGCTTGGATGGATGAGCTGGGTGAGCTTCATCTAAATCATCTGTACCCATATGAGTCCTCAGTACAACACCAGGCTAGATTGAGGATATGTGTGTTGGTATGGTCCATACCATACCTGGCGTGCTATGGTCCATGGGGTCACGAAGAGTCGGACATGACTAAACGATTAAACAACAACAACATGGTCCATAGAAGCACCATCTCCTTTACCAGAAAACCTATTGATCTTAGGATGGTTCAGATCAGGCATCCCCAAACTGCGGCCCTCCAGATTTTTGGTCTACAACTCCCATGATCCCTAGCTAACAGGACCAGTGGTCAGGGATGATGGGAATTGTAGTCCAAAACATCTGGAGGGCCGGAGTTTGGGGATGCCTGGTTTAGATGCTGCTAGTCTATCAAAAATCCTGTGGTCCACCAACATCCCTGATGAGGTGACCAAGACAGTCTTTGGCATTGTTTTTGGCACCTTCTGCATGCATGTGGAGGCTGCTCTTGGGCTTCATGGTCTCCATGACAACCATAGAGCTGTCTCTAATGGTCATAGAACCAACACATGAGGCAGGGCATGCCCTTTATGTAGTCTTTGACCCAAGTGATATGAGGGAAGGTCCAGATGTAACTGGGTGGGGTGTGGGTGTGCAATGCAATGCAATCCCTTGTCGTGGTTGAAATGTTGCCTGGTGAAGTTTGGACTGGTAGTGGCAGTTTCCCTTGTAAGAGTGATGGACCCATTTTGATGCCCTTCTCTCAGGGAGTGGTCCCTGTTGTATTCAGAGAGGGGTGGTATGGCCACTTCTAAACAAATGAGCCCTGAACCCCTTGGGTTGGAGTAACTATCAAGCATTCACAAATACCCCCTTCTTGAGGAAGGTTGTGGGACATCTGCAAGCATTCTTGGATAACACAAACATTATTGGATCTGTTCCAGTCTGGGTTCCAATATGGCCATGGTACAGAATCACGTCTTGCTCCACCTGATGGATGACCTTTACAGATAGTGGGACAAGGGGAGTGTGACTTGCTCTTGCTTCTTGATCACTCTGCAGCTTTCAGTGCCATTTCAAAATGGTGTGGCTGTCTGGAATGGGAATTGGGGTCGTTGTGCTACAGTGGTTCTGGTCTGTGCAGGGTACAGAATCCAGAAGGTAGTGTTGGGAGAGTGTTTTTCATCCCATTGGCAGTGGCATGAATGAGAGACAAGAAGCTGAACTTGAATCCTGATAAGATGGGCCTTGCTCCATTGAATGCTTTCAGCTTATGCAGCAGAGGGTTTAGAGCCAAGAAGTTCCTTCTGAAAATTCAAAAGTAATGTGTCTTCAGTACTGAACTAAAATCTATGATTCTGAGTTACCTTTCTATTTTTTAAAAACTGGCAAATCATTTATGGAATGGTCTTGATCAGGAAGAAAGGAACTCCTTGTTGTCTTATGCTATAGTAGATTTGACCAGGAAAGGAGAATGGATTCTCCATCACTGCAAGTAAAGATTGTCAAGTTCAAATGTAAAAATGACAAATTTCATTTAAAAGAATTAGTGTGCTGCTTTTTTTCACAAGATGTGTAGAGAGAGCAACAGATGAAATGAGATAAGTCTTCTTAGCACAAACATCTGTGAAGCAGAAATATAGTATTCACCATACACAACAGTTTCTTTGCAATTGATTTCATTTTCTTCCTGGGGATTGTTCTTGATGATTTATATCGGCTTCAATTATTGCTTTTTGTGATTTAATATTTAAGATATATATATATTTATAGCTGCAAAATGCAATACAAATAATAACAAGAAGAAGCAGCAGCAACAGCCTGGGAACTGTGATAGAGAAATGTGATATAGCTATTCCCCTATGCATAGAGCTAAACACAGCTTCACTGGAAAGCCTGGGGAAGATCAGTGAAACCAGCATATGTTGTATGTTGCAGTGCAGCTGTTCATATTAGTCAACAGTGCTTTCTTTGTAAATTTCAAAGAGCTGATGTTTCCTGCTGAAGTGGGTTTCAGGGTACCAATCCAGGAGCATTGGTGAAAGGCTTGTGTGTTCCAACGGGTTTTTTTTTTCCTATAGCACTTTCAGTCATGCTAAATACTTGTTGCAGCAGCTGCCTCAGAAGATTTAATATTGTGTTAATCCAATTTTACAGGCAGCAAAGTCATGATAGGTACTTCATTTATTAAATTTGAATTATGAATAATTTCTTATGAAACCTCTCTTCAGTTAAGTAGCGATCTTATGGCTGAACAACAATTTGACCTCCCTAGTCTACATCCATCATTGTAACCCAGCTTTCCTCCACTTGGTGCCAGACATTTTAGACTTAAAACTGCCAAAACCTCTTACCATTAGCTATGCCATTTGTGGCTGATGGGAGTTGTAGTCCAAACATCTGAAGAACATTAGGTTGAGGAAGTCAGCTCTATCCACCATACAACTCTGTTATCCTAGTGCTTCGTTCAAAATCCCTGTGTGGGATAGATACCTGGCATTTGTGCCACCCAACTTCTATGTCGTAGGGTAAATTGTGTAAATCGCAATGATGCATCTAAAATTGTCTAACCTGAATGGCTACATTAAAAATAAAAATCAAGATATGTGTAGCATTGTCAAATTTTCATTTTCAAAGTCTTTATGTCTGGGTAGACAGAAGTTTGATCAGTGGGTGATTTTGCAGTAGACACACCAGTTGGCCAGCAAGGATTTGACTACCAATAGCAAGACTAGAGGCTTTTCTACTTAAATCGTAGGGTAAATTGTGTAAATCGCAATGATGCATCTAAAATTGTCTAACCTGAATGGCTACATTAAAAATAAAAATCAAGATATGTGTAGCATTGTCAAATTTTCATTTTCAAAGTCTTTATGTCTGGGTAGACAGAAGTTTGATCAGTGGGTGATTTTGCAGTAGACACACCAGTTGGCCAGCAAGGATTTGACTACCAATAGCAAGACTAGAGGCTTTTCTACTTAAATACAGTTTTGCATTATGTATATGCAAATTATCCCAGTCTGTGGCACAGTGAGGTTCAGCAGACAACTGGCTCTGACCTGCCACTATTTTGAACTAGAACCCTAGAGTTCTAATAAAAAACAAAAAGTAGATCCTGCCCATGTCTCCTCTATATAAAACACTTTTGCGGATTGCAATTTCTCAATCCTTTAGCAATATGGCCAGTCTGTTTTGGCGATACTTCACACATCTAACTGGGGCTGTATTTGTTTTCAAATATGGAGACACCCATGTATAAACATTGCTTACTAATCAAACATGTTTAGTCACCTGTCCAGTCTTTATTGCAAATGCCAATTGTTTCCATGGAGTCAACTGGCCAGTCTGTCAGCTTGGTAGGCACAGTGCTGCAAACAGCAGAGAATCTATACAAGCAATGCTGACAAAAACAAAAAAACCCCACATATAGTAAGCAAAATAGAAACATCGTCACCCCACCCACCCTTCCCCCATCTACCTCTTTCCCCCCTTTTCTTCCCAATGTCTCAACAAATTTGCAAGCTAATTTGCAAAAACGTTACGAGAGACATTGCACATATTTCTGTAAACCAATAAAATCTTTAATAAAAAATAGGAAAAAACCTAAACACACAAACCACAATGGAGCAGTTTTGGACATACTTTTTAGAATCATTGTGGTAGCAATGAGTTTCCAGCTCGTCACGTATTTATAGAAAAAAAATTGTCTTTGCCAGTGAGGCTATGAATAGCCTGAGAAGAACCCAATCATGTTGTTTTTGTTTTTTAAATGGAAGATCTAGTACAAACCCTGGACTTTTCAGTGCAGTCTGTAAACTCTTATTGAGTGGCATTGCCTTCTGTTTACCACAGTTAGTAATATACAAAATGAGCTATGCATTCTTAATGCCTTTCTTCTTCTATCCTGCAGCTTAGGTGGTGATCAATACAGTTCTCTCTGAGGAGCCAGAAAGCAGGCAGCTCATGACTTCTGATCAGGACCCTAAAGTTGTGGCTGAACCGCAGGTGCAGCAAGTACAAGAAGTTAAAGATAGTTCTCATCTAGTAAGTATCATGGTGAAGACTTGATGAATCTGAATGCATGAAAGTGTGGTTATTTTAGCCACTGTTCTGTCCCCTGAATCTTATGCCTGCTTTGGGTAACTTGTGATATAAGTTATTTTCTATATTGGTTCTGCAGCAAGTAGAAGTCTTTTCTTGGCTCATTTCATTTAGTTGTGCTAAGCATATGAAACAGAAAGCAACTTTTCAGGCTTCTGGTTTTGCTAGTTATATTCATTCAAAGGAGAAATTACGGCATGCCACCGGTTCCCTTAGTCCAGTGATGGCGAACCTATGACACGCGTGTCAGACGTGACACGCAGACTCGCAGAGCCCTCACTGCTGGCATGTACCCCATTGGCCCATTCGCGCTGTTGTTGTTGGTTTTTCACCACCCACCCCCATTTGTTCTCCTGCTCCTACAGCTTGTCTCTGCTACAGCTTGTCTCTGTTGTTAAAACCCAGAGATTGGTTTTTAATCCTTTCTGTGCTGGTTTTTTGGTGCTTTGGCAGACTATGTCGGTGCTGCGTGTTAGTTCCAGCGAAGGTATTATTCGTCATTTATTTCTGTTCTCTTTCCCCCCCAAAAAGCGCAGCAACTTTTGTGCCCCCCCCCAAAACCCTCCAAAACGTTGGTCAGCAGCTCCCCCAAAAAAGCTCAACAACTCTGGACACTTTTTGGTTTGGTTTTGTGGACTTTCTCTTTCTCATGCCACCTGGACATGTCACATGTTTTGTGGGCAGAACTGAATTGCTTTGGACACCTCCCCCCCACCTGCCCCAATTTTGGGCAGCACATCAAGAAATTGAGGTGAATCGTGTTAGTGCAAATGGTCATGTGAGAATAGTATGTAAATTACATGTTGAAAGTGGGCAAGCAGGATGGTCTTTATTGTCGTCTTCTCTCTCCTGCCCTGCAAAAAAGTTAAAAAGCAAGGAATTATTGGAGCGGTTTTAATTTGCAGTACCTTTAAAATGAACTCTGAGGCTTTGAACTGTATTTTGGATAGAAAAATCTTGTTGAGTCCCTAACGGAGTTTCCTTGTTCTATCAATTCAAAATTATAGCAAATTAGCATGCAGTATTGCAGTAGGTTAGGATGCATATGCACCCTTTTTTTGTTATTCAGTTCAATATAGGAGTGTCTGTTCTTACAAGGCATTCTTACATTTACGAGGAGAGACAGCTAAAGTTCTGAACACTTTCATTGTTTGGGAGATGAAAAAATGAAGAAAATGCTCCAAATACATAGTATAAGCCAGAAAAATATATAGCTGAAAGTCACATTGTTTAGCATAATGCTGGCTTTACATAGAGGCATTTTAGGAACTGGGCTTTGGATTTTGAGTGGCAATAGCATATGAACCCCCTGCACTGTTTAAACAGTGCTATTTTTGGCAACTGGGTGTTGGCTTGTCTGCCCAGCAGCCTTGAAGTGAAGTGGGTATATGCAGTAAAGAGCTCACAGTTCCGGGACTTGTAAAAGGCAACATAAAAATGGGTTGCTGTTTCAGTAAAGAACTCAACAGCAAGAATGAGAAGATGAGTCTTTTGCAAAAATCAACTGAAGAGGAGACGTCAGGAAACGGGATAAGTAAAACTTTAACTTCCATTTTGGAGACCATGGAAAGAAAGGAGCTGCATGTAATCCAAGAGGCAGTTTCTGGAGCACCTGCTATTCATAATAATTGCGTAGAGTCAGTTAAATATCCTTCAGGCCATTGTGTGGGGATTGCTGAAGCTGGCCGCAACACCAGTATATCTTTTAATCTTTATCCTTATAGTCCAAGAAAGGTCTTGAATGGGTATGGCAGTTTACAAGAGTGCGAACAAATGGAAGATACGGATGGTGCTGAAAATCTTCCAGAAAGCAGCAGTGGTAATGTTCGATGTGTGAATAATGCAGGCAGCTACCATATTAATAGCAATAATGAAACAGGATCTACTGTAGCTGGGAAGCCATGCCATTCATTTGAAAGTACTTCTTCATGTGTGCCGGTGGCTGTAAGCCAAGGAAGCATCTTCCCGAAAGCCTTAAGTACATGTGGAATAAAAGGCAAGCCAGTTATGGGTGAGTGCTTATCAGTGCAGGATGAAGTAGATTCTGTTAAAAGTAATTGTAGTGCAGTAGGTTCAGGTAGAGCAGACAGAGAGACAGCAGCTTCAAGCTTTGCATATCTTGATATTGACAGGCCCCGTATAAGTACCAGAGATGAATTCTACAGTATTTGTATAGTTGATGATGATCTGAGAATGGATCTAGAAGAAGGGCAAGCTATTGTGCACGGAGAGACTCCTTTAGAGGTAGAAAGTTCAGCTGTTCAGGAGATGTACAATATGACATGGCCTGGGGAAAGTGGGAAGGAATTGTTAGTCCAGAAGAAGCCGGTTCAGGTGCCTGTTGACTTCAGTGCTCTGAAAGATGAATCTCCCAATATAATAAATGATAGTTTACTGATGCCAAAAAGTGAAGTGGGGGTAAAAGCTCCAGTTGGCTTAGTGAATGGGGATCACAGGTTAAATACTGACAGAATAGCAGCAGATGTGTTAAGGGCACAAGCACATGGGGAAGATCTTACTAAAAATAGAACCCAGGAAATGAATATGCTAGATAGTAGTAGAATCTTTGTGAATGAATCACTTGGTGAAAACAATAATTCTACAGCACCTGTGCATTTGGAGAAAGGCATGGAATATTCTCTGCAATTAAAAAGCAGGGCACATGCATGGACTTCCCTTTTCAATAGTGAGACCAAATGTGTCACTGAAGGTGTAAAGTCTGAATCTAATGAAAATCAAAATACTGAAGGTGAAAACTCTAAACAGTTGTTGGGAAGCCTGAAGTTTTCATCAGAGTTTGAGGATGATTTCCTCTCTGTAAGTCAAAATAACACAGAAAACCAAAGTCAAGTGAATAGGCAAAA
The DNA here is from genome assembly GCF_963506605.1 of Zootoca vivipara. Taxonomy (NCBI): domain Eukaryota; kingdom Metazoa; phylum Chordata; class Lepidosauria; order Squamata; family Lacertidae; genus Zootoca; species Zootoca vivipara. The sequence goes on from NC_083287.1 coordinate 45,253,468, forward strand.
CTTTACAGGAAACACAAATGAATTTTGGAGAGTATCTGCCTACAGTGATAAGAAAACCCCTAACTTTTCTGAACAGTTTAATCCAGAGCTACTCCTGAAGCATGAATATGTTTCTGATCTTGGAACATTCTGCTCCCATGGGGATCTGAAAGAAAGCACCATTAAAACACTTCCAACATCAGAGAGTGTGGCTTTTGAAGCTGAAATACCCCATGTTTCAGAGTTTACCAGTTATGAAGATGGCAACTTTACAAGGGCTGCTCAGCAAAACCTGTCTCAAATAGATAACATACCTTCAGAGGTGAGTGATTTGACAGAAGGATCACGGGGAAGCGAAGAGACGTTAACTTTTCCTAAGCCTCTTGATGTAAATGAATATGAAAGAATCCAAAATGAAAATGGCTTGGAAGTTCAAGTTCCACACAACCTCTCTAAAAAGGATGGCAAAACAAATGACTATTCCAGTTCACTTAACGAAGATAACAGCTGCTGTGTCTCTTTAGCACATTCTGAAGCGTGTGAGATGGATTTGAATGATGAACAATGCAAGCTATGGAACAAATGTACATTCCATAGACTGGAAGATCAGCTGAGTCCAGGGACTGACCCTCACAAATTAATAGCAACTGCAGAAGAGCCTGTAAATGGGTTGAAATGGGAAACACACCATGAAAGGAAAACACATAGTGAAATGGAAACCAAGGCAGATTCTGAAAATTTCACTGTTCAAGATGACTGTATATTAAATGGCAGTAATGATCTAATGCAAAAACTTAACGTATCTTCAGATATGCAAGAGAGGCCTTTAGTTCTGGAGGAGTCTTTAAGTATCCTGCAGATTGATAAAACTAATAGTCAACTTGAAACAGAGAGACTTCCTGCATCAGTTGATGAAAGTGATGCTAGAAATGTAAAAATAGAAACTAGCCACACTGAGACATCCACCAGATCAAGGGGAGGGAAATCAGGATACTGCAAAAACAGCTCTTTACCCAAACAGAGTATAATGGAAACCACGTGCCCTCTTACGTCTTTAATTTCTGAAGTTTCAATTCCCTGTGCAGATATATTAACAGAAAATGCAAAGGACTCTGCTCCCCAAAATGGCCAGCAGAAACTGAACGTTGAGGTGGAATGTGCTTCCAGATCAGATGCTGAAGACTCTCTGACTTGTACTGATGCAGGTGGGATTTGTATTGACCCCAAGCAGGTAGACAAATATGCTGCTACTCCTTCGTACGAAATACCTCTGGCCTCTGTTAACGATCAAGAATGTGACCAAGGCAATGCAAAGCATGTATTGGACCTGATGGAAGATATATTAAAGGAATCTGATAACACACACAAAATGGATATAGGCGATTCCCAAGGTGATCCGCTTTGTCCATCTGCTCCACTAAGTTTTTCATCTGCCAAGTTTACAGATGATCAGGAATATCTGATGGGATATTTGTGGATTAATTCATCTTTTAACAAAACGGATAGCTCATGCAGTGCTAATGAGGCGCTCCAAAATGAAACTGGCGACATGACCATTCCTTCTTTTGAAATGGGAGGATACCCTTACCAGTTGCTGGTACAACAAAACAGTGATATCTGGGGATGGCAAGATAGAGATGAAGGATATGTAAGTATTTCACCATCATAATTTGATTCATCAGGCATCTTTTAAAAGAAGTTGCTGTAATCCAAGGTGAAGGTTTTGATTTTCTGTATGACATTCTAAAACTCCAGCAGTGTTTCCATTTGTTTGAGTTAACCTACTGTCAATTGCTAAAACAGTGGCATACATAACAGCACAACTTGGTACAGTACCTGTGTTGTGAAAGGCATACACATCTCTTTTGTTGCCTCTCACCCATCCCTAGCCTCTGAAGCTTGCCACAAAGTTGATATTTTACAACTTACTGTAATGTTCTCCCTAAAACAGATTGGAAAAATGCTTGGGTTAAATTTTAATACATTATTGATGAACCAATTTTTATGATTGCTCTCGGAAGTTTGAACTGGGAAGTAAATAATTGTGTCCCTATACCTGCACTCCTATCTGAGAGCTGAAGGACGAGGATTTGAAAAAGCATCCTGCTACTATTACGTTGTAAAATTGCTTTTAGCCATTTGTGAGCGGTAGCTTTGTTAATGGTGGTCAGGGTCTAATTGAGGGCAAGTAAGTGAGCCTCACTCGAACGCAGGAGGACTTCTGAGTAGGCCATGTATGGGATTGCAGTGCACATGTCTAGTCCGGGCAATTTCCCCCTCTTCCTCCCCCACCCCCCAGCACTGTGTGTAGAGAATTACTGTAATGCTAACTTTGTTGCTGTAACTGCTTTGAACTTGGGCTGTTGCAGAATTTGCTGCCACGTTTCCATGTTGAATAGAGGGGTGCATTTCATTCATTTTTTTCAGAGTTTCTTTGGGCACACCTAACTGTTGGCAGCTGAACAGCGCCAGTGCTCTTTGTCTTAATCCTTTTTTGGATTTGTGTTTTACTTTTCATTACTGCCTCTGGCAGTGGCAGCAGAGCTCCTCAGTGGCAGCCAGCCAGCAATACTATGTCCCTGGAACATTGCTAGGCAAGAGGTAGCATTGTTTGATTGAGGCTGGGAGGACTTGGGGGGGGTTACCCTCAAGGCTCAAGTCCTATACCCTGCTAAGATTAAGCTCCATCAAACACAGTGGGATGTGCTTCTGAGTAGACGTGTGCAAGATTGCGTTGAAACTGAGGAGGGGAGTCTTCAGTACTACAAACTTGAGCTGGCTATCAAGGCCAGCCAAAACTTTGATGGCCCCTGCCCTTTCCTAATGTAAAGGAAGACATTTCTCATAGAATCATAGAGCTGGAAGGGACCCTGAGGATCATCTAGTCCAATGCCCTGCAATGCAGGAATAGGCAGCTGTCTCTTACAGGGATCGAACCTGCAACCTTGGTGTTATTAGCACCATACTCTAACCTACTGAGGTATCCGAGCTTACATTTGTTTCTAGGTTTGTTGCTTGTAAACTATAGAGCAACGAGGTTTGGAGTTTTGCAGCAGTTATTACTGCTAGGGTTGTTATTAAGAGAGATTAATACTTGTATTGTTATGTTTGTAGTTTTGTCTTTATTTTGAAAGGCAGGCAAGAGCCAAAATGGTCCAAATACAATTTATTGCGGAAATTATCCTAGGCATAAATTGCTCATAAAGATAGCAATTGTGCAAGCCTTAATTCTTCAAGGGAATTATTGTGTAAGGGGAACTGTTGCACAAATACACCCATCTTATCATAACCACATGATTAGAAGATTGTAAAGCATGCATTGCAAAAGATAGCTAGTTCAATCATTTATGACGTATGATGGAAATCTAATCTTATAGTGCCATCATCTTTGAGGACATTTCATAGTTGTACAATAAATTGTGCTAGAATGGATTTTAGCACACTTGCAGCATGGGAGAGAACCAACACTTGTGTTGCACACCTGTCTTGGCAAAGTGTCACTGTCAAAAGGACAATGCAGCAATGCAACTTAGATGTGTCTGTTATGTATTTCTTTATTAGAGTTATACCCTGCACCTTCTTCCAATGGAGCCTTAGCTCTTGCTTTGCAGCTTTTGGTGCTACCTTCCTGATTTCTTTGACATATTCACGTGCAAATTGTCAGGTTTCTTCTGTGTCACAAGGCAAACTTTCTGCAAGTCAAAATCCAGAAACAATAATTTCTATCCTCCTTGATGGTGGACTAATTGTAAGTGGGATTAATAAATCTCCCAGTTGTAAAATTGACCAAGGCTTTTGCTTCAGCAAGCGTTATTTGTTTGTCTTTGTGTGACCAGGAACTTCAGTCAGTCAGTTTTGTTTCTATATCAAGTGTAACTGAAGATAACCCACACTCTTATAAATAATATGTGCTCTTCAGAATAATTTTGTTTCTTTCCTATGCCTGAATCCCAAATGCTTTGCTTTAACTTTTAGTAACTGACTTGGAAATGTAACTCCAAGTAGTAAGAGTAGGCATAATATAAGCTGCGAGGAGTCCTTCATACCTTGCCTCAGCCCATGGGGGCCTTAAGAAAACTCTTATCAATCACTTTCTTCTTTTACCCTTCCTCTGCAGTAAGAATATGTTTGGACATTCCTTTACAGAACTGGTTCAAAGATAAAAAAATTCCTTCAGTAGCACCTTAAAGACCAACTAAGTTTTTATTTTGGTATGAGCTTTCGTGTGCATGCACACTTCTTCAGATAGTATCTGAAGAAGTGTGCATGCACACGAAAGCTCATACCAAAATAAAAACTTAGTTGGTCTTTAAGGTGCTACTGAAGGAATTTTTTTATTTTACTTCGATCCAGACCAACACGGCTACCTACCTGTAACTGGTTCAAAGATGATGGAGTTAAGATCCGCTTTTGATCTCGCCAATGCTTACATTTACTTTTACCTTTACTATGGCTCCTTTTTTGATAATAAATGTTTGTTTACTGCTTTTGTAAGCCTCATCCTTGCACACTCCTCTGGCACAGCACAAGGAACGTTGCCTTCTATTTTTGACTAACCACAGCTTAGCCTTAAGTCTGAATCTGGACAACCTGCAGTTAATCTTAACTATGAAGCCTGCATTGTTTTAGTAAACTACAGTTAAAATTAACCACAGTTTAGGGCTCAGATATAACACTAAACTGGGATTGTTATTATTATTATTATTATTATTATTACAAAACCAGATAGAAGCTGCCAGTCTCCTCATAGCTACACCCAGGCATGGGAGAGTGTGTAGACCCAAGGCTCACACAGGCTCCTCCTTGTAATGCTAAACCATGGATGAATGTCAGACTTGCACAGGCTCATACTGGTAACACTAAAATGTGATTTAGTGTAAGCATGTCACTGTTGAAAGCCAGTTGGGTGTCTCCATTTGGTGGGAAAAGTGGAGTATAAATCCGATCATAAATATAAATAAAGTCTGGGTGGTAACTTTCATAAATGGAGCAGAGCTTTCCTGACTCCTGCTACCTCCTGCAGCTTCCTGTGGTCCCATCCTAACTGAGTTGGGTCCTTTGGGAAAGGTGTAAGATGATGATGATGATGATGATGATGATGATGATTACGATTACTATTGGGGGGACTGCTGATGGAGGAGAGACTTGTCGGAAATATCTCCTTACAAGAGTACAAGAGCAGAAGAGCAACTTGGAATCTAAGACAACTGATGTCACTTCTTTGAATATGCCAATGAGCTATACAATTGATAAATATGGGTGAATTTGCCTTGACCAGTAATGTAGGTTGAGTTTACATTAAGCATCAAATGGTCTCTAACCGCAAGAACTCTTATTCCACTGCTGTATATCTTTTAACCACTTGTGGGTTGCATTTATAATAAGGAACCACGTAAAATGACAGGCATTTAGTTAACAGAGCGTAATCCAATTATTATTTCCTAGGAGTCGGCCAAGGTTTCTGAACTAAATCCTAATGCAAAAGTATGGGGGAATCATATGTTACATGTGGAAGCAAGCGGGGCTAATGATGGTGGCGTGAGCAAAACCTGGGAAGAAATAGCAGATCACCCACCAGATTCCTGCAAAGAAGGTACGATTCTAGCTGAGCGTGCTGGTCCTCTGAGCCTTTTCTTTCTAATTTAGAGCAGATAAAGAGTTTCTTGGTCTGTGACTCTTGCAGCTTTTTCTGCAGGGTTGGAGGCCAATGGTGATGGTGACAAAAAGCACCAGAATGAATCGTTAACAGAACTGCAAGAACCATCACTGACAGCTCCTCTGTCCGACCAGACAGATATGAACCCTTTGGCTCTAGATCATTCAGAGTATGAATCTATACACGAAAACACTCAGACAGGTAAGAAAGAAGGCTTCCTTGTATGTTTTTTAAATGGTTTTCCAACTTACAAAATGACCCCCAGTGTTTATCCTAAATATGTATTTGACAGGAACTTATAAATTACAAGCTACTGAAGAATTTTACCTGAGGAACACTGAATTATAGGCATTGCTACAGAAATGACTAAACAATAACAATAGTTGCTCGTACGAATCCTTAATGCATAGTCTGAAATAAGTAGTGTCTATTAATGTAACAGTTTTACCAGCACATTTGCATGTATTTATATGTGGGGCTCAGTCTGCTTCATTTAGGACAAACCACTGTTTGCCCCCGGGCTTGTGACTACAGTACATTTAAAGAAATACCAGATTGATCATATGTATAATATTTCAAATGTTCAAACTCACCTCCCTCATTAAAAAGCAATCTAAACTTTGAAGTCTCAACAGCCCACACAATACTAGGAACTTTGAACCTTCAGTGTCTTGGGTAGTGAATATATTTACTAGATGAACTGAGTATTTTATAGGATCACAGGTTGTAGTGTTGACATATTATTTTGGAAGTCTTAAGTTGTATGATGAAAAGTCCCTACAGTGCATAATTCAGGAGTAGCCAAAGTGGTGCTCTCTAGTTCCCACCATCCCTGACCATTGGCCATGCTTATTAAAAAATTTTTTTAATGAAGATTGTGTTCCTTGGCAATGGCAAGAAAAGCTGAATGATTCACATTATGCACATTTTATTTGCATAATTCAATAATTCTGCTTTTGCTGGTCACAGAGAAAGACAAACTATGCAGGGCGTTAAATCTGCTCACTGTGCAACCCACACATGACATACTGGCTGTTGCCTATCACGGTATCAATCCTCCACAATCTCAGGGCCAGAAACTTGCTCTGCAGACTCCTGCAGCTAGTGTCAAATTCTGTGTTTGCAGGGTGTGAACATAGAATTGCAGCCAATGCACAGTGCTACCATTTTTATACAGTGTATAGACTGAGGATAAATACCACCTACCTGGGGTACTTTCTGTTTTAACTAATGTTATTGGGGAAGCGTAATATCTCGTCTAGGGAAGTCGTATTGCACAAGCATTTTTCTATTGTGCAAACAGGCAGATATCATTGGATGTTGTTCTGTGCAGCCTAACACTATAATTCGTGTATCATTGCTTCTGAGTCCAAAAAAGGAACTTTTCAAAGCATTATATAATTCTCTTATCCGTCTTAATCAATTTCGAGCTCCCTACTGCTTTTTTTTCCAACTGATAATCTTAAGTTTTTACTTAATAGAATGTAGCAAAAAGAATTTAGCTCTTGTGTCTGCTGCAACATGTGATGGCAAGAATTTCCATTGTACAGTGGTACCTCGGGTTACGAACACGATCCGTTCCGGGTCGCAGTTCGTAACCCGAAATGGTCGTAACCTGAAGCGCCATTTTGCGCATGCGCAAAGCGCTATTTTCGCGCTTTGCACGTGCGCGCGACGAAAATACTTCCGGGTTTGCGGAGTTCGTAACCCGAGGTGGTCGTAACCCGAGGTACGACTGTAGTACCAAACACAATGCTGGCTCATACACTTGCTGTCAAAATTATAATGAATAATGCAACTTTCTTACATAAGAGTTTCATGTTGGTCTTTGTACTTTGAAGGTAACAAATGATTTTTTTCATATTATATCATAGTGTTATGTACATATTTCAAACTGCTTTCTCCGCAGTAATATATTTCAAGTTTAAAAGTTGATGTTTGAGATACTTGTCTGCATTGAGTGTGTAAAGGGTGTACATAACAGAGCAGGAAAAAAAATACTAGAGGCCTTCTTGATAGCTTCCAGATCTATAAAAACCAATTCCTGTTCAAATATTTACATATTTTACATCACCCTTGTTTCTTAAAAGCTATTGCAGCTGGAAAGGAATCCTAACTAATATGTCAGTTGTTTATGTTATTGATGGTTATATAAAATGATTGTTGCTTGGCTTTTAAATGGAGTCAACCTTTTCGAATGAGATGGGGTGGGTGGACTGTGGATGCAATCAACCCATGTGTGTCTAATCTCCGCCAAAGTTTCTGCTGAGTCCATATATTTAGGATCAGTGCAAGATACTCTTTGTGTTATGAGTTGATATGAAGGGTACTTTATTTAACCTCTATTGCGATTGTGAATAAGGTGACCTTTGACGCTTGAAGGAAGCTACTTTTTATGAAGGTTTGTTTTTTGACTTTGTCAAACTCGTGTCTTCCATTTCTAGGAGGTAAAGAACAGCTGCAGTCAGAAGGTCAAGAAGACTTGCGAGAAGTACTGAAAAAAACACTGGAGTTCTGTTTATCTAGGTAAGCATAGCATGTATTCAGTAGTGACCACTCATGCTGTATTTATTTATTTAAAGCATTTTTGTTGGTAGCAAGGAAAATAGAATTCTTATATGCCAATAACCAGGTTTGGGGAAAATACTCTTGCAAAATATGCAGCAAAGCAAAGCAAAATGTGCCACATAGAGAGACTACATATTTGATGAGTTTAAAAAGGTTGATCACAAAGGACAGGTTCATGTGCTTTTCCATGCAGCATTCAGTAAAGGTTGCACAGGCAGTAAAACCTGGCTTAGTTACAGTGGTGAAAGTTCCTAAATTACTGGTGTAGGAATTTAAGAGAGACCTGTTAGAGTGCTGCGGCCTGCGCTTGGAGCAAGCAGCTCAGATCTCACAAATTGAGCTTCTCAAGTAGACTGTGAGGTACAGCGATAAGGCTTGATTACCTTCCTCCCAGGTTGGAGGGGAGCGACATAGCTAAGCCTGCCAGGCCAGCTTACTCTATGGCATCAAACCCTTCGTGCATTAATTAGACTTAAGCATGTTGGTTATCCCACATTTTTATCCCTTCATAACAGAAAAGAAAAAGGCTTCCAGAGCAGTTTACAGATATTTGCCTTTTAGGATGATAGGTTAAGTCATGTGTGGGGAACCTTTGCCCTTTCAGATGCTGCTGAGCTACAACTCCGGATCAGCTCTAGTGAGCATGGCCAATGGGCAGGGGTGGTGGAAGTGCAGTTCAGCAATATCTGGAGGGCCACATGTTCTCCACACCTGGCTTAAGTAATCATTACAATGGAATAAGTCACTACCCATTTTCACTGCTAAGCGTTAACGCAGGAAAAAATGTTGTGACATCTGGATTTAATACCGGTAGAAGTTCGTTCTCCATATGAAGTGGGCTCGGACCCTGAGAAGCATGGGAAGGAACAAAAATACTACAGAGTAAATCCATATGGAATCTATTATTATTTTTTCTCAGTTAAATATGTAATTTGTTTTTCTTCTTGCTTTGCTAATTTACATACTGAAGCCTGTCAAGCTAAGTTAAAAAACAAAACAAAAAAACCCGAAGCTGCCACTCAATCTGTCTGCAGCCAGGTTTGTTTTCAGTGCTTTAGAAAACAGTAACTATTGAGAATAGACTTAAGTCAATTGTGGCTTGTCATCTGTAGCAGAATTTATTTATTTATTTAGGCATTGACGCGGGTGGCGCTGTGGGTTAAACCACTGAGCCTAGGGCTTGCCGATCAGAAGGTGGGCGGTTCGAATCACCATGACGGGGTGAGCTCCCGTTGCTCGGTCCCAGCTCCTGCGAACCTAGCAGTTCGAAAGCACGAGAAAGTGCAAGTAGATTAATAAGTACCGCTACAGCGGGAAGGTAAACGGTGTTTCTGTGTGCTGCTCTGGTTCACCAGAACCGGCTTTGTCATGCTGGCCACATGACTCGGAAGCTGTACACCAGCTCCCTCGGCCAATAACACGAGATGAGTGCCGCAACCCCAGAGTCGGTCACGACTGGACCTAATGGTCAGGGGTCCCTTTACCTTTACCTCCTGTATGTTGATTGTTTAATGTATGGAGCTGCTTGATGGTTGGAAATCTTAACTGAACTATTTTCAAGACCAAAACTTCAAATACAGTCCATGCATGAGCCTCTGTGACCCCATACTTAATTTGATGGGAGATAAAATATACCTCTCAACATCTGGCCATGATAACTGGATAGCACAACTGGTTAGAATGTGGTGGTGATAACACCAAGGTTGTAGGTTTGAGCCCAGTAAGGGACAACTGCATATTTCTGCATTGCAGGGTGTTGGACTAGATCAGGCATAGGCAAACTCGGCCCTCCAGATGTTTTGCGAATACAATTCCCATCATCCCTGACCACTGGTCCTGTTAGCTAAGGATGATGGGAGTTGTAGTCCCAAAACAGCTGGAGGGCCAAGTTTGGCCATTCCTGGACTAGATGATCCTCAGAGACCCTTCCAGCTCTATGATGTTTTGAAAAAACCTTGACTGTGTGTGACCTACGGAGCTAAACTCAGTCCACCAGCTATATAGATTAATAGAATTGTGGAGTTGGAAGGTACCCCGCGGGTCATCCAATCCAACATAAATTGGCCTATTATGAACTTGATCAGGGGTCAGCAAACTTTTTCAGCAGGGGGCTGGTCTACTGTCCCTCAGCCCTTGTCGGGGGCTGGACTACATGGGGTGTGTGTGTGAACAAATTCCTATGCCCCACAATTAACCCAGAGATGCATTTGAAATAAAAGGACACATTCTATTCGTGTAAAAACATCCTGATTCCTGGACCGTCCATGGGCCGGATTGAGAAGGCGATTGGGCCAGATCCGGCCCCCGGGCCTTAGTTTGCCTACCCATGGACTCGATGGATCTTTTTGCTGTCCTGTTTCCCTAGCGCTGTAAAACATAGTTTTAAAAGTAACTGGCAGGTAGGCTGCATCCAGTTTGGTGCACCTTATGTTGAAAATCCCTGCTTCTCTCAACCTAGGCAGCTGTTTCCTTCACACTAGTAGCAAAGGGAATTTTAAGTGAATACATGACAGTACCTTAATACATAGATGTTAATCGATTTTTAAAAAAAGGCAAATGCAACTTTTTCGCTTGTGTAAAGATAAAGAAAAGAGTTTTATAGTGAAGACTCTGCTTTCCTTCAACAGGGAGAATCTTGCCAGTGACATGTACCTTATATCTCAGATGGACAGTGATCAGTATGTGCCAATAATGACAGTAGCAAACCTTGATCACGTCAAGAAGCTGAGTACTGATATGGATTTGATTGTTGAAGTGCTGCGATGTAAGTAATTGGCAAACCACCTATTTTTTACTTGAAGATGAATGGTGAATTTTTGTTCTGTGAGGTGCTTGGCATTGGGAGAGGGGTGAAGCCAGTGGGTGAGAGCTGTCTTACCTTTGAATATCTACATAGGTGCAACATTTAGAAAACTGTACTTAAATGACAATAAACCTGTCATAGCAGTAAATTCATGGAGGCAAGGGGGGGGCAACCTGCCATTTAACCTTCCGTTTTATACAATAGATTTATTGGAGAATGCCCCTCTGTCAAACTGCTCGAGTTGGGTATCCTAATGATACAGCTGAGGCTTTCTGCATTGTTGCTGTTAAATGTATATTCATTATGTAGCTTGTTTAGCTTCAGCCGCTACAGGTTGCTGCTCCAGCACACCATTTGCAGTTTTTATTTAGCAGTTTATTAATTAAACCTGTCAAACGTAAATGTTTTTCTTCATGGCTAGAGCCAGTGTATATGTTTTTGAAAGCAATTACCATTGGTGTGAGTTTGGAATCTGATAAGTGAAGTGCTTGATTGTCACTTCTGGTGATTTGCTTCGTGTAGTACCAAAGAGTAGTATTGGAATGTACATACACCCTTTGATTTCAAAGTGGGGGGAAAGGGCCATACAAGATGGACTTTCTAACAGAATGAGACTGGTAGGAGTGGGGTCCCCCCTCTGAAAGGCTTCACTAAGAGGTGTGGCGAACACTCCAAGAGCCAAACTGGTTTATTTCAATTAGGGGCTTGAAAGATCTTTCTCAAAGTAAGTTGTTTGCCTGGGAGACTTAACTGGCATGTGCCACGTTTGTACACATTTATTTACAAACCGGAAATGAATAAGGTAACAAATCTTACTCTGGTATTACAAAACTGCAGTGTGTGCAAAACAAAGCCCTGCTTAACTAGTTGAATTCTAAGTAACTGTATTGTATGTGTTTTCCCCTAGCATTGCCTTTAGTCCAAGTGGACGAGAAGGGTGAAAAAGTCAGGCCAAACCAGAATCGCTGCATTGTGATTTTACGTGAAGTACCTGAATCTACTCCAATTGAAGTAAGTTCTGTATACAGCAGTCAAACAATTCCCAACATGCTTTTAAAATATCCCACCCACCCTATACCTTTGCCATGGTGCTAGGTGGCTACATCACTTGTGGCCAAGTAAGCTTTTCTTCCATATAATATTTTCCAAGTAAGATTTTCTTCCATATAATTGTGCATTCATGAGATCACTCACAACTTTATAAAGCATACAAGGAAAACAATCCCACACTCAACCAATGACTAAATATGTAAAAGAAAATATTGAATTGCCACTGAGATGCCATTTATACCTTGTCAGAAAAGGGTTTCTGGAGCTTTCAGACAGCGAGTGCCTCTCTACATGCTTCCACCATAAAGTTAAGGCTGCTCTTGGAAGACAGATTCCAAATCAATAAACTAGCTCACTGACAGCAGAAGAGATCAAGGAGGTTGAATAAATGCTCTTTGAAGAGAAAGGGGTGTTTTAAGAAATCAAAAAAGTAATATTGGTCTTTAACATGCAGAGTGATGTTAACAGGAAAACACAGTTTCATGAGTCATAAAGTTTGACTTACGAACGTCAGTCAAGGGTGAATCTGTTGTGAATTGAAAGTGAACACTGTCTTTGTATTTACAGTTCAGTGGGTAGTATCTGAACTGTACTGGAATAGACCCAATTGAAATCAATGGACTTTAAATTAGTGATAGGTGTGACTTAGGTGCCACCCTGAAATTGTTTAGGCACCAACATCAAACCTTTAGGTGGCAGCCTTTGCATAGGGGAAAAGAAGAAATCAGATCCCTGGGATGATGGGACAGTGTCAGTACCTTGATCCATAGCCCTTTCTTGTTGAAATTAAGGATAGTCAGTGATATTTTTGTGCCTGGGTTCTTTTTGCCATCAGTTCTAACGAGGCCTTTACATTGCTTGGTCCTAAATAAACCTTCTGTTGTACCTGTCAGTGAACCCTCTTTCCCACCAATCTTTCCTTAGGAGGTCGAAGCGCTCTTCAAGGGAGATAACTTGCCTAGGTTCATCAACTGTGAGTTTGCCTATAATGACAACTGGTTTATTACATTTGAGTCTGAAGCAGATGCACAGCAGGTAAGCTCTCACTTTTTTGTGGTGCATATATACTTTGTGTCAATTACCTGTTTCGGAGATTGATTACAGTGACCCTTGACTGAGGTGGTGTGAACAGAGCTCTACAAACAAAGTTGGTCCATAATACAATGTTCATGTAAGAAATGGCAGGAAGACATCATGTACAGTTGCACAGAACAGCAGCCTTCATAATTCAGAGAAATTCATTGCAGGCTTCATTGTTGTCTAGTCGTGGTTTCCATAATTAAGTCTAGAATACATGTACAGTACTTCTTGGAAATTTTAAATCCTACTAAAAGCAGTGATTCAGCCAATTGCTGTTGATTACAATAAGTCTTAATTGTGCCTTTCTTGTCTGGGCTGCTCTCAAAAGCTGGTTTAGACCTAGAGTGGAATTTTTGAAATGGAGTAAGTAGCTTCCTTCTGCCATCTTTATTGTGATTTTAGTACCACGTATGACCGCTGCCAAACAGGGTTAAAATGAAACCTGATAATACCTGTGACCATATGCTGAGGACCTGTCCAGTATAAACCTGAATTGGACCCAAGTATTCTTAAATAGGGAAGAACTGATATTGTTTTGTGTTAATATCTGTGCGTGCATAATGATATACTTTTTCTTGTTAACTTACTACGTCTGCTGCCTTTCAAACAAACTTATTTTTCACTCTTAAAGGCTTATAGATACCTTAGAGAAGAAGTGAAAACCTTCCAAGGAAAACCAATTAAGGTAAATCTGTTTTGTTTTTAGTGTTCACTGAAATACTTCTGAGAGTGGTCGTCTTTCTCTTAGGCTGATTCTTCTAAGAGCATGCTCTTCTGTCTTCTAGGCAAGAATAAAAGCAAAGGCTATAGCTATAAATACATTTTTGCCAAAGAATGGATACAGACCTCTGGACATGAACATCTACACACAGCAGCGTTATACAACATCATTTTACATACCTCCAGTATACAGCCCCCAACAGCAGTTTCCACTGTACAGCTTAATTGCCCCACAGACGTGGTCAACAACACATAGCTATCTTGATCCATCACTGGTAAGCACTTCAGAATCATTCGTTTGTTGCTTTTTAAATGTTCATGCTGTTGCTTAGACTTGAATATAACCGGGGCATACTAGATTCAGTTTATAGCTCCACAATAACTGGTGTACTTCCTGAACCTGTTTTACGTACTCTTACTTCTCAACCCATATATTAGCATTACACTGTGTTCCTCATTTTTAGATAATTTTGTAGCAGCAAGTCAGAGTAGCTAAGGCCAGTGAGAAAGAAGGCCTTTTGAATTTTTTGAATTCTGTTAAATCCCCTTCAGCGTAAATAGAAGTTGATGATAGGAAATAAGGACTTGATTATTTATCCTCATAATCTTAAGACCAGGTGTTACAATCAAGCTACATTTTAAGTAAAATTGCATCACAGAATCCTCCTTGAATTTCAGACTTCCTCAGCCTCTCCCTTACATGCTAACTTTCTGCAGACACAAAATGTTTTTTGGGGTTTTTTTAAATGTAAAGGAGCAATTGATTTGAGACATCCTGCCCCACGGCAGTTGACTGTACACCCAAAATACATAGGTCTTATGAGGAAGTTTGCTTCATTCTCCTTCCTTTTTGTAATCCGGTGGCCCCAGGCACATGTTGAATATTCATGCAAAAGGAAGGTGGATAAAGGAAGAGAAAATAGGTTGAGACACAGGACTGGGCTGTTTCTGATCATAACCTCACTTCTGATGAGTAGTTCATATAGTTTCCTTGGAATTCATGAAAACTGTCCAGAATACCTATATTTTTTGAGAAGCCATATCAGGCTTTCAGGTCTCCAAATGCTTCTAGGTTAGATTACTGCAACACATTGTACATGGGGCTGCCTCTGAAGACAGTTCAGAAACTTAAGCTGGTGCAGAATTCTGTGGCCAGGTTGCCTACCAGTGCAAGACAGTTTGGGCATATTACACCAATCCTGGCCCGACTGCACTAGCTGCCGATTATTTTCCAGGCCCAATTCAAAGTGCTGGTTTGGACCTATAAAGCCTTAAACAGCTCAGGGCCACAATATGTCAAGGACCGCAAACCTGGACCTTGCAATCATCACCTGAGGCCCATTTTTGTGTGCCCCCTCCATAAGAGGTGCAGAGGATGGCAACACAAGAGCGGGCTTTTTCTGCGGTGGCTCCCCATCTGTAGGATGTTCTCCTCAGGGTGCCTTCATTACATATCTTTAGGTGCCAGGCAAAAACATTACATTTAAATGGCCTGGTTATGGAGTGTGTTTGGCAGGGTGGTTATTGGTTTGCTTTTGTTTTATTTAGTATTTTGTGTTCCCATTTTGTATTTTTGTGTTGCCAACCACCCTGTGATCTTCTGAGGAAGAATGGCATACTAAAAAAATTAACTAACCGAACTAACTGGTTGGCCACTGTGAGCTCTGGATCCTGGTCTAGCTGGGCTATACACCTGAGCCAGCAGGTGCTGATCTTAATGCAAAACATCAGTCCTGTGAGGTCATTTCAAGAACTCTTGAGTCTCTCTTAAATCCACAGCTGTGTAACCTGCAGTACTTCTATTCCATAGGTGACACCGTTTCCAAATACTGGATTCATCAATGGTTTCACATCTCCTACTTTCAAGCCTACTACTTCTCCACTGACTTCACTCAGGCAGTATACTCCCAGAAGCAGGCAAGTTCTAGAGATAAGTTTTCATCTTTTGCGCTGTTTAAGTTATCTCTGTCGTGGGTATTGTTGGAATGGCATTTGCCAGGAGTATGCATCACTTTGGGATGTTCACTTCTCTTGAATACTATGGCCTGTCCTCACTTTATAATGGTATAAAGAACCATTACAATGGTACCCCTGGTTACGAACTTAATTCGTTCCGGAGGTCCGTTCTTAACCTGAAACCGTTCTTAACCTGAGGTACCACTTTAGCTAATGGGGGCTGCCGCACCACCGGCGCACGATTTCTTTTCTCATCCTGAGGTAAAGTTCTTAACCTGAGGTACTACTTCCGGGTTAGCAGAGTCTGTAACCCGAAGTGTTTGTAACCCGATGTGTTTGTAACCCAAGGTACCACTGTAAATGGTGGTGGTTTTTTTAAACAACAACAACAACCCAGACCTTAATTACAACTCTCGGTTATGTTAATGTTACACTAGCAATTTGAACAGCTGATTAAGGAAAGTGGCCTATGTGACCTCCCCAAATGGAAATCTCTGCTGCTAGGAGGAATAATAATTTTACAAGGAATTGTAATTCTGTGCTGTGCTGTGGTCACAGATCTCAGTGTGATGAGGCAGGCTTCTTCTAAAAGAGACATTGTTGGCTTCTAGAGCCAGAAGAACTGAACTACATGAAGGTGAAGCAGTGGGAAGAGAGGGGGTGATGGCTGGGAGGAGAATAGAGTCAGTGTTGGAGCTGCAAGGTATTTAATATCCCCAAGGGCAGGTACGTCTAGAATAACCACTTTCCCTTGACTGTGGTTAAAAGATAGCAGCGGACCATAGAATCACATACCTCTTCCCCACAGCAAATTCCACCTTCCCACCTTATCCACTGGTTCAGGCTAACCAAACAGAAAGTTAACCACAGTTAAGATCGATGCCAAGATCTCCGCCGTGGTCAAGGTGGGTGGGGCGCACATTCTCATGATGGAAGCCATTGCATCTACAGAAGCACCAGGCCTTTCCATATAAATAGAGTTTGTAGAAGTAAATGTATCTTCTTTGTAGAAGATAGATTTTGAGAAGACAATTGTTACAACTTGTCCTGATAAAATTACAGACCTTTTTGTCATGTTATGTAATAAAGTTTCCTTTGATTGCTGTAAAAGACCACGCCGCATTTTCGCATGAGTTTTGGGTGGATTCCCACCACGGCCTGAACAATTTATGTACTATATTCGGTAAATATTTGCCTTATGCTATAAAAGAAATAGACTTTAGAAAGTACTTCAGTGTGATTCTGGAAGTTGTCAACAGATTTTGCACGATGGTTTAAATTCTGTCTTTTGTTTCTCCCCCAGAAATCCCAGCAAATCACATCTACGGCATACAATACCCAGTGCGGACAGAGGGCCGGGACTTTTAGAGAGCCCTACAATATTCAATTTTTCTGCTGACCGCTTAATCAATGGTGTCAGGAGCCCGCAAACAAGGCAACCAGGGCAAAACAGGACACGGATGCAAAGTACGACAAGTTATACCAAGCGTGAAGTGGGCAGTGGGCGAGTAGAGCCGGCTGCTTTAGACTCATCCCCAAGCTTAGGTAGAGGAAGGTGAGTACTGGAACATGAAAAGCATTTTTAAAAGGGTTTTTGTATAAATGAGAGGCTGGGAAAGGAATTCCATAGATGAGGTGTGTCTAAGAAAACGGGCAAGATCTGAGAAGATGCATGAACTGAGTAGATGCTTACTAACAAAAGATTAGAATCTGTATTGACACAAAGAATTGGCAGACTGAAGTGAGTGGGAAGATTTCTGATGGCTACATAAAGAGGACTACAACAGTTTGGAATGCTTCTAGGGCGATGAGTCCAAGAGAGGGAAATAATTGCTTGTAGAAAGAGGCATTAACATGGTGACAAGTCGAAGTGAAGAAGCACTGAACTAAAAAAGAAACATCTGATTGGGAAAGTGTTTTGGTGTTAAACTAGGGTCCATATCAGAATATGGCAAACCATATTCAATCTAATGACATATTTCTGTTGCTTTAATTGTTATATAACTAATTAGAATTTGGTAGTTGCAATTTAGCTCACTTATTTATCCTGCCTGCCTTCGGTTATGGAGTCCAAGGCACTGTTCATGTGGCTCCCATGCAGGTACTGGCTAGGCTGAGACCTTCTTAGTTGTACCAAGGTGGTGACCTCATTGGCCTTCAGACCTTGTCCTGGGATCCTAGAACCTTTGTTGCTTGGTGCTCTGTGATTCGACAGGGAGAAATTGTGTTCAGAATGAAGACCACAAGCTGACTGCATCTGGTCTTTTCAGGAACACAAAGACTTTATTTGGTGGGAGTCAGTTGATATTGCACGGGCTAGGGACAAGAATTTTAAACTCAGTAAGGAAGATCAGCCACAGAAGAACTGGAGGGCACAAAAAACATATTAATAATCTGCCAAACATTCATTTTGGTTTCTAAGCCTTCAACAGAACTTCCTTTGCCAGAGTGGTGAAACTGGAAATGTGGGGGGTTTGTTTTTGTTTTTGTAAGAGATGTGTTGTTGTTTTTAGGAAGCCCAATTCCTTGCCAGAAATTTATTTCTGTGTGGCTTGAATGGTCTGAATAGGCATGGCTTTCTGTGTGTGCCTAACATACAATAGCTATCATTGCAATGTAAATACTTATTGGAGCTTATGCGGCGGTTTTCAAGTTTTCCTCTTGTTTGTTTCCAATAGTAGTGCTCTGGACACCTTTTTATTTTACTGCAAATCTATGAGATATTAAACATACACATGCACACACAATTGAATTTTTGTCATTCTTGCCCTATCCCGACATCTGAGTGCCAAGAGCAGATTCATAGATTTCATAAGCCTTTGTAGGTATCTGTTGTCAAGCTACTTACAGTCTAGCCCTTGTGCCTGGTGTTACTATGCTAGTTCTTATTTGCCACTGCAGACTCTTATTCTATGAATGCAGAGAGAAATGGAATCGAATGGAGTGGCTGGAACCCTGAACAGAACTCAGCAGTCTTTTTTGTCCTTTATAAAAAAATCTATTACTAATCAGCCTTATGCACATTGCCATTATTCGTTACTTAGAAAACATAAGGGAATTGTGAAGACAATTGTTTACAAAGGATTTAAGTCCCCTGTAAACTTGCAAGAAACCCCAAATTCCTGTTGTTGTTGTTGTTGTTTAGTCGTTTAGTCGTGTCCGACTCTTTGTGACCCCATGGACCATAGCACGCCAGGCAGTCCTGTCTTCCACTGCCTCCCGCAGTTTGGTCAAACCCAAATTCCTAGTGCTGTAGATATTTCGACAGGTACCAAGCCATGGCATGGATAGTAGGACTATGTAGCATGCCTTGAACAAAGAGCACTAACACTATGCAAGAGAACGAAAGCACATTTGCCCCCCACCTCTCTCCCTCTCTCTCCCCCCTGATGTCTACAACAATGGCAGCTTGGAAAATGAAGCGGTAATGCAATCTTTGCAGCTTAATAGTTGAAATGCAGTTTCATTGACATGTGTCAGGATTTGATTGTATTCTCTGAAGAACAAGAACATACAGGTGAATGACTTCTATCAGTTTCCTATGCTTTAAAGTTCTAGCCAGAGAATAATGGCAGCACCTGTATTTTATAACTCCTTGCCACTTGAGATCAAGCAGGTGCCTTCCCTATACTCTTTTTGGCACCTGCTAGAAACATTCTTGTTTAAACAAGCCAACCAGATGCTTAGAAAGTTGAGGTAACTTTAATCTGCTTTAGTATTTTTAACTTTGCATGTTTCAAAGTAATGGCTGTGAATTTTTCTCAACCTTCTTGTTTCATCTGTTTGTAAACCGCTTTGAGGTTGTTGTTTTTTTACAAATCAAGTGGTGTAGAAATTTTAGGAATTATAGAAATAAAGAATATTCAGGTGAAGGTTACAAAGACTCAAGCTTGCAGCACACCGCAAGTACTGGAATTCCATTCTAAAACCAGGATCTGTCAGTTAGAAAGCATGCTGGGAGATCTAATTGCTTTCATTACCTCTACCTATTTAGCATCCCCTTGCTTTTATGAATAGGCAGAGTTAATTAAATAATCTGACGTGGAGGAAGTTACATTGGTGCAGCCAATGAATTAAGGTGACATACAGCATTATTCCACCTTCCTCCCAAAAGATCATCTCCTCCCAGCAACTCTGTGAGGTTGATAGGCCAAGAGATTAAGTGTCTGGACCCAAGGTCATGTAGTGAGCTTCTTAACAGTGATGCATAGAGCAAAAGTAAGTTTCTTATTACATTGATTTTTCTGCTTCCAGGAAAAACTCGTATGGCTATCGAAAGAAGAGAGAAGACAAGTTCACGGTGAGTGTGTTATGGCTGCAAATATCATGAATGACATAGTCATACATGAAATGATTGACATGATATAATTACTAAAGAATAAAATACAGTCAATAGCTCCTGAGGCGAATACCAAGGCTGGAGCAGAGTCATTTTTTTCCATTGGGGTTACTGAAAAACAGGCTTTGCTAATATGCTCCTCACCCACTCGTCCACTATTTATCCTCCAAGCCAGAGACTAGTCTGCTTTCATTAGAAGGAGAAAATCCCCATAACAAAATGGATCTTAGATCTGCTTCTTTGTGAAGTTAAGGTCAGGCAAATCCTCCTTGATCCCATTTTCCCTTTCCCCCTCCAATTCTTTCTCACCCCAATTCCAGGTGGCAACTTATGCACTAAATGTTTTGTGCATTTAGATGTACCCCCCCCTTTCTGTGTAGTTCCTCCCCCAATGACTGCATGTAGTTGATGACCAGCTTTAAAATGTTCTCCACGTGTGCAATGGTAGAAACAGCCTTTCAAATGAAGTATGAGACTTGCAGCTTCTCCCGTTAAGTCTGCCATCATTTTCAATTTGCCTGTAGCAAACCAACTGGGGCCATGATCAAGCGAGTGTGGTCTCTGTGGAAACACGTTTCCATGTGCATGGCTGACTGTCACCTTACGCGCCTTTCACAAGTGCTAGAACATGAGTAGTTCACATGTCATCTGGATCCTGGCCTGGGTCTATGTCTTCATGTATTTTAGTCCCTTAAAATGGCTTTTGAAACTATACAGATGGTTCACAAGGAACTCCTTTCATTTTTGTGGCTAGAAATCATAATCTATATGACTTTACTTTTGTTTAAGAAGTCTTTGGAGAATATTGGCACATAGATGCATATAGCAGTGTGACAATAGTGTGTGTTTTTTTAAAGAAAAAAACAAGTAGATGACTAATGTTAAGATGTTTTTAAAAGTTCATAGTCTTTCAGTGAAGCCTAACATTTCTTACCCAGCACCTTTTTCTCTCGCAGAGAGGACAAACGCAGTCTCCACCACCACCAAAGCCTCCATCCCCAAGTTTTGAATTGGGACTGTCCAGTTTCCCTCCATTGCCTGGAGCTGCTGGGAATCTAAAGACTGAAGACTTGTTTGAAAACAGGCTATCAAATGTGATAGTAGGAGGAACATCAAAAGAAAGAGTGAGTATGCAGGTGAACTGGGCAGGGGGTCTGCAAATGAAGGCATCCCCCCCTCTCCCTAGCAATTGCCTTTTTTCCTCCTTTGGGAAGCCTGCCTTGTGCTGTGACTCAATCTGTGACACTTGTGAAACATTTGTCAGAAAAGAGTTAACGCCAGGTTGCAAATTCATCTGAAGCAAGGCTGGCTTTTTAAATTGGACTTCAGTAAACTGATGTAGCTGAGTAACAGACAGATTTCTTAAACAAACCTATATCTGCTTGTGGAACAGGTCCAAAGAGATTCGTATCAGTGGCCAGATGGACTTGGCAGTGACACAGAACCCTTAGTACCGGTATCATAGATGCTTAGAGTTGGACGCGACCCTGAGGGCCAGCTAGTCCACCTCCCTACAATGCAGGAATCTCAATGCGTGGTCCCCCATCCAATTTGAAACAACCCCAGACTCTGCTTAGCTTTGCAAATCTGCCAGCAGTTTTATTGCTGCAGCACCCTCTTATTGATGATTAAAGAAAATCTGAAAAGAAAAGGGTGCTGTTTCAAGATATAGTTGTCCTAGCCCAGATGCACAGCTTATAACAACCACCTGTAAAGGTGCCACCTTCTGCTTAACAAGATGAATAGTCTCCATCTTGCCTTAGTTTTAATACCCGAATAGACTTCCAAACGGTTTAGAAGCATAAAAACCAACTACACAGATATTAAAGTATAAAAATCCAGAATTAAAGTACTGACAAGGAGCTCTCCATAGTGTTTGGTCAGAGGTTCTCTTGGACCTCTAGTGAGAGAGGGCATTGAATGAACATGAGACCTTTTCACATGTTGCAGAAATGACACCTGGCACAAAAAAAGTAGCAGTGTGGGATTTTCCTGTTTGTGGTGCCAGCCAGTAACGCCCTCTTACTTCATGCTCTATTCCATAACACCCCCCTCGATATTTTCAAACCCCAACCCCCCCCCTACTGTAAACCTTGGAGTTCCCTCTGTCTCTGCTCCCTCTTGTTAATTCAACCTGCATAAGGATCCACACTCAGAGAATCGAATTTATCTTAAAATACATAGTGGCTTGTGCTAGTCTACTCAGCTTCGGCCACTACCCAGAGCTGCAGTTTGTTTGATACTCCTGCTTGGAATCAAAGGCTTGGGTGCAAGCAGCCCTGTGCAGAGTCCTGCTTGCTGAATAGAGCACTCTCACTAATCCTTTAAAACCACTGCTGAGGGTTAGGGGTCATGCAGAGTGTTGTGTGGTGTGGCACAGATGAAATCAGCATACAAAATAAAGGCCAGCATCCAACCAACTTGTTCTGCCAGCACAAGCATTTATGCTCATGCAACAGAACTCTCCTCCCTTCTTCCCCCGACATGCACTTGCACCCTCTCCGAATCTGCGCTGGGATTGGAGGGTTGGAGGAAGGCCAGAACAGATTCAGAGGGTGCTTGTTCACATAAGTAGTGGTTTGCATCCAAACCACACAATTCCTTAACTTGTTTTGAGTTCTCTGGGGCTATTGCTCTAGGTCAGTGGTTCTCAAACTTCTTTCGCTGGGCCACACTTTCAGAATAAAAATTTGCTCACACTACACCATTTTTTTATTGATAAGGAATACAATTGGAAAACAAAAAGAAACCACTCCTAGCAGTGCTTGATTTATAACATAGAACACAGCTGCTTTATAATATGATCATGGGCCATCCAGAAAATATAAAACAATGCAGCGACATAAGAACATGAATCATTCCCACACATTTGATGCTCTTGCTCTTTTTTTTGAAAAGATATCTTATCGATACTCAGAAATAAAAATATTTTGATACGATAGTATACTACACTGAAATGTTTAACTGTTTCTTGGGCTCTGTTGGAATCTTTTTTCCATGTCTGCTTCTATAAAGGCTTTGAGTGTATGTTGCCTTGAGTTGAAATGCATTTCAAATGACCCGAAATTCGTTTTCTTCAGAACCTCAGCGCGACTACTAGTACAAACACTATTCCATCAGGAGTTCCTCGAGAGCCTTTGTTGCCAGTTTCTTCTCCTGTACCCGGGACGTTTGAAAGGTCTCCTTCCCCATCCCAGCCTCCTGAGTAAGGACTTAATTATACATGGCTTTAAATATACTGCTCTGAATCAACAGTTTGCATTTTCCATCATCAAAAGGTTAGGTGTGACACTGTGTGAATAGCTCTTGAAAAATTCAGTTCAATAACACCCCATGCGTGACCCACAGCAGTAGTCTAGAATTTACTTTTAATCTTGCATGCTCAAACACTAACTTTAAGCCTGACTCTCAAAGGGGGGGGGGAGCATCATTTGCATGTATCCAAAGTGGGATGAGTGAATGATCATTGGTTCCCTACAGCAAAAGACAGGAATAGAGGCTTCTGCATGTTGAGTTTAATGTGCTGAACGCAAAGCTGTTCGTTACGTTCACAAGTTGCTTTGTACTACTTTGCAGTGACCCCAAAGTCATGGACAAGCAGCAGAGAGAGACTCCAAATACTGAAAGACTTTCTTCGGTACTCACTACCGCTTGCAAATCAGTACAAGTCAATGGGGCTGCTGTAGCAGTAAGTGCATTTGACATTCATTAAGGCATTCTTCGTTTAATTAGTACCTTCTGTCCTCAGCTATTAAATGATAGAGGAGTTATTTACTGCAATAAAAAAAAATCAAGAAAATTCCAAATGACTTGGCTTCCTGAGAACAAAGAAGTTGAGGGGAGGTGGGGTGGAGAAAAGGAGAGCTAGAAATCTGCTCTGCTTTCCTGGTGTTACCTACTTTCTTGGCATTACTTGATGACACTCATGGCCACCAGGTGGTGGGAACTTCTGTGATCAGTTGAAGTGTCCCGAAATATGCCTTGCCCTCAGCAGCCACAATACTGCTTAGTGAGCTGCCTTTCTAATCATTGTGGACACGCGTTTGTGGCACTACAGGTCTCACCTAACTTGTTTAAGACACTTATTCCTGTCCTGAGAAGTTGGGAGCCTCCAAGGCTGCTGATGGGCAAAATTTTAAAATCATAATAAATGGCCAACGGCTTAAATGGAAATGAATAAAATTAAGAAAACACGAAACAGCAAAAGGAGAATGACACAATAAACAGAATCATGATGAAAAGAGAAATGCCCATTCTTTATGCCAAATACATAAATGGAACAGAATAATTGTTGCCAGATGTCTGAACACCCAGCATAAATGTTGGATTTGAAAGTTGTTGCATGCTAGGAATCAGGAATCCACAGTTTCTGTCTCGTGTCATCCATGCCTTTTCAGCTCTCCCGTGTGTCTTCCCCCACCTGCCCTGTTCTTTCTCCCAAGCAGTTGTCCCAAAGACTGCATGTGCGTCTCCACTATGTTTTTATCGCAGTCTGCTTGCCCCCTATGCGTCACCTACTCGAGCTGTTCCAACTCCTGTTGAGACAAACGTGCTTTCCCAAGTTCTTTAACGGCAGCTCTTCTTGTTGACAAAATGAAAATTCTAAGCACGGCCTCCTTCACAAATCTTGGAGCGTGATTGAGACTCACTTTGGTAGCCGCACCGTTGCCCTTGATCGGTCTTACCTTTGCTGCCCCAAATCAATGTCGCTGTTGTGGTATAGCTCTGTCCTGTGCTTTTGATCACGCAGGAGTTGCGAAAACCTAGTTACGCAGAGATCTGTCAGAGGACAACCAAGGACCCATCACCCGTGCAGCCCCCAAAAGAACAGAAGCCAAACACTGTCACCTGTGGGAAAGATGAAAGGAAACCCACGGAAACACTAGAGAGAAGCAAAGAACCCCCTCCTGTGAAGTCCAATCCAGGACAGCCCAAAGACCAGAGGAGACAGCCGTCAGGGCGCAAGTCACCACCTCCCGCCCTTGGGAAACGTCTGACGAAAGAACAGAGCACCCCTCCCAAATCTCCTCAGTGAAACTAGTGCTTAGGAGGAGGTTTTAAAAGTTCTCACCATGAAGTAAACCCATGTTGCCACTCAGAGTACAAAGAATGAGTTGCTGGTTAGGAGCTTGCAGAGCGTATTATGTATATGAAATGCCTGCAAGGTAATTATTTTTTTTGTTTCTTTGTAAATCAGATTGTTCCTCCAATTCTCTTGCTCCCCCCCCCCACCAAATTCCCCTTGAGCAAACGGTCTACTCTGTCAGGGTTTAATTAATCTAAACCTTACATTTAGGTTGGTGCTGAACTGGAGGTGGTGCCTAAAATCCTTTTCTTTTCCCTAAAGGGAAGACGTATTCATCCGGGGGGGGGGGGGATCAATTTTTTTTATTAAGCCTCCATGTGGCTGTGTGAATACAAGCTCTATCTAATGAGTTATTTTCCTAATCTATTAAGCAGAATAATGCTGCTGTAGTTTTTAAATAACTGGTCTGTAAGTAAGTACATATCTTTAAAAAAAACTAAAAAAAACTCCAGAAGACTAGTAACAGCAGCTAATATTTTGAGTGCAAAGAAAAACAGGTGTTTTATAAGCAGTAAGACAAGTTTGATGTTCGGTTGTTTTTTTTTCTTTTTTAAAATTTTGGCTGCTGTAGCACATCAAATAAATTTCACTTTTAAGGTTTCAAAATACATGCAATTCTAATGTTTTAAATTTCAACCATTTCCCCCCCCCCCCTTGACTAAATGTGAACCTGATAGAGATCACCTTCTCTAAAACATTTTGTGTTGATGGACTTGCAAGCAAGTAACCAGCTTCTCAATCCAGAATAAAATGGTTTCTTGAATTTCAGGAAAGGAGAAAACAAAGCACATTGTGAATAAACAACAACAACAATAATAAAGTACATAAGCCCTTGCAAAATGGCAGGTGCCAGCTAATGGCAGTTTTTCACAAGATAGCACAATAGCACTCTTGTGAGGATGATCTCAATTCCCCCCCCCCCCCAAAGCCGGAGTAAATTAATTTTGAGTCACTACTGTCCTTACCGGTTTACCCCTGTGCTCTGTGTAGGTTTTTAAAACTATGCTCAAAGTGCTCTTTGAAAGAGTTCATATCTTAATCGGCCTAAGTGCTGACACCTTTCTGTACCTGCATACATTGGCATATGGATTTAATTTTTCTTTTTCAGTCCATGGGATAATGGAGTTCTCTCTTTTTTTGCGTGTGCATGTATGGTAAAGGAAGAGATCCCTGTTTCTGTCTGGAGTGAGCTTTGTCACACTTACTTACTTTTAGAAGTGGCATGCTTTCTGAAGGACAAGGATGCACTAAATTAATAAGTTTCTAATAAAGTTGACTATAAATTATTTTTGCTTTTAAATGCCTAAAGTTTTTCTTTGAGTGTTTAAGCAGCAGGTGGTTCGGATGAAAATGTTTTCCTGCTGAATAGTTTATTCCACACAAAGAAGGAGGTTTATTTAAACAACTGATTTTTTTAAAAAGAATTATTTCCATCCAATATTTAAAGACTTGAATTTTATTTAAACTTGAAAATGACTTTGCCTTAACTTTTGTATAAGACAGCTTATAGTTACTGAAGTCTGACCCTCTCGTGGGTTAGTGTGGGTGGCATATACAGAATTACTCAGTTACAGTATCTCTGTATTGTCACTGGTCTTACTGGGTAAACACACTGTAGTACAGGAAGTAGCGGCAGTTTTTTTGTAATATACCTTAAAAGATCTTAAGCAGTTGATCTTTTTCAAAATGTTGAAAATCTGTAAATGGAAATAGTCAATACTGTATTAAATATGTGCACTTGGAAGTGTGTGCTTTTGCTTGTACAGGTGTAAATAATCAGAACATATAAAAAGGTACCATTAAAAAACTGATAAAAATTATTGATATATTATAAATGTTGCTGTTGAGCTGGATGTAGATAAACTAAATGTTGTGGTTTGAATATTACTTTAATTTGTTTTTTTTCCTTGTTTCTTTTACTTTATTCTGGTGTGCTGAGCTGATTCTGCCTCTTCACTGCAAAAGGGAATTGGAGAAAGTCTGTCTTAAAAGCCCTGATATTTAAAGAAAAAAAAAACTCTCTGGAAGTGTGTATTTTGACCCGTATGAAACGTGTGTATGCAATGTAATTTTCAACTCTGTCTTATAAGCTGCAGTTATTTTTTAAAAAAAAAAAAAGAACCAGAATTGGAAAGAAATGACATTGCCACAAATACCCCAACGTTTACTCAACCACTCTTAAGGCCAAAATATTAGCAAGTACATATCTTGGGATTTGTTTCCTCGCAAAACACATAGGGCAGTTGAATTCTTGACATAGGTTGCTGCTATTTTAATTGTCCTCTTAAAAGAATAATAAAAAAACAGCCTGCTTTTTGCACTGCAGAATTTAAAATAAGCAAGCTGGGATCTGTTTGTTCCTTCCCGAAAAGGCACACTTTGAGAATTCAAAATCAACAAACTGGGACATTTGTTGGGTTTTAATGCTTATCCCTGACCCAATGAGCAGTGGGGAAACGGCAGCTAGATTGGGGTATGGTTTAGGCCAATGATAAGATTCCTTTGTTTGCCTGAAAGCATGAAGGAAACAGCTGCAGACGAAGTGGGGAAGTGGCTGCAGTGGATGTGTACAGCTAATCATTACAGCCAACTGAATATATGCAGACCAGCAGGTGGATTGTTATGTTCTCATGCATTCGGCTGCCACTTGTACTAGGATAATACACTGTAATTCTCACACAAATAACAGTCTGTGTAAAAGATTTTAAAACTTTACTGAGATAGCTTTATAAACAAATAAATAAATAAAAAGCAAAAAGTGTCATGCCAAATAACTTCTCCAATCACTTTAGTACTTTCCTAGTCGGTCTGTATGAGGCTGCTGGAACAGAAGTTCATATCCCACGGAGTGTTTTGCATACAGCTATTTAGTTCTGCTATTATTATTTTTATTGAAATTTTAAAACCTCCCCTGAAAGCTGAAGTTCTGGTTATAGAATGATCAGGCCCCGTCACAGTTGGGCTCCTTCCCTACCCAACCACCAATCCCAATTTGTAGGGTTGCTTTGGTGCTCGTGTATAAAGACAGCTTTTCCCGAGGCTGTTTGTTCAAGAAATGTATTTAAAGCTAGAAAATTTTGCTTCTGGAGGGGGGGAAAAAGAGTCCAATAATTTTCCATCCAGCTGCCCCAACTCAATTTTACATACTGTCACACACAAAAAACAAACTTGTCAGGCTCATTTATTTTATTTTTTGCTTTTTATTTTTTTATTTTTGCTGCCTCTTAGCTAAACACACATAACCAGTGGGCAACGGGATGCCCTTACTTGTGAATGTGATGCAGTGTATCATGAACAACCACTGACTAGGGGTCTGCGCCAGCCTCTGTATCTCTTTCAGCTTGCTGCAGCCCTTATGTATTGTGTAGCCTGTTACACTGGGAGCAGCAGACAATCGAAGACACACCTGGCAAGGGCAGCAGCTACTAAGTCACAAAACGAGGTGTAACATGGAGGCCTTTTTTTCCCCCCTGAGGGTGTTTGTTTTTGTTCTTCTTCCATTTAAGACTGGAATCAAGCTTACATGTAAACTATTGGTAATTTAAGTTTCCTTTTGTGTCATAAAATGTACAACTGTCTAAAACTGTAGGTTATGAAAAAAATAAAGATTTAGGCACTGTTGAATTTCTCTTTTTTTAAATTAAACTTCTTACAACAGTATTTTTCCACTTCCTTTGTCTTTGCACCCGCTCGTGCGTAGTCGTCGTCTTGCTGCTTCAAAGACACATACCAGGAGTTCTTTTGCTGCAGCCGTGACATTTTCGCAAGTTAATGCACTTGCAGAGCAATGAACGCTACACCCAAAAAAAACCTGGACATCTTGCCCATTTGTGCGAGGAGTTTGCTGCTTTGTGACTAAGCTTTTTGGCCTAAGTCCATTGCGGGTTCATATTGGGCAGATTGTGAGAGCAAAGTTTTGGGTGGCGGGTTTCTGTTTTGCTTTAAATAAAACCTTGTGTATGAATTTTGGAATGAAATGCGCTACGTGACTCGTGATTTTCCACAAACCTCTCAAATATTGATCAGTAGCATTTTGCTTATGCCTCAGTTGTATTTGATGGCTCTCCAGTATACATGGATTTTTCTGTGATACATGCTGCGGTTGAACTACACATAACACTTCCAGAGCTGAGCGCCATCGGTTAATCCTAACTGTAGGTGCTTCTCTAACCATCCATAGGCAGGACATACACATTTTCTGGGGCACCTCTGAGCATTGTTCGTATTTTCTGCCTTCCACCTCGTCAGTGGGAAATCAAATGTACATCATGATAAGGTTGGTTCCCAAAGCGGTATTGCCAAATGGTCTGTAAAGGCTGCTTCATTTTCTTAATAGCGGCTACTGTGCCCAAAGGCAATTACAGCTAAACATTCTTCATGAATCTCTGTCACCTTGTTTTGTGAAAGAAGAGTTGTTATTTGCTCACTGCAACCTTCACGGCCTTCTGCTAGAAGGAATAAGGAAATCCATAGCCTGTCTTTATTCCCTGGTTCTTTATAGTAAAACACAAGGAGTGTTCACCCAAGACCGTAAGCCATAAACTTTAATAAATCTTAACTTGCATGAACTGTGTTCTTGTGCAGGGGACCTGTTTGCTCTCACTTTGCATAAGTACATAAACAAGCCAGGAAGAGGATAGCTTACTCCCAAATCTGAACTCAGGGTTGTTTCTAACAGGCCACGATTGCTAACTAACTTTAAACCCGGTGCTATTTTTCTAGAAAAAGGTGCCAGAACTCGCCATGAGCTCCTCCCTCCCTTGTTCTCTTATGGCAATGGTGCCTGAACTGAGTTCCAACTGAAAAAAAATGCCCTGCTAAACCCAAGGGATTGTTGTTTGATGTTGAACCCTGGTTTGTCACAGAGAAACAAACCATTCTGTTGTGTAACAGATCCTCGCAAGTGTCCCTCTTTTCCAGGGATGTCCCTGATTTAGAGAAGCCATCCTGGAATTTCCTGCTTTTCCTTATGATTTCCCTATTTTCATTGGAGAAATATTGTCTGAAGGCAATCCTGTATAGGGAAGTTTTGTTTAATGTTTAATTATGTTTTTATATACAGTGGTACCTCAGTTTACAAACACAATTGTTTCCGGAAGTCTGTACTTAACCTGAAACGTACTTAACCTGAAGCGAACTTTCCCATTGAAAGTAATGGAAAGTGGATTAATCCGTTCCAGACGGTCCGTGGAGTACTTAAACTGAAGCAAACTTTCCCATTGAAAGTAATGGAAAGTGGATTAATCTGTTCCAGACGGGTCCGCAGAGTACTCAACCTGAAGCGTACTTAACCTGAAGTGAACTTTCCCATTGAAAGTAATGGAAAGTGGATTAATCCATTCCAGACAGATCCGCGGAGTACTTAAACTGAAAATGCTCAAACCGAGACGTACTTAAACCGAGGTATGACTGTATGTTGGAAGCTGCCCAGAGTAGCTGGGACAACCCAGTAAGATGTGTGGAGTATAAATAGTAAAATTATCATTATGGAATGGGATGTCCCTATTTTCATCAGAGAAATCTTAGAGTGTATGGTGTAATGCTGAAGTAAGTCTTACTGGTTTACTTTCCTGTTTGCACAAAGGAAGTGTTGAAGTAAAAGTGATTAAGTTTTGGCACTAGGATTTGTTAAGGGTATACCTGCCTAAACTGTTTTGGCATGCATTTTTTATTGTTAAGTCACTTCTGGTTAATGTGTGTGTGTGTGTGTGTGTGTGTGTGTGTGTGTGGCGCTAGCATAAGGGTAAAGGGACCCCTGACCATTAGGTCCAGTCGTGACCGACTCTGGGGTTGTGGCGCTCATCTCGCGTTATTGGCCGAGGGAGCTGGCATACAGCTTCCAGGTCATGTGGCCAGTATGACAAAGCCGCTTCTGGCGAACCAGAGCAGCACACGGAAACGGCGTTTACCTTCCTGCTTGGACAGTACCTATTTATCTACTTGCACTTGGACGTGCTTTCAAACTGCTAGGTTGGCAGGAGCTGGGACCGAACAACAGGAGCTCACCCAGTTGCGGGGATTCAAATTTAAAATGCATGGATTTACTTATAAAGTTCATTGGATCTGCCGCTAGAAAGGGAGTTTGAAGCTCAACAGCAGCCAGTAAGGCAGCTGCTGCCTGATCTCTACATCAGGGTGTGAAATTAGTCTGTATTGAGGAAGTTGGTTCGATATTAATGCTGTTATCAAAGCTTCACCCAGTGTGTTGTCCTGGTCTCTGTAAGCATCCCATTCATCACAGACTGCAAATCCAATGTATGATGTGCATGGAACGGTTCTTAGAGTCCCATTGATGCAACGAGCACTTGGGCAGTGGTGTTTCAGCTGCAATGTTCAGCCCCTTTTGGCTTCCGTGGAGCGAGTCCCCCTTGCCAATGGGACTGCCAGCTGAGGCCAGGAAGTGCAACAGCTACTCATTGATATTTTAAAGCGAGTTGTGGGTGTTCTGGGGAGCGCCTAGCACTTCTGTGGGTGAACGACTTCATTTACTCGGAGGTAGACTGCATGTACCTGCATCAAACACCTTGGGGCTTCTTTCTATAGCAGGGGTGGGGAACTTCAGACTTGGGGGGGGGCGTGGCAAATGCAATCCTTCAGACCTCTCTATCTGGCCCTTGGGGCTCTCCCCGTACACCCGTTTGCAAGCCATGCCTTTCACCATCTCGGAGTCTCTGCCTGCCTAAAATAAGACCTTTAAATATAGTAATACCTTTTGTTTTCCTGGCTGGAGGACAGGAAGTGTGAGTGAGCAGAGACTAGCCTCCACTGCACAATGGGTCTGGTCCCACCCACCACTGGCATGTGGCCCCCTAGAAGGAAAAGTGGCCCTTGGAACAGGAGGAAGCCAAAAGGTGAACATATCGACATGAGCTAATGGCTGGTGTCGTTTATATTCTGATTGCTTTTGCTGTTAGCATGACACATTTTTTGCTGTGTCATTCTGATGTCATCAGAAGTTACACAAGCACCTTTTTTTTTAATTTATTGATAAGCAGTTAGCACATCATGTGCTGGCTTGACTACAAAAGCGGAGTAGGCAGCCTCTTGGGGGAGATCTCAATTCAAGATGTGCTTACCTCACTAGAAGCAGTGCCCCAAGTACAGAGGCGGATAGTGATGCAGTCAGTTGCCCAAAGCAAATGCTATGAGATCCAGAATCTTGCTGCTTTTTGAGTAATTGCAGAGGAAGGAGTTGGTGCATAGCCTGTCGATTCAGCTGCTCAGCCAAGCACTCTGTTTGCTTTAAACATCACTAAGCTGAGCAGGCATAAACATAATGCCTTTGCATGCCATTTTAAATATCCCCTGTGCTCAGAGCCACCATTAGCACATACGTCAGGCATCCCCAAACTTCGGCCCTCCAGGTGTTTTGGACTACACAGGCCAGTGCTAGGATTTTTTGTGCCCTACGCGAGATCATCTCCTGGTGCCCACCCCCGGCCAATCATATTTCAAACACAGGGCGCCCCAGCGAGCGCAGCCCCGCCGGCGGCCTCCCCCCTCCCTGCACACCACCAGATGGCTGGTAGGGCGCAACCAGCCACCAAGCCCCATGGCTCCGCCGCCACTGCCACCCCCCACCTCGATTGGTGCACACCCCCTCCCCAACCCTCCTCAACCTGACCCCCATGGGCGGGCGGGCCTGTCAGCGCCGCTGCCACTCCCAGGCAGGCCGTGAGCCGCCCACCTCACCTCCCGTCCCGCACGGGGAGTCCCGAGGCAGCGGAGGCGGGGCAGGCAGGTGCGAGGGTCTACAACCGGAGCGCCGCGCTCCTCATCCCCCGCTCGCTCTCCCGCCGTCGCCCCAAGGAGCGGGAGGTAGGCGGCCCCAGAGGCGGAGATGTGGGGTGGCGCGGGTGGTGGGGCGTGGCGCTCCCAGCCTCCGCGAGCACCTGTTGCAGCCCAGAACTCCCAGGCACCGCGACAGACGCTCTCCTGCCTGCCTGCAGCCCCGGCGGTGCTCTTGCTCGCCGTGCTGGCAGAGAGGGAAGGCGCTGCCGGAGCCCTCGCTCTCCCTTCTGGGCACGGCGGGCGGGGGGCAGGCTGGCCAGTGCCCCCTCCATCTTGGCGCCCTAGGCAACTGCCTAGTTCGTCTTAATGGACGCGATGGCCCTGGCTACAATTCCCATCTTCCCTGACCACTGGTCCTGTTAGCTAGGGATCATGGGAGTTGTAGGCCAAAACATCTGGAGGGCCGCAGTTTGGGGATGCCTGACATACGTTCTCCCCCTGCCATAAATGGGAAGAAGGGCACTTGCAGCCATCACTGCCGCTGCAAATAGGACCTGAGCAAGGAGAGCAAACAAATATTGTGTGGTGTAGAATTTTGTTGGGGTATTTTTTATGGGGGCCGTAGGAGGTACTGGTGGGCACAAGGTGTATCACATTAGTGAGCCCTAGTTTAAAACAGCATCTCCATGTTCAGTACAAATGCACCTTTCCACACTAGGAGGAACTCTAAATAACCAGTTTTGTGAGCTGGTGACCATGATGTCATCTGCTCACCTCTTCCCTCTCCTCCTCCCATCAGTTTTACAAGCGTTTGATAAGTGGGTGTGCATTTATTTCACACACACACAAATCTTGCACTTTAAAAGATGCACCCACCTGGACATTATTTACTGGTGAGCACCCCGCTTGAGGCGTGACAGGATGACAAGGCTGATGGATGTGTGTCTGTCTGAGGACCAAGTTGCAAAGCTGAGATCACAGCACAGTTGAAGAAACTGCTGCAAAAATGTAATGTCTCTGTCTTCACCCTCCCTTTCTCTTCATCGGCGAACAGACGGTCACCAAGACAACCAAGCGTGCTTGGTAGGATCTCAAGGTCAGCGATTTGGGCATCAACAAGGAAGTGTAAAAGCATCTTATTAGCTTTGCCACTTCTCAGAGATAAACAGAATTTTAGATCCAGGAGTCTCAATCTGGCGCCTTCCATTGGCATTTAGAAAAACAGCGACACCTGACTTTTTGTCTAAGACTTCCTGCTCTGGTTCCCCTTAACTTTAAAGAGTGATTTGAAAACATTGCTTGGAGAAATGCCTGCTGTTGCCACCCAAGGGGTGCATGCATGGGTCTCCTGACCAATGTGGTGGTCTCGTGTGCCTTCACACCATAGACCCAATCTGTTGTGGGTGGAATGGTGAGCTGCTGCCACTGCTGTTTACAGGGCAGTACAGCAGGGGGCAGGGCTATAGAGAGGTTGGTGCAGTGCAGCTGCACCAAAGAAGCCCATCCTGTTGTTCCTTTTGGTGCAAATGTGCCACAACAATCTCCCCCTTGGCCCCCCAGTAAGCAGCCATCATGCAAGTGAGCGGAGGTTGGCGAGTGGTGCCTACTGCTGTCCATCTTCTTCCAGTCCTTTGGCTGCACTGCCTCCTGAATGCTGTGTGCAAATCATAGCAGCGCCTTATCTCAGAAGGCCCCTTTATGAGACACTGCATTACCTTTGTAAACCAAGAAAAT
The DNA here is from genome assembly GCF_963506605.1 of Zootoca vivipara. Lineage (NCBI taxonomy): Eukaryota > Metazoa > Chordata > Lepidosauria > Squamata > Lacertidae > Zootoca > Zootoca vivipara. The sequence continues at coordinate 45,288,170 of NC_083287.1, forward strand.
CCTCAATAATAAAAAGGCCCCTTATTTGTAAATAAGGCCGTAATTAATTATTGCAGGATATACACCGCCAGTGCTTGTGTTCATGTCCATGTCAGGTTTGGTACTAAAATGTAGAACACACTTCTGTGTGCTATAGCATCAGAGCATCTACTTAGGTTGTCGGTTTAAAAATAACCACTGGAAAGAAAAATAAAAACATTCCTTCAGTAGCACCCTAAAGACCAACTAAGTTTTTATTTTGGTATGAGCTTTCGTGTGCATGCACACTTCTTCAGATACACTTGAAACAGAAGTCAGTCTCTTATGTATATACAGAGGGTGGGGGGGGTTGGGTGGGAATGGGTGATGGGCTGATGGGAGTGGTAAACCTGTAGATGGCTGTTAACGACTGCTGATGACTGCAATTGGTCCTGCGGGGGGGGGGGAGCAAGGGCTGAGGTGCTAAAGAAAGCTTGATCATGCATAATGAGATAAGAATCCTCACACGAAAGCTCATACCAAAATAAAAACTTAGTTGGTCTTTAAGGTGCTACTGAAGGAATTTTTTTTATTTTGCTTCGACTTAGACCAACACGGCCACCTACCTGTCACTGGAAAGAAAACGCCGTCATGTATCCTCTACTCTGCTGTAAGTTTTTAATGCTTGCTGTTTTATTGTGTTTTTAATATTCTGTTGGGAGCCGCCCAGAGTGACTGGGGCAACCCAGTCCTGTGGGTGGCATATAAATAATAAAATCCCCCCTCCTTACAGGAGTTGCCCAGCCATGCCTTTATCTAGGATACTGTAGGTCGTAATTACAAGTTTTCAAGTCTCCCACCAACCTTGGATCTGCCCCAATCTCTAATCCTGCCTGCCTTGCAATCTCACAACCCTGAGAAGACCAGATAGGACGTGGGTATACTGTACTCACAAGTAACATGGCTATGCTGCTGGTCCAGCTGTGTTTTGACCTGCCCTACACCTGATGTGACACCTGAAGTTTGTTTATGTTTCTTGTAAACAGTTTCCCAAATTGGACACCATAGGTGGCTCATCTAAGATATCTGGGCTGAATCACAGCTGGCTGAGAAGTGGGGACGGTGGTTGCATACAGACTCATTTGTCTGTAGCTTGCTCATAGCTGTCAAGTTCTCCCATTTTTTTTTTTTAAAAAAAGCATATTCCCTTATGCTGAATAGGCTTCCTCGCGAGAAGAGGGAAAACTTGACAGCTATGAGCTTGCTGTGCTAGGTTTTGTAACTACGCTGGGTCAACCATTGGTCCGCCATTCTAAGCTAGAGGTGGGGAACTTGTGGCTCTCCATATATTTTTCAGCCATGATGGGAGTTGGAGTCTAACAAACAGTTGCCACAGGCTCACCTTCCTCATTCTAAACAAATTGTCTCTACTGCTGGTATTTGCCTGTCCAATCACTTGTGGCTTGATTCTTTCAGCTAGAGATGTGGGGGGTTCATTGTAGGCCATTGCGCATGCAAAGCAGGAGCTCGACCACTGAGCCTCTGGCTCAGTGATCCCAATCTATCCCATTTCCCCAAGGAGCTTGCCAGTCCTGACAAGATTTCTGAGAGCTGTGGCTTCAGATAATTAATGCTCTATTATATTCTAATTATTCAACCGTTTCCATGAAGCTTTGGGGGGGGGGAGGCGAGAGATTCCATAAAGCTTTAGAGGTGATCTTTTTTGTGCTACTACTTTGGAAATATAGCTATGACGAGGCAGTAAAAATGCAGCGGAAACAATGGTATGGATTAGCTTTCTCATAAACTATTGTCTCTTCTTCATTACCCTTTAAAACCTTCCTCTTAATTAACTTGCTAATTGCAATATAATTAAGTTCTTAAGACTCTTATTAATTTTGCCTCTCCAACCCCCAGTGTTCCAATACACTATAAAAAGGAGTATTGATTGCTGCATTTGGGGCAACTTGTTTAAAGTTAGCATTGAAACCTGGGAGCTTTTAATTTTTTTAAAAAAATCCACATAATAACATTTAAACATATCCACACTCTTTAAATATTTACAAAGAATTGTGCTAAAATTTGATTTATTTTGACGGCTGAAGAGAGTGCAGATGTCTTACCCGCAGCTTACAACCACATTAAAATCTCTGCTCCTACACAGATGTATTGTAAAGAGAACTCTGGGGGCAGAGCAAAGCAATAGGAATAAACAATTTGATTGAATGAGCAACTATAGTTTCCTTAACTAGGGGAAACATACAGTATTGTCCTATATGCACACATATACCGTGTTTCTCCAAAAATAAGACACCGTCTTATATTTATTTTTCCTCAAAAAAACACACGGTGGCTTATTTTCAGGGAATGTCTTAATTTTATTTTATTAAGTATGGTACAGTTTAACCTACAAAGTTAAACTGCCTATCTGATTTTCGGGGTATGGCTGATTTTGGGGGTATGGCTGATTTTCGGAGAAACACGGTAGGCACTTGCTATATGATACAAAGAGTTACTGAGAATGATGTCACCCTTCCAGGGATCAGCTCTGCACCCACCTAGTCTCATGAGGTGCTGTGATACCCATGAAAGCAGAAGGGATATTCAAAGTGCCCTTCAGTGTGAAAGGAAAGGGACTTTGTGTCTGTTCAAATATCCTTTTACTAATGAAATACCTGTCATTGTGGGGCATAGGGGACGGCCATATATGTTGCAGAAGATACTAGTGTGTCTACTCTGCGTATGTTGGCACATTGCAGGGGTTTCAGTTATCAGGAGGGGGGTGCATTGAAATCCCAAAGCAGAACTAAACTCCCCACTCATCAGCTAGAGTGTGAGGAGTCCAACCCTGCTTTCTGCAAGACTTAGCAGCTGCTGCATCTCCCCCTTCCCCACACCTGCCACATTGGGTATGGACCAGGTAGGTGTGGTTTTTTTTGGGGGGGGGGAAACCAGGTGGGAGGGCAAACGAGGAGGCCTAACAGGCCAAATTTAGACCTTAGGACAGAGGTTCCCTTCCCTGCCCTACGATCAAGGGTAGGGTGCATAGATTTTGGGTCTCCCCCACCCCAGTACAGGTATAGTTGCCCCATAAAATTCAGTGGAAGTCGCTGACTTGCATGGGGGAGACTGGGAAGAGGCAAAACGTCACCCTTTCCTGAGCTACTCAAGAATTTCTACCCCTTCCCCCAGGGATCCAGCACCTTAAAATTTAGCGCCATGGTGAAACAACTGGGGATGTGATCATCTCCCTCGTCGCTCTTCTTAATCACTTGAGCTCCTCTTACTTTCTCATACCATTTCCCCTTGTTGCCAAGCAATCATAACACCACGAGCCACAGCAGAATTAGCTGCCCATGTGTGTCCTTATTTCACTGTCTAAAAGGAAAACTACCCTCCACGTAGCTCACAAGTCGCTGTGTGCACACCCTCCCGTCAATTCACTTGTCGATGTATGGTGTATCAGAGCAATTAATACTATAACACGTGTGGGGGGTATAATATATTTCCTCCCCCCCCCCAAGAGAGCCGTTTAAAAATTGACCTATACTTAGCAAAACACTAAAAAATAAAATGCAGCAATTCCGCAATAGGTGCAATCTGTATATGCTGCTCCATAAGCTCCTTTGAGAGGAGACGTCTCCAATAATAAAGATGGTGCTTGAAAAGCCCAGGCTTGGCCTCTCTGTTGACATTTTGGAGGAAGGGATATTTGAGGGAAAGGCCCAAGCTCAACGGAAGAGACTTTGCATTCAGAAAGTCCCAGGTCCAATTTCCAGCAGCTCCAGGTAAGGCTGCAGAGACAGTGGTCTGAAACCCAGGAGACCCACTGCCAGTCAGTGTAGACAATGTTAACCTAGATGGGCCAATAGTCTGACTCTGAATAAGGTAGTTTCCTTTGCTCCTATGTAGAGAGAAGGCCTGTCACTCTCTCTTGCAATTGATATATGGGTCAAAGCTAATGCCTCATATTCTGGACTTTATCCGATATACACCGTTCCTGAGAATCTTAGGCTCAGGTAAGTAGTGGAAACACAGAAATCTCATACCTTGAAGCAGCTAAATCCCACAACTGGTCCACATAATTCCCTGGTAATAACAGGTGTTTATACTGTAAATCCTCCTCATCCTTAGGCTTCCATTCTAGCATCTATGGTAGATAGGCTTCCAAGGAGTTTGGTTTAGTAATGAGAAAGAACTTGGGAGTTGAGGAGAGAAGCCGAAAGCCCCCACTCTCCCATGCAAAGAGACTGGGATGGTTTGCCTAGGGTTTCCAAAACAAAATTTAAAAAATTCCTTCCAGTAGCACCTTAGAGACCAAGTACGGTAAGTTTGTCATTGGTATGAGCTTTCGTGTGCACACAAAAGCTCATACCAATGACAAACTTAGTTGGTCTCTAAGGTGCTACTGGAAGGATTTATTTTTTTTTGACTACGGCAGACCAACACAGCTACCTATTTGTAACCAGAACTAGGGTTTCCAGGTAGTCTCCTTTACAGTAGCTTCTCGGACCAGGCTTGTTGAGTTGCAACAGAAAAACTGCTCCCTGAACTGACTACCCTTCTTTGGACTAGATAGTAAAGAGAGCACATTGTGGGCCCTTCCGCAAAATATTTCCAGCACCCTCACCTCCTCACAGGTGGGCTCCTATTCAGGGTTCCTACTGGCAAGCCATAGCATCATCTATAAGCAGGAAGCTCAGGGCATCCCACTCACTCAGTTTTCAGATCCCCCCCCCCAGCTTGCATGCAAGTCCTGGCAGCTACGGAGCATGCTCATACTTAATTCGTCTGTTTGGGGGTGGAGATGTCCCCTTATATTATTAGTTTATTTGGTGCTTCTGAATACTATACATTTTTCCCGAACGGGCTGAAAATCTTCCTCTCTCTGCCACCCCCACCATTAGCACTGTTCTGGCACCATTGCTGTTACCTGTGCTTGCTATTAAAAGGAGTGGCGGGTATCATTAGGACTTTAAATTTGGTGGCACCAGCTTATTTCTAAACATAGACGAGTTGGGAAACCCACTGAGCGCCAGTTTACTGCAGTTTTAAGATGTTCTCTCAGAACTTTTAAGAGAATGCGGAAGCTCCCAATAATAATAAGCTCTGAATATTTTGTAAGGTTAAACACAGGGGGCAAATTAATTATGGCTAAATTACAGCCTCAAAACCCTGCAGGAGATCAAAGTAAGCTATACATGGCACTTTCCCAATATAATGATACTTACATTAAAAACTGTCTTCCAGACCCAATTTAAATTAAGAGCTTATTTGAAAAATCACTTCTTGTTTCCAAACCCCTCCCACTCTTTAAATATTCTCCCAGGTCCTTAATTTTGGAGGGGTAATGTCTAAAGAGTAGTCCATGTAAGAAGCAGGGGTTGTTTTCTACTAATTTTTTAAATTTAAGTGTTCTCATTCCACACATCCACAATCCATTATTATAAACATACAAACGTTAGCAATTAATTAAATCATACTTAAGACATCCACAGCTTCATTTGGTTCTAGTGCAGCAAGATAGGCATCCATTTCCCCCCACTTGGAAGTCTGTCAGTTGTGTCCTTCCTTCCCACAACTGTTATTTTACAATCTTGTTCATTATAACACATATTTTTCTCGTTTAATGGTCGACTGTTGGTGTCCCGTCTGTTCCCCACATCCTTGTGATCAAAACCTGAGCTGTTTTCAGCATATAGGTGACCAGAAGTTCTGGTGCAGAACAATTGAATCTTTTCCAGCTAGATACTTTATTTTATATTTTTATTTTATTTTACAAAATCTGGGTAACGGTTGATGGCAACGGCTAAGCTGTTGTGTTTTGTATGACCATGCTGCTAGGTCTCAATGTAAATTAAACCCTGTTAACTGTCTGACAGCCTGTGGGACTTTCACATACAAAGACTTGAATGCCCTCTTTGCCAGGGCCCTCAAATATTTCTATCCCGGCCCCAAGACCACCCTCAAAATTTGGCCTTTAAAAACTTTTTTTTAAAAAAAAAATAGACAGTATGAAAAGGAGCTGCTCCCACCCACAATCCTTGGTAGTCCAGCTAGCTTTTTTGACCACTTTGTGTTTGTTCAAAATGCCAATAACCAATAAATGCCAAGTGTGCATTTCTTCTTACCTTAATAAAGGGCCTTTGCTGCCCCTAAGGAGCCATCATTGCAAGAAGGTCTTAGAGCTCAGGAAACATATCCTTCCCTGGTTTTGCTTTCATTTCATTTTCTGACGTGTTCCTTGTACGGCATATTGTTTCCTAATGAAATGCTAAGGCTTTTCTTCTCCTTAAGATACAGTTGAGTCCTAAATGACTTTTTGAAAACTTCTCATAGTCATTTCTTGAGATCTTCCATTTTGTGGTAGTTAGAGAAAGTATCTATTTTTCAGCCTCTCAGTGCCTGCTTGCTTTTTTTTAAGTGATGTTAAGAATTCCCAGTGGTAGACTGTCACAACAGAACTAGATGAACTGAAGAAAGAATGGAGTATATTTTGTTGGTTCCGTGTTTTGGAGGGCCCTTGGGCACAAGCGGCACCCGCAATGAGTCACTCGCCTCAGGGTGCTCCTGCCAGCCAGGTACACACTGCCATGTAGACCCTCTCTGGATGTAGTGCAGTGGTCAGAGCAGCCTTCCTCACCCTTTGGGTCCCCAGATGTTGCTGGACTACAACTTCCATCACCCCTAGCTAGCTGGACCAGTGGTTAGTGATGAAGGTAGTTGTAGTCCAACAACATCTGGGGACCCAAGGTTGAGAAAGGCTGCGTAAGAGTCTATGACCTGGGAGACCAGGGTTCAAATCCCCACTCAGCCATGAAGCTCAAGGGGTGAGCTTGCTCCTAGTGACTCGCTCTCGGCCTAACCTACCTCACAGGGCTGTTGTGAGGGTAAAATGGTGGCAGGGAAATTCTGGGGTAGCTCCATTGGTAATAATAATAATAATAATAATAATAATAATAATAATAATAATAATTTATTATTTATACCCCGCCCATCTGGCCGGGTTCCCCCAGCCACTCTGGGCGGCTTCCAAAAAAACAGAAATTCTAAAATACAGAAATCCATCAAACATTAAAAGCTTCCCTAAAAAGGGCTGCCTTGAGATGCCTTCTAAAGGTCTGGTAATTGTTCTCTTTGACCTCTAGTGGGAGGGCATTCCACAGGGTGGGTGCCACTACCGAGAAGGCCCTCTGCCTGGTTCCCTGTAACTTGGCTTCTCGTAATGAGGGAACTGCCAGAAGGCCCTCGGAGCTGGACCTCAGTGTCCGGGCAGAACGATGGGGGTGGAGACGCTCCTTCAGGTATACCGGACCGAGGCCGTTTAGGGCTTTAAAGGTCAACACCAACACTTTGAATTGTGCTCGGAAACGTACTGGGAGCCAATGTAGGTCTTTTAGGACCGGTGTTATGTGATCTCGGCGGCCGCTCCCAGTCACCAGTCTAGCTGCCGCATTCTGGATTAGTTGTAGTTTCCGGGTCACCTTCAAAGGTAGCCCCACGTAGAGCGCATTGCAGTAGTCCAAGCGAGAGATAACTAGAGCATGCACCACTCTGGAGAGACAGTCACTGGGCAGGTAGGGACTCAGCCTGCGTACCAGATGGAGCTGATAAACAGCTGCCCTGGACACGGAGTTGACCTGTGCCTCCATGGACAGCTGTGAGTCTAAAATGACTCCCAGGCTGCGCACCTGGTCTTTCAGGGGCACAGTTACCCCATTCAGGACCAGGGAGTCCTCCACACCCGCCCGCCTCCTGTCCCCCACAAACAGTACTTCTGTCTTGTCAGGATTCAATCTCAATCTGTTAGCCGCCATCCATCCTCCAACCGCCTCCAAGCACTCACACAGGACCTTCACCGCCTTCACTGGTTCTGATTTAAAAGAGAGGTAGAGCTGGGTATCATCAGCATACTGATGGACACCCAGCCCAAACCCCCTGATGATCTCTCCCAGCGGCTGCATATAGATGTTAAAAAGCATTGGGGAGAGGACAGAACCCTGAGGCACCCCACAAGTGAGCGCCCAGGGGTCTGAACACTCATCCCCCACCACCACTTTCTGAACACGGCCCAGGAGGAAGGAGCGGAACCACTGCATGACAGTGCCCCCAGCTCCCAAGCCCTCTAGACGGTCCAGAAGGATGTTATGGTCGATGGTGTCAAAAGCCGCTGAGAGATGCAGCAGAACAAGGAAACAGCTCTTACCTTTGTCCCTAGCCCGCCGGAGATCATCGACCAGTGCGACCAAGGCAGTTTCAGTCCCATGATGAGGCCTGAATCCTGACTGGAAGGGATCCAAATGGTCCGCTTCTTCCAGGCGTGCCTGGAGTTGTTCCGCAACCACTCGCTCAATCACCTTGCCCAAGAATGGAAGATTTGAGACTGGGCGATAGTTGGCCATATTGGCCGGATCTAAAGATGGTTTTTTAAGAAGCGGTTTAATAACCGCCTCTTTCAGCGGGTCTGGGAAGGCTCCCTCATGGAGAGAAGCATTTACCAACCCGCGAAGCCCATCACCCAGCCCTTCCTGGCTAGCTTTTATAAGCCAGGATGGGCAAGGATCAAGGAGACAGGTGGTTGGTTTCATTCGTCTAAGCAGCCTGTCCACATCCTCGGAGGTAACAGATTGAAATTGATCCCACAAAACTTGACTAGACAGGACTCTAGCACTCCCCCGCCCCGGCCCTGCTCCCACGGTGGAGTCTACCTCTTCCCGAATCTGAGCGACTTTATCTGCAAAAAACTTTGCAAAATCATTGCAGGAGATCATGTGGCCCGTACTGGGCCCGGATGGAGCAGGTGGTTCCGCTAAATTGCGAACCACCTGGAAGAGTCTCCTGCTGCTGTTTTCTGCAGATGCGATGGAGATGGTGAAGAAGGTCCTCTTCGCCGTCGCCATTGCCACTTGGTAGGCTCGAAGTTGAGCTCTAGCCCGTGTCCGGTCTGATTCAAAATGAGTTTTCCGCCACCGGCGCTCTAGCCGTCTCAACGACTGTTTCATTGCCCTCAGCGCCGGGGAAAACCACGGGGCTGTCCGGGCTCCATGCAATCTGAGAGGGCGCTTCGGAGCCAGACAGTCAATAGCGCTGGTTAACTCCGCATTCCAGCGGGCCACCAGGGAATCAGCTGAAAGGCCATCGACATGGGATAAAACATCCCCTACCACTCTTTGGAAGCCAATTGGATCCATTAAGTAGCGGGGGCGGACCATCCGAATCGGTCCCACCTCCCTGCAGAGGGGAAGGGTTGCGGAGAAGTCCAGTTGCACCAGAAAGTGATCTGACCATGGCACTTCTTTTGTTTCGCTGTTACTTAATGTCAGATCACCAACATCCATAGAGGTAAACACCAAGTCCAAGGCATGTCCGCGGCTATGAGTTGGGCCAGACTTATTCAGGGACAGCCCCATGGTGGCCATGCTTTCCACGAAATCCCGAGCGGCTCCTTGTAAGGTCGTGTCGGCATGGATGTTAAAATCCCCTAAGACAACCAAGCTAGGTGTCTCCAGGAGCACATCCGACACGACCTGAAGCAGCTCGGGCAGGGAATCCTTGGTGCAGCGGGGAGGTCGGTACACCAAAAGGAATCCTGTACTGCCTCTATTGCCCAACTTCCAGAACATGCACTCAGAGAACTGGGTCTTCCCAATAGGACGCCTGGTGCAAACTAATGACTTCCTAAAAATCACTGCAACCCCCCCTCCCCGCCCAGATGGCCTGGGTTGCTGTGCATAAGAGAAACCTGGTGGGCAAGCAGCGCCAAGAACGGGCCCATAGGCTTCCTCCAACCAGGTCTCTGTCACACATGCCAGGTCAAATCCTCCATCCACAATCAGGTCGTGAATGGCGGTGGTCTTATTCATCATCGACCTGGCATTGCACAGCAGCACCTTCAGGTCATGTGGGTATCCCTTGCCTATTCCAATATCCGTCCGGTCAGGACCAGACCTGGAGGCAGGGATAGTCCTCAGACAACGACTAAGTCTGCCTCCTCGGTAATGACATGGTCTGGTCTTAGCGTAACTCCTCCTCCTACCCGTGACCACTGAGATCGGTTGTTCCAGTGCACACCCCCCTGTGGAATCTGCCCCAGCCATTTTGCTTGCTGGGACCCCCTCCCGGGCAGCCCTGACCCCTCCCCTTAAAAACAAAATAAAACCTCTGTAAAAAACAGCAAAGAACTCAACAAAAGAAGAACACAAAAAAGACAATAAAACAATAAAACCAAAAACAATAAAAATTACAAATACACTAAAATTTAACAGATTCCCACACCCAACTAAAAATCCCTCCCACCTACCACCCGAAACACAATAAAACAATGAAACCAAAAACAATAAAAATTACAAATACACTAAAATTTAACAGATTCCCACACCCAACTAAAAATCCCTCCCACCTACCACCCCAAAGAAGATAAAAACATAAAAAATTCTTTAAAAAGCATTTTAAAAAGAACTCTGTGCTGTTTCAAGTTCCCCTGGGCAGCACCAGCAGCAGAGCGGCGGCAGCAGTCCTTTATGAGGCCTTCCAGGCCCCGCCCTAGACCAGGTGGAAGGAGGTAGGGACAGGGCCTGTGGGCACTCACAGCAGGAGAGAGTCCTGGGCAGCACCAGCAGCAGAGCAGCGGCAGCAGTCCTTTATGAGGCCTTCCAGGCCCCGCCCTAGACCAGGTGGAAGGAGGCAGGGACAGGGCCTGTGGGCACTCACAGCAGGAGAGAGTCCTGGGCAGCACCAGCAGCAGAGCAGCGGCAGCAGTCCTTTATGAGGCCTTCCAGGCCCCGCCCTAGACCAGGTGGAAGGAGGCAGGGACAGGGCCTGTGGGCACTCACAGCAGGAGAGAGTCCTGGTAGAGCATGAGGCACTTAATCTCAAAGTCGTGGGTTCGAGCCCCACACCGCACAAAAGATTCCTGCATTGCAGGGGGTTGGACTAGATGGTCCTTGTGGTCTCTTCCAACTCTTGTTGTTGTTTAGTCGTTTAGCCATGTCCGACTCTTCATGACCCCATGGACCAGAGCATGCCAGGCACTCCTGTCTTCCACTGCCTCCCGCAGCTTGGTCAGACTCATGTTCGTAGCTTCGAGAACACTGTCCAACCATCTTGTCCTCTGTCGTCCCCTTCTCCTAGTGCCCTCAATCTTTCCCAACATCAGGGTCTTTTCCAAGAAGTCTTCTCTTCTCACAAGGTGGCCAAAGTATTGGAGCCTCAGCTTCAGGATCTATCCTTCCAGTGAGCACTTAGGGCTGATTTCCTTCAGAATGGAAAGGTTTGATCTTCTTGCAGTCCATGGGACTCCTCCTCCAAGAGTCTCCTCCAGCACCATAATTCAAACGCATCAATTCTTCGGCGATCAGCCTTCTTTATGGTCCAGCTCTCACTTCCATACATCACGACTGGGAAAACCATAGCTTTAACTATACGGACCTTTGTCGGCAAGGTGATGTCTCTGCTTTTTAAGATGCTGTCTAGGTTTGTCATTGCTTTTCTCCCAAGAAGCAGGCGTCTTCTAATTTCGGGACTGCTGTCACCATCTGCAGTGATCATGGAACCCAAGAAAGTAAAATCTCTCACTGCCTCCATTTCTTCCCCTTCTATTTGCCAGGAGGTGATGGGACCAGTGGCCATGATCTTAGTTTTTTTATGTTGAGCTTCAGACCATATTTTGTGCTCTCCTCTTTCACCCTCATTAAAAGGTTCTTTAATTCCTCCTCACTTTCTGCCATCAAGGTTGTGTCATCAGCATATTTGAGGTTGTTGATATTTCTTCCAGCAATCTTAATTCCGGCTTGGGATTCATCCAGTCCAGCCTTTCGCATGATGAATTCTGCATATAAGTTAAATAAGCAGGGAGACAATATACAGCCTTGTCATACTCCTTTCCCAATTTTGAACCAATCAGTTATTCCATGTCCAGTTCTAACTGTAGCTTCTTGTCCCACATAGAGATTTCTCAGGAGACAGACAACTCTAAAATTCTATGATTCTAGGACCTGGAGGAAAGGTAAGATATAAATGCAAATAAATAATAATAATAATTTATTATTTATACCCCGCCCATCTGGCTGGGTTTCCCCAGCCACTCTGGGCGGCTTCCAACCAAATATTAAAAACAATACAGCATCAAACATTAAAAACTTCCCTAAACAGTGCCACCTTCATTTGTCTTTTAAAAACATATCAAAGTTAAAGACCGTTGGGGTACAGTCCCGGCGTCTTGCATATTCCACTTTGTGAGCACTTGGTGGCACCGTCACATTCTCTGTATTGACATAATTATGCATGGGGTCTAAATTATTGTGATAAACAAACCATGCTGCCCTGGGAGCTCTAAGGTGTGTGCCTTAGAATTATGGTGCTGGAGGAGACTCTTAAGAGGAGGAGACTCTTGAGAGTCCCATGGACTGCAAGAAGATCAAACCTATCCATTCTTAAGGAAATCAGCCCTGAGTGCTCAGTGAAAGGACAGATCGTGAAGCTGAGGCTCCAATACTTTGGTCACCTCATGAGGAGAGAAGAATCCTTGGAAAAGACCCTGATGTTGGGAAAGATTGAGGGCACTAGGAGAAGGGGACGACAGAGGACGAGATGGTTGGACAGTGTTCTCGAAGCTACGAACATGAGTTTGACCAAACTGCGGGAGGCAGTGGAAGACAGGAGTGCCTGGCGTGCTATGGTCCATGGGGTCACGAAGAGTCGGACACGACTAAACGACTAAACAACAACAACACCTGTATTGCCAAACTTTTACCTTCCAACAAACCAGTCTTGAGCTTAAGACCTGAAAATCTGCTTATTGGTTTGGGTCCGTGTGTAGACAAGGCCACGTAGTAACAAGCCTCCTGCCATCATTTACGAGAGGCACCGAAAAATCTCTCTCTCTTTCACTCTCTCAATGTCATCTCTGAAGTGCCATTGTTAACTTCAGAGCTGGGACTCAACTGCACTCAGAGAGTTTTCTTCTATCATCTGCCCGTAGGGAACAATAGCCCAGGCTATTGCATTATTATAGCATCTTGGAATTTATCTTCTCTGAAGTCAAGAGACCATAAATAAAGAAACAACTTGGTTATTGCTTCAGTTAAGCTGATCACAAATTAGCACCAGGCACCGGAGGTAATGTAGTGAATAAGGAACTGAGGCACTTCAGGCAGTTCTTAATTTTAAAAAAAGATAATGCAGTGCCTCCCACTGCGCTCTGCAGCTGTACATTCAGGGTTGGTGTCCAGCTAAGTTCTCCTCAAAGAGTAGACCCATGGAAATGAATGGGCCCTAGTTTGTCATGTCCACTAACTGCAATTTATCTGAGTAGGACTCACATTGGACATAACCCTGTGAAAAGAAGCCAAGGGCATGTTTAGCCCTCCAGATGTTTTGGGACTACAACTCCCATCATCCCTAGCTAACAGGACCAGTGGTAAGGGAGGATGGGAGTTGTAGTCCCAAAACATCTGGAGGGCCGAGTTTGCCTATGCCTGGTGTAGGCCTCTACCTCTCACCTGAGGTACATTCTGCTAGCAGCACTGAGTTGGTTACCTTTGGGGCACTAGGATAAAACCCTTGTATTTTCCTAGGCCATTTTGTCCATTTTAAATTAAATTAAATTTCCATAATTTTAAATTAGTTAGGTTTATGCCGCCTTTGTTATTTGGTTTTCAGCTTATTATCTTATTCATTTTCTTTTAATTACGGTAACTGGCCTATGCGGGTTTTCTTGTTAAACTGTTCTGTTTCATTCTGTTGCCTTTTCATGATCTTAAGTGCAGGCCTTTGGGTCACAGAAACCCTATTGATGCAATTGCATCGCTGAATGTTTTATGCTTTGATTATTGCATTTTAAATTATGGTTTCAGTGTTGTTTCGAATAGCTGTTGTTAGGTGCCCTACTCCCTGTGGGTTCTGTTCAACGTTCGCGAGACTCGGAGTAGACCCATTGAAATCAATGGACGTGAATACTTTAGGTTCGATATTTTTTTTATGGGTAGAATCTGGTTGGATGTGGCCCTGCATGACAAGTGTGGGGAACCTTTGGCCCTCCAAATGTTGCTGAATTACAAGTTCCATCATCCCTGGCCATGCTTGCTGGGGCTGATGGGAATTGTAGTTCAGCAACATCTGGAGGGCCGAAGGTTCCCCACACTGCTGTGTGAGCAAGGTCAGGGTGATGTGTGAAATTAAAGAAATAGCTGTATTTCATGGTTATGTAAGCCTCCTTGTTGAGGGCATTGCCCTAAACTGAGGCCCGTAAATAAGGAAATAATAACAGTAACACTCCAGCTGTGACTCATACAAAAAGGTGCTTTATGCCCATCATTATCATAAACTCTCACCTCGCCAGCCCATAACTTTCCTTCCACACTCTCCCACCAAAAATATTAATATTTTCCCCTTCAGTGCTAGCATCATGGCCAAACCAGCACATTATATCACAGACCCTTGTTGTCTTGTTCAGTAAAATTGTGCCATGTCAAAATGACCTTGGAGCTCTCTTTAAAATAAAAATAAGTGCAGGGCCAGTTATATATCACACTGATGCCATACATTTAAAGCACTCTTACACCACTTTAGCAGTCATGACATCCCCCAAACAATACTGGGAAATGTAGTTTATTGAGAGACCTCCTCAGTGTGTTACAATTCCCAGAACCCAGGTCCCATGACTTTGAGGGGAAAGCTACTAACTGTTAAAAGAGGTGCATAAAAGTTCTATGAATGCATGTGGTATATAGATGTGACCATCTTTTCAACGGTCCCACAATATTTCACAGAGAACTTTAATGGATAACTCAGAACTCCAGAGATCTACATGGAACACAGTTTGAGAACTTCAGGTGCAGAGATTCAGAAGCAAGTTTCAGGCATAAGTCAACAAGGGACTTGTGGAAAGATGATAATACAGTATCTCTTCACAAGCTCTGAAGGGTTGGAAGGGAGTGTTGGAAATTTTAATTAATGTATCTGTTAAACGCATCTAATACTTGCCTACATGGCTGAAGTCGGGAGTTTCTAGCAAAAGGAAAGAAAGAAAGAAAGAAAGAAAGAAAGAAAGAAAGAAAGAAAGAAAGAAAGAAAGAAGACAACGTAATAATGTGTCAAGGGCAGAGTAAGTAATTGAACCTGAATGCCTTGGCGCAGATACCTAATACTAAAGTAAGGCTTCAATCTCCAGGTCTCTGCTTAGTTTTTATAGACTTGAAGGGAAAGAGTGAGTCAATTAATCCTAATAACAGGGAGTAAATTACATTTCAGATCCAATCAAGGTCTACAGAAAAGAAATTAACACTACTTTTCCTCACAGAATGCAGCCAAGACTCCAGGAGCAGACCGCTGGACAATTTATTCCTTGTCGATTTGTCTCGGCTTCACCTCTGGTTAGTTTAATGCCATTGAACTCGACAAGATTCCTTAAATAATTGTTTGCTTGCCGCTAGGTGAGAATCAAAAGGGGATGAATCTTCTGTACCCATCCTTGCAATACCTTAATATGTACTTTATGTATACTGTATTTGCATAGTGTTTATAACTGTGTATGTTTGCACAGTGTACGCATTGGCCTTCTCAGATGGCTTCCCCTCATAGATGAGAGTGACTTTTAATTTTACTAGCTTTGCTAAACTCAGCCCACACTGTGAGATCTGTATCAGCCTCCCTGGTACTTAAAATCTGTTGAAGCGGTCCCAGATTCCTTCCTATAGAGAGGCTAGGTGGGTCTCCACAAGGAGCAGGGCCTTCTCTGTTGCAGCCCCAATACTATGGAATCTCCTTCCAATTTGCAAGGGAGGTTTGCACTGCTTCCTCCTGGCTGGCTTTCTGCAGACAGCTAAAAACCAAATTATTGCAGCGGGACGGATGCTTTATGGCTATTTTGCTATCTGTGTTTTTGTTAATGTCTGGTTTTAACCAAGTTTTGTTTTATTGTTTCCATTGTTGCATTTTAAACTTGCAAATTGCTCTTGCATTTCTCAATGGACAGCGGTAGTAATATGACATAGGAGTCCAATGTTTAAACGCAGAGAAGGGATTTTTTTAAAAAAGCACTAGGTGTGTCCACATGGGAATCTACAGGAACTTTTCCAAGGGAGGTTCAAAATAATGAAACACTGAAAATGGAGAACCAATGGTTTTTTAAGAATATTGCCTGCACATTTTTTCCCTCCTATCTCAGGTTCAGCCAGTGCTACAAACTTACCATTTCTTTTTAAAATTAAAGTTGGGAATCTGGGGGTTGTGGTTTCTACAGGGGTGGGGGAAATGACTGTCCCCCCCCTGGCCATGGATGCCCATGTGTACCCAGAATAACTTTTTGGATTCCAGCCATAGTAACCTGAGAGGAAAAAGAAATCTTATGTAAAATAAATGCCAGAGAGAGAGAGAGAGAGAGAGAGAGAGAGAGAGAGAGAGAGAGAAGGGTTTTGCTAATGAAAGAAACAGATATGGTAATGTGGTTGAAACTGAAGAGGAAGGTCAACTTGGGAACATAAAAATTGCCTTACTAGGTCAGGCGTGATTTCTCCAGCCATGTATTTTGTTGCTAGCAGCCGCCAGCAAAGTGCCTCGGAGAAGCTCACAAGGAAGGTGATAGCCTTGGTTTATGGCACAGTATAGTGATCAGAGAAGATTTGCGCTGGAACTAGGCCTGTGTTCAAATCCTGAATGACCTTGGGCTGGCCTTTTCCCCCTCAGCCACTCAGGATTGTTATGAGCAAAGACAGGGGATAGTCTCATAACAGCAGCCCTGCCAGACAAATCTAATTTCTTTTTTTATATATAGAGTTACAAGCTTGGTGGATCAGGGGAATCCTGTGGATGTAGTGTATCTTGATTTCAATAAGGCTTTTCACAAAATTATTGTGGAGAAGCTGGTAAAATGTGGGCTGGATGAGGTAACCGTTAGGTGGATTTGTAGCTGGTTGACTGACTGAACCCAAAGAGTGCTCACTAATGGCTCCTAATCATTCTGGAAAGTGACAAGTGACAAACGACTTGGATAAAGGTATTGCGGGGGACGCTGATCAAATTTGCAGGTGACACATTGTCCTCAGATTTAGAACTGTGGCATTAGAAAACAAGATACTGTTAATCTTTAATGCTGGTTTTTCAAATAAAGTGCTCGACTGCCCTGTAATACTATTCCCCACACAATATAAATGAGGTTGGATGAATTTTACCACAGATTACTGAAAACAATAAACCTGCAGTTGCTGTAGTTTGTGTGCATGTGTGTGCTCAACAGGCGGTGTGTCAAGTCTTTGTGCTGCCTCCATGTTTCTCCCCCCCCCTTGTCCTTTGCATCAGGTGCCATGTGTCGGTGTGCAGGTGATATCAGACAATGGTCTTCAAATGGGCTTTATTTTATTTTATTTTTTGTCTGCACTACAAGAGGCCCCTCTCCTGTTTCTTGATTACAAGCCACAAACAGTAAGTATCCAGAATTAGATTAGAGCTCCACAAACCTTATCTACAAAGATAATCTCATTCTGTGTATGCCAGTGCTAGTGAATGGATAACAATATAGTAATAACCAACTTTCTTTAAGCTGTTGTGTCATACCGACGGGTTGGCTTGTGTTAAAAAGAGAAGTTTGACCCACATTGCATGGGTCAAACCCGGGTCCGGCACTTGTATCAGTTGGAGCTTCCCTACCTGGCAAGTATACCAGTATGATACACCAGTACAGTGGTACCTCGACTTACGAATTTAATCCGTTCTGAACAGACCTTCATAAGTCGAAAAATTCATAAGTCGAAGCCAATTGGGTTTTTTTTTTAAAAAAAACAACAACAACGTAAGTCTAAAAAATCCTATCTAAAAATTTGTAAGTCGAACAAATCCTATCTAAACCGCATCCAAAATGGCGGACGGAACTCTGTTCGTAACTCGAAACATTCGCAAGTCGAGTCATTCGTAAGTTGAGGTACCACTGTATAGCATTTGAAAATGCAGCATAAAGTTCGCAAACATCATGAGGACCAGTGTGTAAGGGAGGCCAGGGTTCAATGCTCAACTCAGCCATTAAGATCACTGGGTGGCCTTGGGGCAGCCACAGTCTGTCAGCTGAACCTAGCTCACAGGGTTGTTGTGAGGAGAGGGAGAACCATGCGCACTCTTTGGGGAAAACAAACCACTATTCCTAGGATTCTTCGGGGAAAGCCACGGTCGTTAAAGTGGTAGCAGAGTGCTTTACATGTATTGTGTGTGCCATGAGTACTTCTGGGCACCTGCCTATCTGCGTGTGCATATTTGTGCGTGCTGTATGAGGGAATGAATGCAGAGAGTGGGAGAATGGGCGGTACCCTATTTTGATCACGCCCACTTTCATTTGGGCCACGCCCACTGCTGGCACACAGCCCCCAGAGGATTTATTTGTTTTTGTTTTTCATATCTGAATTGTATGCAAATAAGCTTCCCAATGTGATTCAATGATGATGATGATGATTTTATTATTTATATGCTGTCCATCTGACTGGGTTGCCCCAGACATTCTGGGTGGCTTCCAGCTTAATATATAAACACAGCAAAATGTCAGACATTTTTTTAAAAAAAGAAAATCCTTATACAGGGCAGCCTTCAGATAACTTCTAAAAGTTGTGTAGTTCTTTATTTCCTTGACATCTGACAGGTGGATGTTCCACAGGGTGGGTGCCACTACCGAGAAGACCCTCTGCCTGGTTCCCTGTAACTTCACTTCTCGCAGTGAGGGAACCGCCAGAAGGCCCTCGGGAAGAAAAGCATACGTAAAAACTATTTCCTAAATACAGAGAAATACTAGGATATATACCGGTATATATCTCCACTTAAGTTGTTTGTTGAAACAGGACTGTCTTCAACAGCTGCCCCCCCAAAAACATAATAGAGATGGTTCCTGGCTGATGTGCAACAGGACTACGTTCTTCACAAATGAAGATGCCCTGATGAAGTGTGTGTAAGGCTAATTTTAACATTAATAGGAGCACACTTGGGAGGGGCAAGGGACCTTCTGCCCTCCATCTTAACCTTTTTGTGGTCAGGCCGCCCACTTTTCTTCCCAACTCATACAGTATTTGATACCAGAAGCCGAGATGGGCTGCCTAGGTGCAGTCAACTTCCATGGGGAAGTAAGTTGGGGTGAGTTCATCTCCCACCTCCCAGTATGGTTAATGGTCAAGGGTGATGAGAGCTGTCGTGCAGCAACAACTGGAGGGCTCTAGGAACATAGGAAACGGCCCTCTATTGAATCAGACTACTGGCCCATCTAACTCAGCATTGTCGCTATACTTAATGGCAGTGATTCTCCAAGGCTTCAGGCCACGGAAATTCCCATCCCTTCCTGGAGATGCCAGGGATTGAACCTAGGACCTCCTGCGTACAAAGCAGAGGCTTCACCATAGAGCCACAGCCTTGTATGTCTCCCACCCCTGTTGTATATGAACTGGGCAAACATGAGGCTAAGCATGGCTATTTTGCTTGGCCCTAAAATGCCACGGCTTAGAATTGAGAAACCAGAATGTGATTCAGACCTTTATAAAAGCTTTGAATAGAAAAAAATGTGACATGCATCCTAGAAAGATAAGAACTCCAAGCCCTAGCATTTCTGAAGCATCTTTAAATGTCAGTTTGTTCTTGAGGTGCACCATGACAATATGCCCTTTGAATTTAGATTTCTCATAATGTTCAAGTGCCATATCTGCAGTTTCAAGTCCACTTTAAATAAAAATAAAAATCAACAATACATTTTAACTCATCCCAAGTATTCTCGTTTTTTTATTATTTCTGGGAAGTGATCCCAGATAAGATCAGGTCTTTTATTTCATATAAAATGAATAAATATCATGAACAAAAGGTACGGGGTGTTTTTTTTAATGGATAAGGGAGTCTTACGTCAACAATCTGTGTACCACATTATCACACAAGGCTAGATTACTGTAATGTGTTCTTTAATTTTATTTTAACTTATTTTGTATTTAAAATTTCTTGGTTTACAAAAGTATGTGCCATGCCTCTTATTTCAAGTTACATTTTCTACATATCCGTTTCATTTGTTGAGACATTAGTGTTACATTAGGAAAAAACAGAGGGAAGAGGTGGAGGGGGGCATGGTGAGGGGGTGGGGTCGGGTGGCGATGTTTCTGTTCCACAAAAAAACAAGAATAAGCCCCAAATACATGCACCTCCCCTCCTCAGAGGGAGGATGGGGAATCCGCAACATAGAAGCATATTACATCGCAAACCAAGTACGCCACATAATCCCGTATATACTAGAAGATGAGGCAAAACAATGGGTACACCTGGAGAGGGACACAATTGAAAATACCTGCACCATATCATACCCATTCTTCCCAAACAAACTACAGTAAGGAAAATTCCCACAACACTAAACAGGTTCACACAGACCATGCTTACAGCATGGAAAGCAGAAATAGGTGAACTGTCCCCAACCCCAACCCCACTAATTCCCCTGGCACATCACCCATTATTCCATCACGCAGTACTGTAATGTGTTATAAGTGGGTTTGCATTTGAAGACAGTCTGTATGTGTACTGAATTTGGAATTAATACATATGGGATTGCTTTTATACAGTGCTTCCCCCCCCCCTGGGTACTCAGGGGTACACATACCCCTAAACATTTTGTAAATCTTTGTACTTTTGTCCATTTACTGTATTTATTTCCCCCATTTGAACTATAAAATGGTGATTTTTCTTGAATCAAAATGAAAGTACGCCTAAACATTTTTGTAAGAAAAAAAGCACTGCTTTTCTATAAAGAACTATCATTGCATTGTTTTTATATATGGAATTGGTGTGTGAGTGTGGGTGGGTGTTTGGGTTTTTAAAGGTCAAATTTCTGAGGAGGGCTCATGTGGGAGGGGATTTAAAATTGCTGGAGAATTCAAGCCCTCCCAGCTGTTAGGATTCCAGTCGCCTGTGGCAAGTAGCAAGCGCAAAGGTATGCGGAATGCAAATAGAGCGTGGTGTGCAGATATCTATTGGAGGACCCTAACCTAACGTTATACCAATGAGTGTTCATGGGCTTATAAGTGATGCTTCTAGGAATGTAGTTTCTCCCATTAGGACCCTAAGATGACCTGATCCCTAAGTGTTCGGCATAACTTGATTAGGTTCGAGCAGAGGTTTCCAAACTTTTCGTGTTGGGGGACACACTATGTAGATACGTATCATTTTGCGACACAGTAATTCAGTTGAAACCAAGCCCTGCACACCTACACACTACACACTACAGTGGAACCTCGGTTTATGAACACCTCGGTTTATGAATTTTCGGTTTATGAACGCCGCGGACCCATCTGGAACGGATTAATTCACTTTCCATTACTTTCAGTGGGAAAGTTTGCTTCAGTTTATGAACGCTTCAGTTTATGAACAGACTTCTGGAACCAATTACACCCATGCTTCGGGTTAAGTACGCTTCAGGTTGAGTACTCCGCGGACCCGTCTGGAACGGATTAATCCACTTTCCATTACTTTCAATGGGAAAGTTCGCTTCAGTTTATGAACAGACTTCCGGAACCAATTGTGTTCATAAACCAAGGTACCACTGTACAGCTGACACACTAACATGTCGCAACACACAGCTTGGAAGAGGGCTGTCTTAAGCATATCTGTCGCCCTGGTGCCGTGGTGCGAAGATCCCTCCGGCGCCCCCCACCCCACCCCGTTTCCCATCGCGGCTGTCTGGCGGGCACAGCGTGCAGTGCGGCTGCCGCGGGCTCAACAACATGGCACCCTCCTGGCGTCCCGGCGCCCTGCGCCACCCAGCCTTGCCATGAGGCCGGCCCTGGCTTGGAATGCTCTGGTTTAGAGGTAGCGCAGTAGAAAATCACATTTGTGCATTTCTCATGCTGGTACACATGCCTGGTTAGGGTACCTTATTGACCGATGCAAACTGAGGTCAGCAAATACCAACTGGGTGCCTAAGGTCGTGTACACACACTATACCTTTAAATTACATTAATTCCCACAAAGAATTCTGGGCACTGTAGTTTACTCCTCTCAGAGTTATGATTCCCAACAACCCTTAACAAACTACAGTGCCTAGAAGTCTCAGGGTGGGTGGGGTGGAGAAATGTGCTTCAAAGTTATAGTGGCCGCATGAGCAGTCACCAGAGCCTCGTTCCCAAACCCACCATTCCTAACAGAAGATTCATGTCTCTGCAAGGACAGAGATGGAATCAGAGGCGCTGCGACAAAACCAGCAATAAAGCACCCCTCCTCCTCCTCCTCCAACACCTAGAAGCCTCTGGAGTTGACATTACCAGCCCTCCTAGTGCAAATTTCATCCAAATAAGTGATAGGAAATGCCATCTATTTGATGCATCCTTCAGGGATTAAAATCATATATAAAATATCCAATAACTCAACAATGCGCTCCTAAGAAGCATCCGTAAGTGCCGTTTCCCCCAATTTTCTTCGGACGGTTCTAAAGGTCATTGAATAGGTCAATCGAAAAGCAAACCGAGGAGCTGAGACAAAAAAAACAGAACTGGCAGAGGAGTCACAAAGCAAGTTTAAAGCGCGAGGGTGGAGAAGTGTCAATTATGATGAAACGATCAGCCCTTTTATGCATTGCCATTCCCTTTTACTCTGCTCAAATGATGATACTGTAAATCCCGGCTCTTATAAAGCTCTCTAGCTGAGCTTTATTTTTCATGGCGCCAGAGAAAGCTCTGGGCAACTCTTGCATTAGGGGAAAGGGTTGTAGCTCAGTGGAAAGACACCTGCTTGCATGCGGAAGGTCGCAGGGTTCAGGACGTCATGGCATCTCCAACTAGGACCGGTTGAGGCCACTGTCTGAAACCCCAATGAACAGCTGCCCGTCAGCGCAGTAACAGAGCTTCCTGCATTATAGGATGCCATCTACACTGGCATCAAGCATATGATTACTAATGTGTCGGCTGTTTTGTTCTCTAGGCATGTATGAAAGAAGCTGAACAAAAATAGCAGCATAAACTAATTAAAACACTACTAAGACAGTTTAAAATGGAAAGAATGGAACGAATAACCACAGCGGCATAATCATAATTCAACATATGAAGCACTCAATCAATAACATGTTATTGCATTTCTGTCTGTTTTCTAAGAAGGCAACCTATTGGTATTGCTCACATTTTATAAATGATACCTTGTTGGACGTGACTATCTCTGAGCTGGGGCCTTCTCCTTCAATGTCATTTATTTATTTGCTGACTTTTAAAGCAATTCTGTTAGCAGTCACAGGTGTTGACATGTATGTGTGCATGCGTGCACACATACAGGCACAAGTGTATTGTCACGGGGCGTACCTACCCAATAAGCTTGCAGTGGGTTAATGCCAGTTATGTTTTCATGACTTTCCTTCCTTCAAAAATACTGGAATTTCTCCCTGCTACATTGAACATGGGTATTGGAGAGGGTGCAGAGCAGGCATCCCCAACCTGCGGCCCTCCAGATGTTTTGGCCTACAACTCCCATGATTAAAGACCACCTTAAAGACCAACTAAGTTTTTATTTTGGTATGAGCTTTCGTGTGCATGCACCCAATTAACCATCTCCTCTGTCCCCCCTTCTTCATGGAACTACAATTCCCAAGGAATGAAATAATGACTATTAAGGCACTTTAAGCATGTAGTGCAAATATGCCCCTGACCCCCGTCATCATAAGAAGGAAAGATTAAAGGATTTAAAAAATCCAGCAGCAGGTGTGGTTTGTTGTTTCCAGCAGGGGGCTGTCTGGGACAGTCATCCATTTGGCCAATTAGAGCTTCTTACTGTGCAGTGCAAGAACCTGGTCCAAGGAAAACACAGATCTCTTACAGGTTGGTGTATTTCGTTCTCTGGGATAGCCATGGAAATACAGTAACAAGTATCCATGGGCCCAGTATACACAACTCTGTTTTGACAGAGACTATAATAGCCATTAGGACTCCACAGGGACATTTCACTCCTGTCAAGAATGCTTTGCATTACAAAGCACCCCCACGTGAGTTAATCACTCCTAGGGTACTATGAGGCTCCTAAACACACCATATACTATTTCAGATTTGGGACATCATCCAGAGAGCTGCATGGTTAGCCCTCCACATGCAGAGGGCCTTCCTTTGATTCATTTATTTTCCAAACAGAAGCCCAGATAACAAGCTGCGCTTGGAATCCCTCTGAATGGTTTGTCGTACGGTGTGGAGTGCTGGAATTTCAGGCGCTGTGTGGAAACACACGATCCTCGCATGTGCCAAGGAGGCCTTTTTGGATGGGGGCCGCCTGTGTCCCCACGCAGAAACTTATTCCAGCACCTTTTTACTTATGGTCTTAACTGAAACTTGGTTTTGCTCTGTGCTTATGCACCGTGCTGACTCTGTCTGTGGAAGAGAGGCTCTTGTTATGTAGTGCAAGTTCAGTGGAAACAGACTTTGCATTGCCCTTGATGGTTATATACGTTGCTGCCATCCTATTAAAAGTAATGGACCTAACGAAACAGATGGCACTGGCCTTGGAACGCACCAAAAAGGAATATCATGGGGGTGGTAAGCCAGAGTGTAATTGAACCAAACTATATGGCATGCAAACAAAACAAGGAGGGTTAGACATTAAAATCCTGTTGATACCTGAGGCTGCTGAGGACAGGATCCTACTAGACCACTTTGAAGTGGGGTCAAAGGGCGTTAATCACCAGGCACTTTCTGTCTTTCTTTCTTTTTTAAAAAAAGGAGAGACCAGTGCTCAAATATAGATTATGTGACAGGAACAACAAAAACCTACATAAAGAACTGATTACATTTCTCCTGGTTGCAGCTTGACAAGTGAGTGCTCAAAATAGGAAAGGTTTAGATAATCTGTGGTTGTCTGTTTGGATACAAAATGCTTGGACTGTAACAGAAAAAGAAAAGATTACCAAGCAGCTAAAAGCAATGAATGGAGAGCAAGCCTAAAAAAGATGGCACACCTTTATAGCCTGTGTATCAGAAAATAATTCAGACATTAATCCTCCAACAATAGATGCTCAAATTGTGGCAGGGTGTATTTGGCTAACTTTTGTACTTTACTCTCAGTGTGCTTCTTTAACAAAATTTTATTACAGCTATAGTGATATCTGGCCCTACAGCGGGAAGGTAAACAGCGTTTCCGTGTGCTGCTCTGGTTCGCCAGAAGCGGCTTTGTCATGCTGGCCACATGACCTGGAAGCTGTACGCCGGCTCCCTCGGCTAATAATGCGAGATGAGCGCGCAACCCCAGAGTCAGTCAGGACTGGACCTAATGGTCAGGGGTCCCTTTACCTTACGGTTGCTAAGATCCAAGTCTTGGGTTCCATGATCACTGCAGATGGTGACAGCAGTGACGAAATTAAAAGATGCCTGCTTCTTGGGAGAAAAGCAAAGACAAACCTAGACAGCAGAGACATCACCTTGCCGACAAAGGTCCGTACAGTTAAAGCTATGGTTTTCCCAGTAGTGATGTATGGAAGTGAAAGCTGGACCATAAAGAAGGCTGATCGCCGAAGAATTGATGCTTTTGAATTATGGTGCTGGAGGAGACTCTTGAGAGTCCCATGGACTGCAAGAAGATCAAACCTATCCATTCTGAAGGAAATCAGCCCTGAGTGCTCACTGGAAGGACAGATCCTGAAGCTGAGGCTCCAATACTTTGGCCACCTCATGAGAAGAGAAGACTCCCTGGAAAAGACCCTGATGTTTGGGAAAGATGGAGGGCACTAGGAGAAGGGGACGACAGAGGACGAGATGGTTGGACAGTGTTCTCGAAGCTACGAACATGTTTGACCAAGCTGCGGGAGGCAGTGCAAGACAGGAGTGCCTGGCGTGCTATGGTCCATGGGGTCACAAAGAGTCGGACACGACTAAACGACTAAACAACAACAAGATCCAAGTTTGTTTAACTGTTCCACGTGAGGCACTTTGGGCTTATGCTTCACAAACAGCAGGTCCTTCTTCCCCCGACACATGGCAATCGGACTTTGAAACTGTAGTAGTTTCAGAAAAGCAGTCTCTCATATGGTGTGCACTAGACAGTGTAGGTAGCTTTGCAAAGAAAATATGAGGTTTTTTAATTCCACATCAGCATGCACAAGTAGATCTTTGGATCCTGACCACTGGCTTTGATTGTTAGGTTCCAGTAAACACAGTGAGAGCTTTTTAAAATTTCATTTGAGCCTGCCCTGGCTATCCATTTTAGGCACGTGCCTCTTCTAAAAGCTGGAGGCACCATTTGACAACACACTCGCTGGTTTGCTTTGGAGGCCTTGAGAACGGCAGCGAGCCTTTTGCATCCTTGAAGCCTCCACCTTCCAAAGCACAGAGATAATAACAGTTTTCAGAGTGGTGTGAAGACTAATTATTGTGTGAAACCCTTTGAAGATAAGGAACACTTAAGAGCTAAGCATCCTTAAATTGTAATCCGGCAAATATGTAAAGGGTCATTACCTGCATTTACATCGTATTAAAAAAACCCCCCTTAAAAAAAAGATAAAGAGATAAGGAAGGAGCTGCCTTGTGGAGACATTTTGAACAAGACAGGTGTACATCTCATACCGTAGATGCTGTTGTATGAACCCCTATATACAGCATTTCTTTTTATAGCCCCAAGCCTTATCCCCATGCTTACTGTCTGAAGTGCAGCCATAAATAAATCCATATGGCTGCTGTTGTTTTGCTCATGGGAGCACACCCATAAGTCACTGACATTATAACAAAAGTCAGACATACAGTACATGTGCTGAACAGTGCCTGACATTCTTCAGATATCTCTGCCTCTCATTTGAGAGCAGACATGGGAGTAAGTGCTTTTGATGTTTTTGCCTTGTTATGCCAAAGTGAAAATTTGGTCCTCTCTCTAGCTTTTGATTAGAACCTTGTCGTTTGATGGTGGACAATATCTACATGCAAAAGGGAGTCCTTTGGCTAAAGCAAGGATGGGGAACCTGTGACCCATCAGATGTAGTGGGACTCCTGTCAGCCCCAGCGATTAAAGGCGAATGGTGTGTGTGTTTGTGTCATGTGAGCTGACACACTCATGAGGCAAGGTGTCCGCCTCGGGCAGCAGGATCCACAGGGACAGCTGCAGCATGCTCCTTGGAGGCTAGAACTGCTGCCGCCTCCTCAACAGCCCCTTCCTACCTCTCAGCAACCAGAAACATCATAACCAGGCACTGGAGAGACCTGTCAGGAGTAAGCATGGACCAATGGTACCAAATAGTATAGTATAGTAAACCAAGGAAACTTTAATCAAAATATTTAAAACAAAAAACAACAGCCCCTTCCTACCGTTGTTCGTGATGTAGAGCTTTATCCTCCCAGCATCCCCATTCCTGATATAGAACTTCACTCGCCCCTTCTTCCCTGGTGGTGCTGTTTTGTGGTTCTCCTCAGGTGCCAAAATGTCTTGTGCTGGCACTGGGAGTTGTAGTCAATCAACATATGGAGGGCCATAGGTTCCCCCATCCCTGAAACCTGGTGTTTCCTGCTTGGCAGGGGGTTGGACTGGATGGCCCTTGTGGTCTCTTCCAACTCTATGATTCTATGAAACCCCCCAGGTGGCCGATACAATGGGTGTACATAAACAATAAAAACATATTCAAATCAAACATATGTACAATTCTATATATATTAAGCTCCACACTCCACAAGGTTTATTTAACTTTTAACATTTTAATTACCCCAAATTATTCAAACCTACCCAAATAATTCAATCTCTTTTCAAACCAATCCTCCTCTTTCTCATTGACCTTAAACCCTTTCATTTTACGCATCTTCAGTTAGGTATTCTAAAATTATAATATTATTCCATTTTCCCCTCCATTTGTTCACCCCTAGCTCTTCTGCATTTTTCCAATTACTCCCTATAACCTGTCTAGCTGCAATCAATTTTACTCATTTAAATTCCTATTTACATTCCTTTTTAACCCGGTAAGAGACTGTGGGTTTTCTTACACCCACTCAACCCATCTTTTTTGCGTGTTTGTTTGTTTCATGTTGTGAAGAGCAGTGCAAACCTTTGTCCACCACTCCCCATGACTCACATAAACTGCCCTACAATTTGGTGGACATTGTATATCGGCTGCTGATATACCAACTTGGTTGTTGACATATGACCAGCTTACCTAAAAGACCGGCTTCCCATGTGTAGATCTGTTAAATCATTGAGATCAGCTTGGGAGGTTGTGGCAGTGCCATGCTACATATTATCATATGGCGGGGACTCAGAAAAAAAGGCATTTTATCCTACTGCCTCTGTATTTTGAAATGTGCTTTCCTCTGCAATGTGAGATATGTTTTAAGACATATTCTTATGTTTTAAGACATATTCTGAAAACATAGCTTTCTTCTCAGGCTTCCCCTGATAGTTAATGCTGGGCCCTGTACCTTTGTAGCTTACGATGCTGCGTCCTATTTTTGGAATTTATGGTTCTGGGTGTTTTTCTTAGTAGCTTTATACTGATGGGTTTTTTGTGTGTATGTGTATATTTGAATCTGTTGTACGTCATTAGATTAAAAAAAAAGCAATTTAGAAATGCTGTTAAATAAACAAATAAATAAATCACTTGGGTGTGTTATTCTTATTCTTTTGCCTGTGTGCTCGCTTGCTGTGCAACCAGCTCAATTACTATTACTGTTGTTGTTTTAATTGACAGAACATTATCCTAATAGGTCTAACATACCGTAACTCTCTCCATCCATTAAGGTGTGTGCACACTCGTGTCAACTTTCACCTCCCCTTAAACAGGCTTCACAGGTTTCTGTACTATTAAAAAAAACACCAAAAACTTAAAAACCTGTTTGACCAGAGCTGGCAGTGGAACATAATAAATGTCTGTACATTATGGGAAAGTAAGTCCTCCTGCAAACCATATTACACAAAGCAAAGAGAGAGAAAGAGAGAGAGAGAGAATACCTATTGGCTGGCCCCACCCTGAGATACACTGCACTATGTTTGGCCAGAGGTTTCCTGCCCCCCCCCCCCGCATACAATTCCTGTGTATACAACCCTGCAATACATGACATCTGAAAGCTAGTGCAACCAATAATAATAATAATAATAATAATAATAATAATAATAATAATAATAATAATTTATTATTTATACCCCGCCCATCTGGCCGGGTCTCCCCAGCCACTCTGGGCGGCTTCCAAGAGAAGAATAAAACACAATAATCTATTAAACATTAAAAGCCTCCCTGAGGTCTTCTAAAAGTCTGGTAGTTGCTTTCCTTTTTGACATCTGTTGGGAGGGCGTTCCACCATCGAGAAGGCCCTCTGCCTAGTTTCCTGCAACTTGGCTTCTCGCAACGAGGGAACCGCCAGAAGGCCCTCGGTGCTGGACCTCAGTGTCCGGGCAGAATGATGGAGGTGGCGACGCTCCTTCAGGTATACTGGACCGAGGCCATTTAGGGCTTTAAAGGTCAGCACTCAACAGGGTACTGGGTGAGATGTAGAAGAAGCAACAGGATAACATACAGTGCAGAATTTGTGAAAAAGGCAAAATATTCAGGAAAGGCCAGGGATTGACTATAGGAGTCATTTCCTACACAAACAGGGCTACAGGCCACAAGTATGGTGAAAATCATAGGGTGGGATTCAAGGAACTGTGTGCCAAGCTCCATACACCCAAATGTAGGGAGCGGGTTTTGGACTTCAATTGCAGCTCTCCATGCTAAATTGCAAACATATAGACTGACAACCACAAACAAAAAGGCTGAAGGGTGTACGGCTGTATTGGAAAGAAGTAGTTGCTGTAGAAAAGGACTAAATATCATTACAATTGCAAAATGCCTCTTATAGAGTACTGTAGAGCATTAAGGATTCCTTGGGGCTTGGGCTTGTTATGTGCCTTTGCATGTGATTTTGTGTAAAGGACACCTCAGTCAGTACAGCATGAGACTCTTAATCTCAGGGTCATGGGTTCGAGCCCCACATTGGACAAAAGGATTCCTACATTGCAGGGGGTTGGACTAGATGACCCTCGTGGTCCCTTCCAGCTCTATGATTCTGTGATAAAGGACACAGTACTCCAGGTGAGGTCTGACCAGAGCAGAATACAGTGGTACTATTACTTCCCTTGATCTAGACCACGGGTGTCAAACACAAGGCCCGCGGGCCAAATCCGGCCCGCCAGACCTCGTCATGTGGCCCGCCGAGCGCCCCAGCCAGCGGGACCCAGCAGTGGGACCTTGCTGCTGAAGCGCCGCGCCGACAAAGCGCCGACAAACAGCTGGGGCCGGGGGGGGGGTAGAAAGGCGGCCGGAGCAGCACTGCGTGGAGCATCCCGAGCCACAGCAGGAGAAAGAGGAGGCAGCTTGCCGGGTCAGCGCCCGGCAGCGCCGCACGGAGAGTCCCGAGCCTCTGCGACGCAGCAGTGCTCTGTAGCACTTTGAATCCTCCTCCTCCTGCTATGGCTCGGTGCCTGGAAACGGCTGCTGCTGCTGAAGCACAGACAAAGCACCCAGCAGCGCCGCGTGGAGGAGGAGGATTCAAAGTGCTACAGAGCACTGCTGCGTCCCAGAGGCTCGGGACTCTCCGCATGGCGCTGCCGGGCACCGACCCAGCAAGCCGCCTCCTCCTCCTCCTCTTGCCTCACCTCCTCCTCCTCCTCCTGCCGTGGCTCAGCCTCATGAACGTGAGCTCAGCAGCGGCTCAGCCTCATGAACGTGCAACTCTGAGGCTTTACGCACTTCTCCTAAAATGGACACCCACTGCCTCACGCTGCACAGGAAATGCTTTTTGCCCCTGGGTCCCTTCGCGCTCTTTTCTGGCGCTGAATCAAGGCGGCGACCCCCCCCTTCCCTTTCTTTCTTCCTCTCTCTCGTTCTTATTCTTCCTTTCCCTCTCCTTCCTTCCTTCTTTATCTCTGTCTTCTCTCCCTCTTTCTTTTTCTTTCCTTCTTTATTCCTTCTTTCCTACTCTTCTTTCTCTCACCTCTTTCCTTCCTCTCTCCCTCCTGCTCCCTCTTTTCTTTCTTCCTTTCTTCCTTCCTTACTTACTTCCTTTCTTCCTTCCGTCCTTCCCATCTTTCTTCCTCTCCCTCATTCTTATTCTTTCTTTCCCTCTACTTCCTTCCTTCTTTCTCCCTTTCCGTCTTCTCTCCCTCTTTCTTTTTCTTTCCTTCTTTATTCCCTTCCTTATTTCCTACTCTTCTTTCTCTCCCCTCTTTCCTTCCTTCCTTCCTCTCTCCCTCCCACTCCCTCTTTTCTTCCTCCCTCCCTCCCCTCCCCCTCCCTCTCCCTCTCCTCAGAAACATAGGATGCTGCTTTATACCTCTGGCCCTTAAACCCTGGAACCAGGAGAGCAGCTCCAGTGAGTCAACCTCAGCCAGTCCCTTTGGTTAAGGGTGGTGGCTCACTGGCAGAACATCTGTCCTGCATGCAGAAGGACCCCAGCATCTCCAGGTACTAGTAGCTCTGCTAAGGTCCTGCATGAAACCCTAGCGAGCCTCCACCACCCAGTGCAGTTACCAAAAAATCATTTTTCAATAAATTGTACAATAATTGTACATTTGAATATCTACTTGCCATTATTCTGACTATGTTTCTGCTTTCAGAGCTAGTTATTACTTACATTATTACAAAAAACAGTAATAATTGAATGCAGCGACAATAATTTATGATAATAAAGAGTGGACACATAGTCCTACAGATACAACCGGCCCTTTGAGGGTGACCAAACTGCTGATGTGGCCCCCGATGAATTTGAGTTTGACACCCCTGATCTAGACGCTATACTCCTATTGATGTAGTCCAGAATGGCATTGGCTTTTTGGGGCTTCCGGCGAGCTGCGGACATCAAAGGAAGTGCGAGATAGCCTCTCGGGGAATCTCGAGCTTAACGGAGCGCTTTGAAGTCACGCAAAGGCTCTGCGGACTTCTAAAACCTCAGGGGGGGTTACCCTGAGGGTCGTGGCACCCAGCTGTGCCCAGCGTGCCCTCCTACGCCTGGTTTTTCTAGGTTTTTATAGCCTGGGAACCGGGCGTGGGATTGAGCTGCGGGCGCGAAAGGGGAGAGACGACTGGCTCCGTTAAGCGCAGTCTCTGGCTTCCGATGGTAAGCAGCAAGTTCTCTTAAATTATAAACAATCCGTGTCAAAAGACGGAGGAGATAATTGGTTACTGATTAGAGATCGGATTTGTGAAGCTGTGGGGCGCAAAAACGGGGCCCGTCCCAGCAGCGGGAGAAAATGGCGCAGTAAGAAAATCGGAGGAGCTGAGCTATGGAAAGTGAAACTGTCTGCCTGCGGAGTGAGTTTTGCAGAAGTCCTTGTTTATTTTGTAACAAGGCAAGTTTTGAGGGGTGAAAAGAATTACCTAAAGACTCTATATTGATACTTTGTCTCTATCTTGGTGGTGGATCTGCAAGTGATCTAGATACTTTGTATTATCTGCGCTCTAGCCCAGAAAATACGATCGGCTTTGATCTGCCTGAAAGCTGTTTTAATATTGCTACAGCACTGAAGCAGGGGGAAGAGAAGGCTGACTTTTAAAACAATTACGAGTAGAGTATTTCCACACTAACTTCGAGCTTTGAAGGGGGGCCGATTTTGGATTGAGCCATCAAGAGGCTGAAGAGAGGGATTTACAGCTTTAGAAATGCAGATCTTGGGTCTTTACTCTTCCTAATTAGATACTGTGTATCATCTGTGCTTTAGCCCAGAAAATACGATCGGCTGTTTTAACACCGCTGTAGCATTGAAGGAGGGGGAGGAGAAGGCTGACTTCTAAAACAATTACGACTAGAGTATCTTCACACTAACTTTGAGCTCTGAAGGGGGGGCCAATCTTGGATTGAGCCATCAAGAGGCTGAAGAGGGGGATTTACAACTTTAGAAGTGTTGACCTGGGGTCTCTACTCTCCCTAATTAGATACTGTGTATTATCTGTGCTCTAGCCCAGAAAATACGATCGGCTTTGAGTTGTTTGAAAGCTGTTTAAATATTGCTGCAGCATTGAAGAAGGGGGAGGAGAAGGCTGACCTCTAAAACAATTATAAGTAGAGCATTCCTACACTAACTTTGAGCTCTGAAGGGGGGGCCGATCTTGGATTGAGCCATCAAGAGGCTGAAGAGGGGGATTTACAGCTTTAGAAATGCAGATCTGGGGTCTTTACTATCCCTAATTGGATTAAGCCTGCAAGTGGCTGAAGCTTTTAACTTGTTTTGGGTCTCATTGGATTCTATATGTGGATTAAGCCTGCAAGTGGCTGAAGAGTTGCGGGACTTGGCTTCTTTGTTTTAGGTCTTTGAAATTAAAGGTGAACTCAATTGAGTAAGAAGAGGAAAGGAGCTTATTAAGGAGGGACTGAGTTAAGGGGAATTGCAATCTGCAATCCTTCTATGTACTGAGAGTGGAAAAGTACTGAAAGAGGACTGAGAATTGATAGTATACCACCCAGTGGTGGAGAAGGGAATATACATACTCAGGAGTTGGGACAAAGTATAGCGCCATCTGGGGGTAAATTGGGTATTGCAGGAACTTGGGATTTTGAGCAGTACCCTCTAGTGGTGAGAAGGGGGATTTTCTTTGCTTTTTTGTTTGTTTGTTTGTTTTTGTTTCCCTCCTGAATAAAAATGGCAGGTAAAGAGGAAAAGAAGCCGGCAAGCACACTGAAAGACAGAAGAGGCTCTAAACAAGAAGAAGTTAAAGATCTAGAAGCTTTATGGCAAAAAATCAAAGATGAATTTAAACATAGTGAACAGCGAATGGATAAGAAATTGGGAGAGATTGACAAGAAGATTGAAGGAGCGGTGGGAGAGCTTTCGACTCAGATAAAAGATCTGTCAGTGAGATCCAAAACAATGGAAGATTCAATTAAGAAGACACAAAAAGAAGTAAAAGAGGTTAAAAAGGAAACGGATAAAGTGAAAGACAAAGTGAAAAAACTGGATAAGGCACATGAACAAATGCTTGACAATTTGGCATTGATAGAAATGAAACAAAGACAGTTGAATCTGAAATTGAGGGGTATTCCTGAAGAAACGGGAGAAGATATCAAATCGAGAATAATTGCTGAATTGGCAAAATGGATGGGAAAAACAGATGAAGAAGTGAGTCAGACAATTGTAAATGTATTTAGAATTAAGGTGAAATCTGCAAAGGCCAAAGCAAGGAAAGCACCTGGTGATTGTGTGGTGATATTC
Source organism: Zootoca vivipara (assembly GCF_963506605.1). Lineage (NCBI taxonomy): Eukaryota > Metazoa > Chordata > Lepidosauria > Squamata > Lacertidae > Zootoca > Zootoca vivipara. The sequence continues at coordinate 45,322,235 of NC_083287.1, forward strand.
AATACAATGGAGATGAAAAATGAGATTTTAAGACTGAGTTTCACCAACAAGCTAATCATCAGTGGTAAGCCTATAATTGTGTTTAAAGAGATACCAGGAAGATTTTTGAAAAAACGCGACAATTATAAAGCAATGGTGGCCTTGCTTAAGAGAAATGGAATTCAACATAGATGGGAATACCCCGAAGGAATGATGTTTCATTATAAGGAGAAGAGACATGTGCTGACAAGTATACAGGATATCGGAAAATTCTTGAGGAAGTACGAAAAATTTTTGGGAGAGTTGGACCCAGAACTAGCTGTTCTGGCAGAAGTAACAGCGGAAGAGGAAGAAGACCCAAGACCACAAAGAAGGAGGAGAAAGAGAAGAGAGGAAGAAGAAGAAAAGGCAGAGGAAGAAGACCAAGATCAAGAGTCAGAGAGAGAGGAAGAAGAAGAAGAAGATAAGGATTTAAATAAAGAACCCGACCAAGTTTAGTAAAATAATTTTCTGCTCTTCCTGATAGTAGGAAGTAAAATGGCATTGAAGTTACATTCCTGGAACGTGAATGGCTTGAATAATAAGACTAAAAGGAATAAAATTGATCATGTTTTGAAGAAGAAGAATTTGGATATAATTTGTCTTCAGGAAACACATGTGGCAAAAAAACATAGTTATATTCTTAAAAATAAAAGGTTGGGTAAAGAGTTTATAAGTTCGATGGAAAAGAAAAAGAGAGGAGTGGTCTTGTATATAAAGGAGAAATTAGATCCGAAATTGATTTTTAAAGATGAAGAAGGAAGAATAATCGCGGCTCAAATATCGATTGAGGGAGAAAAAATGTTAGTGGTGGGAATCTATGCACCGAATGAAAATAAGGCTGAATTCTACAAGAATCTGGAGGAAAGGCTGACTGAATATATGGATCAAAAGATAATGCTTATGGGCGATTTCAATGGAGTGACAGTGCCAGAATTGGATAGGACCAAGAAAAGGAAGAATGAAGGTAAATTACCAAAATCCTTCTTTGAACTAGTAGAAAACCTGGGTCTAGTGGATATTTGGAGACTGAGGCACCCTACAACTAAACAATTTACATTCTTCTCAGAACCAAATCAGAGTTCGGGAAGGATAGATAACATGTGGATCTCCAAGGAACTAGTGCCCAGGGTGAGTAAAACAGAGATAATACCACGTACACTGTCAGACCATAACTCTATATTCATGGAATTGAAAAACAAAGACCAAAAGTCCTTCAGGTGGAGAATGAACGAAGATTTATTTGATGATAAAGAGGTGGTCTCGAAAGCTAAGAAGACCCTGAAAGACTATTTTCATTGGAATTTATACAAGGATACCGGACTGGATATGGTATGGGATGCAAGTAAAGCAGTGATGAGAGGCTTTCTAATACAGCAAAACAGTTTTCTGAAACGAAAGAAAGAAAGGAAGAAAGAAGAAATTTTGAAATGTCTCATGGAAAATGAGAAGAACCTGATTGATAAACCCGAGAATCAGCAAATAAAGAATAATATAAAGATGTTACAGACACAATTCTCCATGTTGATCAATCAGGAGATTGAGTGGAAAATAAAACAAATGAGACAAAGAAATTTCGAATCGGCGAATAAAACAGGAAAACTGTTGGCTTGGCAGTTAAGGAAACGTCAAAATCAGAACATAATAACTAAGATTAAAACAGAGGGAGGAACGACGGAAGATTCAAAGGAGATTAAGAAAACCTTTCAAAAATTCTATAAGGATTTGTATTGCAAAAAGAAAGAAGATGAGAAGAAGATCAGTGAGTATCTAGGAAAATATGGATTGAAACCAATTCCAGAAGAAGAGAGGAAAAAGCTAAATAACAGGATAACGACACAAGAATTACAACAAGCAATAGGGAGAATGAAACAAGGTAAAGCACCAGGACCAGATGGTTTAACGGCGAAATATTATAAAGTACTGAATGAACTGTTGGTTCCAGTTTTAGAGGAAATGATGAATGATATTCTGTTGGGGGGAAAGATCCCAAATACATGGAAAGAGGCATACATAACATTGATCCCAAAGCCGGATACGGATGGCTTAGAAGTCAAAAATTATAGACCAATCTCATTATTGAATAATGATTACAAACTCTTTGCAGATATAATGTCCAAGAGATTGAAAGAAGTTTTAAATCAAATAATACATAAGGATCAGGCTGGTTTTCTTCCTGGTAGACAGCTAAAGGATAATGTAAGACACATAATAGATGTAATAGAATATCTGGAGACCAAGATAGATAAACCAGCTGTCTTGATGTTTGTAGATGCTGAGAAAGCTTTTGACAATATATCTTGGCAATTCATGAAGAGGAATTTGGAATCAATGGTTGGGAAGAATACATTCGTGAATGGGATCGAGGCGATCTATTCAGAGCAAAAGGCAAGATTGATAATTAATAACACCCTAACAGAATATTTTGAAATCACAAAAGGAACTAGACAGGGTTGCCCTTTATCACCGTTATTGTTCATCATGGTCCTGGAAATATTATTGATCAGATTAAGAGACCTATCTACAATTAGAGGTATTAAGGTAGGTGCAAAGCAATTTAAAGTGAAAGCCTTCGCAGATGATTTAGTTTTAACATTGGAAAATCCAAAGGAAAGTGTTGCAGAAGCTATAGAAGTAATGGAGAAATTTGGTCAATTGGCAGGATTCAAATTAAATAGACAAAAAACCAAGGTTATGGCAATGAATATGTCGAAAGAAGAAAAACAGGAATTACAGTTAAAACATGGACTCGACGTGGCTAAAAAGGTAAAATATTTGGGAATATGGATGACAGCAAAGAATATTAATCTTTACAGTGATAATTACGAACAAGTATGGAAGGAAATAAAGAAAGACCTGGAAAGATGGACTAATATGAAAATGTCATTCTTAGGAAGAATTGCAACAATAAAAATGAATGTATTACCTAAGATGTTATTCCTATTTCAAACTATACCTGTGGTTAAAGGTACGAGGCAATTCCAAGAGTGGCAAAAGATTTTATCAAGATTTGTCTGGCAGGGGAGAAAACCTAGAATAAAACATAAGATTTTGGTAGATAAGAAAGAAAGAGGTGGATTCGCCCTGCCAGACTTGAGACTTTATTACGAAGCGTCCTGTATCTGTTGGATAAAAGAATGGATAACTCTAGAGAATACGGACTTGTTAGATTTGGAAGGTTTTAACAATAGATTTGGATGGCATGCATATTTATGTTATGACAAAAAGAAATCACATACCGGGTTTACGAATCATGTGATAAGAAGATCTCTGTACGAGGTGTGGGAAAGAAATAAAAGGCTGTTAGAGACTAAAACACCCTGGTGGGTCTCACCAGCAGAGGTATTAACAGTTAGGAAAGTAAATATGGAAAAGAGGCGGGCCACGTATGAGGAAATCTTGACGAAAACTGAAAAAGGATGGAGTTTAAAACCTTTTGAGGACATTAAAGGAGTGTTAACAGGATGGATAGAATACCATCAAATAAATGATGTGCTTAAAGAAGATAGAAAAATAGGTTTTGAGGATAAAAGATCCAAATTTCAAATAGAAGTGCTAGAAGGCAAAACAAAGCTTTTGACAAAGATGTATGATCTGTTGTTGGAGTGGTATACAAAAGATGAGTTGACAAAAGAAGTGATGATTAAATGGGCAAAAGATTTGGGGCATAATATTGAATATGATGCGTGGTTGAAACTATGGAATCAAACTTTAAGATTTACAGCATGTACTGCCTTGAAAGAAAATGTATATAAGATGATGTACAGATGGTATTTAACTCCAGTTAAGTTAGCTAAAATGTATAGAATGAGTGATAAAAGTTGCTGGAAATGTAAAGAGAAAGATGGTGAATTTTATCATATGTGGTGGACATGCGAAAAAGTTAAAAGATTTTGGGAAAGTTTATATAATGAATTGAAAAAGATGTTTAGATATACCTTCCCAAAAAAACCAGAAGCATTTTTGTTAGGAATAATAGGAGGAGAGATTAGAAAAGAAGATCAAACACTGTTTATGTATGCAACAACCGCGGCTAGGACTTTGTTAGCCCAAAAATGGAAACTACAGGAATTACCTACAATTGTGGAGTGGCAGATAAAAATGATGGACTATGCTGAACTTGCTAGATTGACATGCAAGATTCGTGACCAGGGGGAGACAAGGTTTCAAAAGGACTGGAGTAAATATGTGGACTATATGGAGAAAAACTGTAGATCATTAAAAACTCTCGCAGGATTAAAATAAACCTTACGAATTGACCAATATGTTAAAAAAGGAACTGCAAAAAAGGGAATTAACAAGAAACCCGCATGAAGGGAGGGGGGGAAGTCATAGCTCGGCGGAGCAAGGTAAAAGATGTGAATATAAGATTTTGTATAAAAGATTGGTTTTGTTAATTTGTTGAATTTGGAAAATCGGAATAAAATGTATTTAAAAAAAAAAACAGAATGGCATTGGCTTTTTTAGCTGCTGCATCACACTGTTGACTCATGTCAAGTTTGTGGTCTACCAGGACTCCTAGATCCTTTTCACATGTACTGCTCTCAAGCCAGGTGTCACCCATCCTGTATTTGTGCCTTTCAATTTTTTTTTGCCCAAGTGTAGTACTTTACATTTCTCCTTGTTAAAATTCATCTTGTTTGCTTTGGCCCAGTTGTCTAATCTGTTAAGGTCATTCTGGTGTGATCTTGTCCTCTGGGGTATTAGCCACTCCTCTCAATTTAGTGTCATCTGCAAACTTGATCAGGATGCCCTCAAGCCCATCATCCAAGTCATTTATAAAGATGTTGAATAAGACTGGGCCCAAGACAGAACCCTGTGGCACCCCACTAGTCGCTTCTCTCCAGGATGAAGAGGAGCCATTAATGAGCACCCTTTGGGTTCGGTCAGTCAGCCAGTTACAAATCCATTGAATGGTAGCATTGTCTAGCCCGCATTTTACCAGCTTCTTTACAAGAATATCATGGGCACCTTGTCAAAGGCCTTGCTGAAATCAAGATAGGCTACATCCACAGCGTTCCCTTCATCTACCAGGCTTGTAACTCTGTCAAAAAATGAGATCAGATTAGTCTGGCATGACTATTTTTTCAGAAACCCATGCTGACTTTTAATGATCACAGCGTTCCTTTCTAGGTGCTCAAAGACCGTTTGCTTAATGATATACTCTAGAATCTTTCCTGGTATTGATCTCAGGCTGACTGGGCGGTCAGGTTTGGGTTGGGTTTCACTGTTTGTGTTTGGTTGTTGGTGATTTAAATAAAAACGCAGGAACCAATAGCCGCTGACAGCCGTGGCAGTAACCAATCAAATGTCCACCCTATGTACTACCCATGTATAAGATTACCCCCACTTTTTAACATGATTTTTAAGGGGGGGAACCTAGTCTTATACACGGAAAAGTACTATAAATGGTCTGGGCCTTACAGATGAGAAGGAATGTATGGGATGCCTCCTCCCATATGTGCCCTAAAATCTTATGGGGCAGCCTTGTTTTGGGTCTTCCCATTGCCTGAAATGCACCATGTTGACTTGCTTGAGAGCCTCCTTGGTGGTGACGCCTTCCTTATGGAAGTCCTTGTTGAGGGAGCCTCACAGTAAAGATGGGGAACCTGACATCCATAAGCCATACGTCTTCACTATCTGGCACTTGATGCTCTTCCTAGGCCACACCCCATTCCTTGGCCCTGCTCCTTGAGTCTGTTTTTTTCTCTTGGCTAGACTGCAACTGTTAATGCTTCTTGCTTGACTCGATGGCATGTGGGTTTTTGTGTGGCTGGAGGACTGCAGCCTATTATGCAAAGAGTCACACCTGCAGCTCCAGCCACTTTTGCATCTGGCCCTGCCTGCTACTGGCATGTGGCCCCCAGAAGGTTGCCCAGAAGGGATTGTGGCCCCTGGGCTAAAAAAAAAGTTTTCCACTGGATAATGAAGACCTTTCTTTTGAGCATGAGCATGGTTCCCTTGGAAGGAAATTTAGAATGGGATTAAAACTGGTTATGTAGCTGATTTTATTTTAATGGTTTGTGTTGCCATATTACTGTAGGACAGGATCCAGAGAGATCCTTGTGTATATAAAAGGCAACTCCTTTTAAAAAGAATGGGAAAATTCTCTGTTATTTGCAGATTCCTCCTTCAAGTTTCATGTCCCCACCCTAATAATAATAATAATAATAATAATAAGTCTGTTCTCGAGGGCGTCCTCAGTGACTTTTCAGGGAAGATATATGGACCAGGGGATACATTGGGAAGGCAGGAATGCCCCACTGTGGGAGTGGAACATGACTGGCTGTTCTGTGGATCCTGTGTCGTGTGTGTGTTGTTGATTATTTCTATAGAGACATTTTGGTGCCTGAAAGGAATAAAACCTAAGTGGCAACCATTTTGGTGAAGAAATACAAGAAACTATTAAATAATTGGATGGATATAATAAATAACTGACCACTTGCTGGCCTTTAATGAGACATCCCAGGTCTTATCCCTGATGTGGCACACCTCACTAGTGGTTTTTTTTTAATTGATTTTTACTTTTTCTAACCATGGCCATTTTGTGGTCCTGGCTGAATTTTTACTGTTTTTTTTATTTTATAAAATCAACAGCCATATCGTTATTTCGTATGCTAGAACTGTTTCCAACTTAAAAAAAAAAAAAACTTAGTTGGTCTTTAAGGTGCTACTGAAGGAATTTTTTTATTTTGTTTCCAACTTGTAAACCATTTTGCGAAGGGATTTAACACAGCAGGCTATATACATTTGAGAAAGAAACAGTTCCAGCCCTGACATTAGGTAGAGTGAGGTGAGGCAGCTACATCAGACAGCTTACTTTGGGTGGCCGTGAACAGGCAGCGAATAATGTATATATTTTTTTATTGCCCGGAAGGAGGATGCGAGCCACTTCTGCTGCCTTGGGTGCCAAAAAGAACCTCTTGTGCCCAGGGATGCCAAGTTGACCAAAACATAATTTATTGAATAAAAAAACATTTTATTGGGGGGCAGCCAAGGGTCCTTGGTCCCCTAGGAGTTGCATATGAAAGGCGTTGTTGTTGTTGTTGTTGTTGTTGTTGTTGTTGTTGTTGTTGTTGTTGTTGTTGTTGTTGTTGTTGTTGTTGTTGTTGTTGTTGTTGTTGTTGTTGTTGTTGTGTGCCTTCTCCATCCGCTGCCTCTGCCCTCACAAGAGCTGACCCTGCTGCGCGCGCGGGAAGAAGCTCTCAGCCAGCACAGCGCCGGGCGCCTCAAGAGCGCGCGCAGGCTTCCCTGGAGGGGCTGGGTGCTCCCGCGCTCCCTCTAGGGGACAGCTGCGCCCAGGCGGGTCACGTGCGCGGGTGACAGAAGCAGAAGCGGCAGCTTTCGGCAGCGGCTCCGCAGTTTCCAGCCGCCGCCGCCGCCGCCGCCGAAAAAGCAGCCGCAGCAGCAGCAGCAGCCGCCGTGCGGCCGGGGTGGAGCGAGCGAGCGAGGCGAGAGAGCGCTGCGCCCTGGCGCGCTGTGCGTGAGTCTGTGGCGAGCTTGCAGCGGGCCCGCTCAGCTCCATGCGAAAGGATTGCGAGGGGGAAAGAGGAGGAGGAGGAAGGAGAAGAGGAGGCGGCGGCAGCAGCAGCAACAGCAGCCATGGCGGGGCTCCACTGAAGGCAGAAGCAGCAGCAGCAGCAGGCGGCGAGGGAGGAGGGGGAAAATCTCTGCGTTCCCTCCACCCCATCCCTGCCTGAGCTGAGCTGAGCTGGGCTCTGCGTGGATTCCTCGCTTTGTGCCCCGCTGAGACCGCCGGAGAGGACCCGAGGCCCCCGACGCCGCCACCCCAGCGCGCGGGGGGGAGGGTTGGGTGCTTTTGTTTTTAATTTGCCGCCCTCCCTTTCCATTCCGCCGCCCCCCCGGCACGTCTTCCTCCTCCTCCTCCTCCTCTTCGATTGCGTGTTGTGTGTGTGTCTCTCTCTGCCGGTGTGTATTGCAAACAAAGAGCCAGACCCACATCCGCGCAGCAGCGCAAGGGAGAGAAAGGAGGAGAGAAGCCACAGCCAAGAGCGAGAGGAGAGGAAGAGAGGAGATCTCCTTGGATCGAGTATGGCGGATCGCAGCCTGGAGAGCCTCCCTCTGCCGCTGGAAGTGAGAGCCCGCTTGGCTGAGCTGGAGCTGGAATTATCGGAAGGTAAGTGCACCAAAAAGAAAATAAAATAATGCACATTGTGGGTTTTTTTTTAAAAGCCGTTTCTTCCTCGCCCTCCGCGGTGCCTCCCCTGTGCACAGCTGAGCCGCAGCATCAAAAGTGCTGGGAGGGTGTAGGTGGAGAGGGAAACATCCATTCCTCTGGGGAATTGAAGGTGGTGTTGGGGGGGGGGAGAGATCTGAGGAGGAAGGGAAGGTAGGGTGGGGTGTGCAAGGTTAGGAGTGTGTGTGTGAGAGAGAGAGAGCGTGAGCGAGCGAGCAACTGGCGGCATCTGAAATGATCTCTGGAAGGTTGATTTGTCCCCTCTGCAGTGTGTAACCTTTCGCCTCCAGCTCGTCTCGCCATCCCATTTGTGTGTGTGTGTGGATGTGGCATGTTGTAATTGTTTCCTGTGGGTGTCAGTTTCTCCTCGTATGTGTGTGACATAGCCTAAGAAATGCTGTGTGTGTGTGTGAAAAAATCCCTGCTGAGATTCCTCCATCCCCCCCATCTTCTTTCTCCTTGAAGCTTTTGGCCCAAAAAGGGGAGGGAGGATGAGAAAGAGATTGCTACATTTATTTCCCCTGCTTTTTAGTTTCTTAGGAAACTGGTTATTAATGTCATTTTGCTGAGGGGGTGGGGAAGAGCCCATTGATTCTTGATGGCGCCTGTTGTCTTCTTCTCCTTCTCCTCCTCCTCCGGTACCATTTGGGCTGGCTGTGTATAAATATATAGGTTGTGTTCGGCTGGTGACAAAAGAAAACCCTATCTCCTCCTTTCCTTTCTCGCTATTCTGCTCTTCTTCCTGCCACAGTGCTGGGAGAGATAGAGAGGAATGAGGCTTTTTTGGCAGGAAGATCTGCCGCTCCAATGTTGCTTGCATGCTTTATTACGGAGGATGGAAAAATCTTTAGGGCTGGGCTTACAAGGACTCTCTCTCAGCCTGCCAAGATAATACAGTTTTACTAAAAAAGAAAAGGACAAAAACACCTCCCCCCCCACCTACCATATATGTTGGTGCAAATGCTATTTGAACACATCCAGTGACATAATACAAAGCCCATGTGTGAGATTCGTTATTTAATCAAGTTTCAGATGTGAATAGTAAGTGTTCCTTTATCACTTGTTTTTACCAACAGATTATTTTGCTTATTTCTGAAACTGAGTAACAGAGGGGGTCAGAGGGGGTTTTCATTTTGTTTTTATGCTTTTGCGTAATTTAATTTTCTTGTTTTTATTGAAGAGGGTGCAATGTTTCTACGGTTTGGTCCATTCTGATGCTCCAGGAAGTTTACAAAGGGCATTATGCGTTTTTCCTATGGTTGTTTTCTTATTCTTTGGATAATAAATACTGAGAAGGGATGGCATTTTAGGTATGCGTTTTGGAACCCCTGCATTTGTTGCTGACTTGGAATGTGTGCATTCAGAAACCACACACATTTTCAGTAAGATTTCATGTGGTTCGATATTTCTCAGGCATAAGTCAGAATACATCTCTCCTGCTGGCTGTTCAAATGCCTGAGAAAGGAATGCTGCTAACCCTTGCTGAATATGGTGTTTTGTTTTGTTTTTGAAAAAGGCTGATCTTTTTTTAATTTTTTGAAGGTTATTAGAAAAAACGGTTTGAATACAAGGGGGTGGGGTCCCCAGTATGTCTCAAATTGGGGACTGGAATAGTTCAAAATGTAGAATGTGTTTTTTTCTTCTTCCATTCCTAGTCATCGTCCCCTCTGTGTGTGTAACGGTTTTATGAGGGCTTCTAGCCAGAAAGTAAAACTGCACTCATACCATTTCCATCAGCAGGGAGGAGCTGGTGTTGACATTGTATTTTTCTTTTAACACTTTCTGAGGGAGGAGAGGACTCAAGGACCAAATCGCTGGGGTTGCTAGCCTTCTTTACATGCCTTTATACTGACGGTGCCTTTTGCCAGTTCTGCAAAAACCTCAACTGTAGCAAGGGTTAAAGCAATATTGACTTATTCAAGCTTTATGCACATCGATTTGGCATTTTCTAAGCTAACAGGGAGAGGCTGGAAGATTGCTACAGTATGTTGAATGTACCACCCTTATGCACAGAAGACTGTGCCAATGTACAGAAGCATGCTGTTAATAATGGTAACATTTCAGCACACATTAAACGCATCAGACTTGTAGAGCCAGTGCAGAATTCCTCAAAAATAATAAAAGTGCAGGTTGAAATTCTGAGGCAGAGAACAGATGGCTAATGTGTGGAACTCGCCTCCAATGTATATTGACTAAGTGGGATGTGATTAGCAACTTAGACACATAGATGGATCAAGTTCATTCTTGATGTGGTTGTGCAGTCTTATGTGTGCTTGCTCAGGAGTAAGGCCTACTATGTTAAATAGGGCTTACTCCCAGGTCAGTAAACATACACAAGATTTCAGTGAAAGTATGCTTATTTCAGAGTGTTTGATGCTGCTATGAAATTAGTCAAATTATTTATATATATATATATATATATATATATATATATATATATATATATATTCTTTTGATTTCATATGCAAACTAACAAATTTGATTACTGTAGCTTGGATTATTTTAAAGAAATTGTTTATCCAGCCAATATTGAAAATCTACAGTGAATCTGCCATTCATTTATGAGTTGCGGAATTATATCATATGGAGTGGCTTTGCTCTGATAAAGTAGTGTGTGTTTTTTTTGTTTAAAGGCAAATGTTTCCAGTGAATTTAATGTCTGAAGCAATCCTATGCAAAATTTCTTGTAAGCAAATCCCTTTGAAGTACCATAATTTGGATGTGGAATTGTAAACAACCATGGGATTGGGTCGCAAGGCCTCATGCTCACTTATTCAGAGTAGAAACAAGCATAGTTGTTGTTTGTAAGAGGACTTACCTAAGGACCTGCTTCTTCCACTGATCTCTAAAGTAATTGGAAGTGTTGGGAAATTGGGAAAAGTCACTTTATACTAGCATCGCTAATATAGCTTAAATCTTGACACATTACTGCAGGGCGTGTCATTGCAGTTTTAAGACTGCAAATATCCTTTGCACATTAAAGGGGAACTTGAGTAGATTTCATATGTGCAAAAGTGTTTGTTTGCCTAAAAGTCACCTTTGAGGAAGACTATCCAAAACGTGGGAACAGATGTGATTGTTAGATCTTTCAAGCTGAAGTACCTGCCCTATTAAAGGTTCTTTCTGAGTGACTCTAACTTGCTACATTTCACCAGCCAGAGTATCATTTTAATAATACAGTAGTCGCTCCAATTCATCTTTCTCTGGAAAAATAGCAACAACTGTTACCACTTCGTGAAATAATCTTTATACAAGCACTAAGGCAATAATCCCAAACTCACCGTATTTGAGAGTAAACTGCTTTGAATTCAGATGGAATTACTTTTGAGTAAACATAGGTACGAAGCTGCTACAAAGCTGTTGGGTGCGGCATGATCCTAAACGTGTTTACCCATAAGTATATTCAGCTGCATTCAATAGGATTTAATCCCTAATGATTGTGTTGAGGATTGCAGCCTAAGCATAAAGGTAAAGGGACCCCTGACCATTAGGTCCAGTCGTGACCGACTCTGGGCTTGCGCGCTCATCTCGCATTATTGGCCGAGGGAGCCGGCGTATAGCTTCCAGGTCATGTGGCCAGCATGACAAAGCCGCTTCTGGAAAACCAGAGCAGCACATGGAAATGGCATTTACCTTCCCGCTGTAGCGGTTCCTATTTATCTACTTGCATTTTGATGTGCTTTCAAACTGCCAGGTTGGCAGGAGCTGGGACCAAGCAATGGGAGCTCACCCCGTCATAGGGATTCGAACCGCCGACCTTCTGATCAGCAAGCCCTAGGCTCAGTGGTTTAACCCACAGTAAGCACATACAGTACTTAATATAGCAGGGGTGGGGAATTGTAGGTTTCTCTGTCTGACCTGCCTCTCTGCACCTGCCACTGAGCCTGGATCACACTGTTTCAGTGCTTTTGCCTGCCTGGAATGTGTCTTTGAATTCTGATCATGTCTCTTCATAGCCTGAATGAGGAGGCGTGTCAAAACCCTTGACTTTTGTGTGGTTAGATTTTAGCACCTGGTGCAAATGCAAGTATCGGACCCATTGCTCTGCCCACTTTTAACCACTGGCCTGTGGCCCCCAGGATGTTGCTTGTGTGGGCATGCGGGCTGGAAAAGGTTCCCAACTCCTCCTTTATAGCAGTTATGGGGCATCATTTTCGTGAATTAAGGGCTCTGTGCGCGTAGAATCTGCGTTGCGTCGTTTGACCTTGCTTATGTATGTATTCCGGTTCATTTATTTATTTATTAAATTTGTATGCTGCCCTTCATCCGAAGATCTCAGGGCGGTTCACAGCATAGAAACATAAAAATAAAAAAAACACAAAATGCATAATAAGAACAAACCAATAAACCACTCTCTGCAATGAATCAATTCCCTAGCAAACAGCCTGATTCACAACCCGCAGCATACTTAAGTCAGCTTAGCCTTCTTGAAGTTACTAGAACCAAATCACACTTGATTAAACACACTTGGGTTTCACCGGGCCATATGTTGTCAACCATGTACCCTGCATGAATGAGTAGCAAGCAGCTCTGCCACAAAACACAGAAGACATGTTTCACTTGCAAATGGTGTGCATCCAAGGTTGCATGGAGTACGTGATGTAGCACAGGAACTAGGTTTTTAGATGATGTGGGTTATCATTATCATTCTTAGAGGCATGCCACTTTGTTCAACCAGACCCTTTCCTAAGATTGTGTAGGCATCTTGTGTAATGGGTGTGTTGACTGAAGATGGAGCTGGCATGTTTGGCACATAGGGCATAAGTGCCTGCAGTCGACATGATCAAGGTCCATCAAACTCTACCGATGGAATGATGCGCTTTTCGCTGCTTCTGAGAGTTCTGTTGAGTGTGATTCACAAGTGTTCCAGAAGGGAGGGACATGAGAGGTAATATTCAGATTCCCAGCCCTACCTGGGGATGCCAGGGGATGAACCTGGGATTTTCTCATTTGTTTTGTGAGAATACATCCCCCTCCCACCTTTGTGTTATCATTTTAGTCAACGAATGAAGTCATAGCAACGGCTGACATCTAGGAAAGCAAACCTAACCAATTAGACGCAGACAAGGCTAGAATGACATGCCCTATTGCCTGGGCCAGGTATATAGCAGGCGCAATGATCTCCAAATGATTCGGACTACAACTCCCAGCCAGCACAGCCAGGGGTAAGGGATGATGGGAGTTGTAGTCCACAAAATCTGGCAGGGACCATATCGGCTACTCCATTCTACTCTCAAGAGAAGAAAGCTTTTTGCTGGTTTTTAAAAATGGCTTTTGTGCTGTGGAGAAGTGACCGTTGTGCCACTTTACCAATGGAGGCAACACCCACAATTGTACCTGTACTTGGGGGCAGGGCTGTGACTTTGGGTTCATGGAGTATAAGTCAATCAAGAGCTACTAGCCAGGTTGGCTATGCTCTCCCTCCAGGGACGTGGGTGGCGCTGTGGTCTAAACCACTGAGCCTCTTGGGCTTGTCGATCGGAAGGTCGGTGGTTAGAATCCCCATGATGGAGTGAGCTCCTGTTGCTCTGTCCCAGCCCCTGCCAACATAGCAGTTCAAAAGCACACCAGTGCAAGTAGATAAATAGGTACTGCTGTGGCAGGAAGGTAAATGGCGTTTCCGTGCACCCTGGTTTCCGTCACAGTGTTCCATTGCACCAGAAGCAGTTTAGTCCTGATGGCCACATGACCCAGAAAGCTGTCTGTGGACAAACGCCGGCTCCCTCGGCCAGAAATCGAGATGAGCACCGCAACCCCATCGTCGCCTTTGACTGGACTTAACCATCCAGGGGTCCTTTACCTTTACCTTTTGCTCTCCCTCCACAGTTGGAGGTAGTATTGTCTCTGCGTCCCAGCAGCTGGAAACCACAGGAGGGGAGAGCTGTCATGCGTTCCAATCCCACTTGCAAGTTTCCCAAAGGCATCTGGGTGGCTGCTGTGAGAGCAGGATGCTGGACTAGATGGGCCATTGGCCTCATCCAGCAGCCTCTTCTTATGCTCTGACTTTATTATGCTAGCCTTGCAAAGTAGCCAAGTGTTATACCACTTTGCTGGTTGGAGCAGGGAGCTGTAGTTCAGTGTTGTTATCCTGGCATACTGATTTATTTTTTTTAAGCAATTGCAGTGTGTTTGTGTGTGTGAAGTTGATTGTAGCACCAATGCAATTAATGAAGGTCTGGAGTGGGTGAAGGGAGGCAAGGCAAAAAAGGCAGAGTTTCAACAGTTAGTTGATGCTATGTCTACCCATAGATGGACAATAGGTTTTTACCCATTGGGAAACAATGGAGAGTAGACCTGCCTGTACTGGTTTGTCAGAGGCTGGATATACCCAGGCGTCACCATAACTCAGTCATCACATCTACCAGAAATAATAGACCTGTTCCCTGGTTTTAGCTTCATTTGCTTGTTTATTTATTTGGAGTATGTACCCTTCCCTCCTGCCCCCACCAGGAAAATCCTGCAGGTGCCCTTGGTGTATTTATTGTTTTAGAAATTCCCTTTTGCTTAGAACTAGTTCTGCTTTCTACACTAATCACCACAAGTGTATGTTACCTTAGAGCAGGGGTCAGCAACGTAAGGCCCATGGGCTGGAAACGGCCCGTGGAGATTGTTTGACTGGCCCACAAGCCACCCCCAAACCAAGTTGCGTGCTGCGCTAAACCGGCGCAGCGAGTGATCCGGCCCACGGAGGGATCTCCGTGGGACCAATCCAGCCCAGGCAAGATAAACCTGCCTTATAGAGTACAAAAGCTAGTTATTTTCTTTTGCTTTTGATGGCTTGATTTGCTCAACTGAGAAGTAGTAGGAGATTTTGCTTTAAGAGTCCTCATCCATTTTTTTTCTGCCACTTTTGAGGATTCATCGCAATCAAAGGTGGTGCATTTATGTTGGAGAGGCCTGGAATCAAATCCCATACAAGTTGTTCATACCTTGGGTCTTGGTCATTTTTATCAGTTTTGATTCCCTATCTGTAAAATGGGAACAATAGTTATGTTGCAAGGTTACTGAAGGAAAGGGAAAACACAAATAAAAAGAGTAAAGCACTTCAGACATTGTTGTTTCTCATCGTTAATAAGTACTACACGTTGAACGACTATCAGTAATCTGAATAATGTTATGCAGGCACTTGATGCTGTTGCCTTGCAAGAGATAAGTAGGCCTCAGTGTGGTTGAAGGATGGATGAAAAACTGACTAAGAGTTTTCCAAAGGGACATCAGGATAGACAAGTAATGCACAAATAGTGGATGCAATTTTCTTTTGTCGTGTTATAGGCCCAGGTTTTTAACCCTTGATTTAAAAAAAGAAAGAGACGGAATGTGTGTTTCTAAATGGCAGAGTTTAAGCCAGCTGATAATGTTCCTCCTTAAAGGCCCCACGGATGGAATTCAAGATTTCTGATTCGGTTATTTTCTTTAATGTGAGCTGGAAGCTGAGCTGCATCCAGACAAGGGGCTCCAAAAGCTTATCAGGAAACCTATCCATGTCCCCTGTGTGTAAGCTAGCCTAATCTCTCAGAGAAGGTGTAAATGTGCTGTGCACTCTAAATGACAGGTCTCAAGGTAAGCACTGAGGCTTAATTTTATGACACTGCTGTAAACTTCACTGGAGGTGTTTCTGGTCTATTTTGAGAACGGGAGAGATGTGTAAGCGCTTTGCTTAAAGTACAGCAGTGGCAGTACCGTATGATATTCTAGGAAGGTGTGATCCTGCAATCATATTCCATGGAAGTCATTCTCACTGATTTCAGTAGGGCTTCCTTCCATGTATACTCTTCTGTTCACTGATATTTATAAGAGACAAGAGAGAGAGAAACTCTATTTAGCCATCATAAAAATATAAACTCGATGGCCAGATATAGTTTGCCTGTTCTGCATTCATGAGAAACGTACCAAGCCTAAGTTGGCTGCCTGTCGAGCTGGTCATTTGACTTGTTCTAAGACATTGGTAAAGGAAGAAGTCCAACACAGGGCTGGATTAAGAAACATAATGGCTTTATGGATATTCCGGTTACCGCACATCTACATGCCAATGCTCTTCACTCTCTGAATCAATAGCAACAAGTTTCTGTACAACCATGAGAACTGGGAACTGTGGCAGATTTCCATGGTGGAAGAGAGGTGGGGACTGGACATGTAAGAAAATAAAGTGATTAAAAGTAGAAGCACCTGAGTACAGTTGATGGCCAAGTTCTTCATCTCTTTGAAAATATGCTTGCCTTTTTTCTAGTAGGTTTATTTGGTGCTTCCATAAGTCTGCAAGAACTTCCATCGACACTGAAGTATGAAGCTTGTGTGGCTGAGCCAAGGTTCTTGAGCAGGCATCCCCAAACTTCCGCCCTCCAGATGTTTTGGACTACAGTTCCCATCTTTCCCGACCACTGGCCCTGTTAGCTAGGGATCATGGGAGTTGTAGGCCAAAACATCTGGAGGGCCGCAGGTTGGGGGTGCCTGTTCTTGAGGTTTGATGTAACAGATCTTAAGTCCCCAAGCCAGGTGTTCTTTGAATATTTATGAGTCTCAAGCTTTTCAGCCCTGAGGTAACAGTTTACAGGATTCATCGTCTTGTTTTCTGGGATAGTTTGGAGACAATTGCTGGATGCACACCATATATTTGAAACTTCTCCCCCTACAAGGTTCCTGGGAACTGTACAATTCCCAATACCCTTAACAAACTACAGTTTCCAAGACTATTTTGGGGGCATGTGATTTAAATGTACGGTGTGTTTTGCAGCCAATGATATGAATGCTTGTGGAGTTTTAGAAGTGTATTTGTAAGATTATCAAAGATAATCTCTTTAAAAAGTGTATCGACACTTTACAACTACTGAAAGGCTCTGGAAATAGAGTTTTGCATGCCTCAAGTGGTTTCATCAATACATGGGGTTGTATCAAAGTGTTACTCATAGTAGACCCACTGAAATAAATGTGCCTACTCAAGTTACTAATGTCCTTTAATTTCAGTGGGCCTACTCATATCCAAGACTAATATCGGATACAATGGAAATGTCATAGCGAGTTCAGAAGGGCTTTCTCCCAAGCACCCCATGTATAGGATCCAGTCGAAAACCTTTTCATTTATTTAGGTAATTTATAACCCACTCTTCATTTTAAAATCAATTCCAAGGCAGGGTACAACGTAAAAATATATGGCACGCAATAAAATCAAACAATCTGAAAAAAATCAAGCTACCACAATAAATCAGGTTTCCTTTACACCACAGTACCATGAGAATGACAAAATATCTCCCCCCAGTCAGCTAACCAGCATAAATAAATAAAAAAGTATTTTGCAAGATGCCTCAAACAAATTTGTGAGGTGAAGGCATGTTCCTATACCAGCTTTTAAGCTTCTTTTTATTTGTTTGAAATGTTTTAGCTGAAATCCCACACCCATTTATGTAGTACCTAGTAAGTTCAACCGGACTCACTGGACTTATTTCTCAGTCAACGGAGGAAGAAGGTCTGTAGCTCAGTGAAAGTCACTGGTAGTCATTATCTATAAAGTTCTGAGTGTATAATCAGTTCTTTGCTTGTACCGTGCTTTTGGAATGGCATCTTCTCAGCCTCTCTCTAGAGATTAATTTGTGGTTGTTTTTTTTATTTATTAGATCATTGTGTGCAGCTTGATTTTTGGCAATTCCCCCCCTCCCTTTCTCCCTCTTCTTCTGTTCCTTATGTGTCTTCCTCCTTCATAAAGGAGCAAGGTCTCCCATGTACCATACTGAGTGCTGTCAGCAAAAAATAAGAGAGCTTTCACAAAGATAATGCGGCTGGCAAGCTTCCCCGTGCACGAAGAGGCCAAATCCACATCCCTAGATATGCTGACTAGTTAAAAGTCAGAAACCTTGGTTAGCGCCCTAGGAAGATGCTTGCCAACGGAATCTGTACCAAAGGACTTTTTCTAAGAGTAGGAAGTATGAATAAACTATCATCAGGCTTTCCACAACCCTATGATCTTGGGATATAATCTTACTTCTTTCTGGGCTCATGAGTACATTATGATCTTCCAGGATTTTTCCCTAGCGTCTTTGCTATCTCTTCCAGTGAAATTCTAGAGGCCTGCAATAGGTATCATTCCAACAAATTCTCACAGCGCTCCTTGCTGCTACAGTTGTCTCAGTTACATTATTGAACACGTGTGTGTGTGTTTGTGTTTGTGTGTGTGTTTGTGTTTGTGTGTGTGTGTGTGTGTGTGTGTGTGTGTGTGTGTGTGTAAAGAGGTAAAATGTGCACCAAGCAACTTCACCTGTCCAGTAGAGTTTTCAGATCTCACAAGACTGCACCCAAGGGTCCCCAACTCTTTTTTTTATCTAGCCTGTTTTGTTTGTTTTAACTTGAACACTCAAGAATATGCCGTTGAAAACACAATAAAGTAATAAAAAATACTTTGAATGATTTACGGTAGGTTTAAAATTAATCTGGTAGATTACAGGAAACATGCTCATTCTCATGCCCAAAGATGTGTTGGCATGGTAGAAACTCGTCCTGTACAATAAACATTTAGAACTATCTCCACAGAGCTGTGGTTTTGCCAGAGTTTGCTTTAGTGTTTGGATTAAAACATGAGCATTACCTTTATCACTGACACACACTGGGCACTGGGCTTTCTTGTGATGCTGTGTTACATAAATCTGAATTGTTCGTTCTGTTATTAATAGTAAAGCAGAACAGCTTGTAATTTGTTTTATTTGTGTGGTCCTTTGCCAAATCAGTTGTCATTCTTTACCTGTTACCATTACAATATTGTCACACATTTACACAGCCCCTTTCTTCCAATTGCAAGTCTTTCTTGGCTGTGACATTCAGATATTTGTGTTCGGTGTGGCAATTTACAGTTCAGCTTAAAAAAAACCCACTTTGATTTAAGTTCACTTTGTCCTGTTGAAATCACTGGAATTGAACCTGTTAATTAAGCCTGTTCAAATGCAAATAATTCAGTTTAAGTAGGCTGCGGATTGGGCTGCCCATGTTGTCCTTTAAGAACTATATACTTAAAAATGAGTTTCTATATTTAGTGGCATTTTCAATTAAGGCTGGCAGTTCCAAATATTCCGTAATCAGTCAATGGCGATGATAAATGTTCCCTTAAGGAAAAAAGAAAGATTAAAAAGAGAATCAGTGGTTGACTTGCAACTGCAATATTTTTGGAATAACATGAACATGTTTGTAGACTGCTGTAGAATAATGAATGTTTCTCTAAAGGGGCAGCAATAGCTCCCTTCAGGTTTTCATAGAGTAACACACTTGTGTGTTTGCATGAGAGAGAAGATCCTAAAGGTGCAATATTTCCTTCACGCTGATGAATGCACCAGCTGCACTTTAATTTTTTTGGTGGCGGCTTTCTGTGTTAACTATCAAGCAGAACACATATATATCTTTTTCCCATTTAGCATTGCCGCTTTAATTCTGCAGCAACTGTCAGGCATGATAGCTTGCTGCTCAGTAAGAAATTGCCACAGTATTGGAGGACTTGACAGACTCTTAAAGCTTGCAAAATTATGTATGCACTCACTGACCCCAATCCATCCCTTCTCTCTACTGAGCAAGCCTAGCCATTAAGAGATGGCTGAAAAGGAGGGCGGGAAAGAATAGGTAGGGACAAAAAGGAAATCTAGAAGTTGGGAGTTAGTTACATAGCTAAAGGTAAAAAGGTAAAGGACCCCTGACAGTTAAGTCCAGTCGTGGACGACTCTGGGATTGTGGCGCTCATCTCGCTTTACAGGCCGAGGGAGCCGGCATTTGTCTGCAGACAGTTTTTCCGAGTCACGTGGTCAGCATGACTAAGCTGCTTCTGGCGCAGCGGAACACCGAAACCAGAGCAGTGCACAGAAACGCTGTTTGCCTTCCCGCCGGAGCGGTCTATCTACTTGCACTTTTGGGTGTGCTTTCGAACTGCTAGGTTGGCAGGAGCTGGGACCAAGCAACGGGAGCTCACCCCGTCATGGGGATTCGAACCACCAACCTTATGATCGGCAAGCCCAAGAGGCTCAGTGGTTTAGACCACAGCGCCACCCGCGTCCCTCCAGTTACATAGCTTGTTGTTGTTTGTTGTTGTTTAGTTGTGTCCGACTCTTCATGACCCCATGGACCATAGCACACCAGGCACTCCTGTCTTTCACTGCCTCCCGCAGTTTGGTCAAACTCATGTTCGTAGCTTCGAGAACACTGTCCAACCATCTTGCCTCTGTTGTGCCCTTCTCCTTGTGCCCTCAATCTTTCCCAACATCAGGGTCTTTTCCAGGGAGTCTTCTCTTCTCATGAGGTGGCCAAAGTATTGGAGCCTCAGCTTCAGGATCTGTCCTTCCAGTGAGCATTAGGGCTGATTAACTTCAGAATGGATAGGTTTGATCTTCTTGCAGTCCGAGCCAGATAACCAAATTACATTCAACGATAGCCACCTGTTAAAGTAAACATACTTTATTTGGTGGTTTGTATTTTGGAGAAAAAGCTGCAGTGGACCCTGATCCAGAATGTGCTCCTGATCCAGATTATTTGCAGTAAGCAGCAATTTTGGAAGCAAAATACAGCCAGCAGGGAGTGCGTTTTGGTTTTGTTAGCCCCAGTAGAAAATCAGCAGAAGTCCATACTCTATATTGGGACCTTACAGCTGCTTATTTTCAATAAGAAAAGTGGTCTGGGTTGAGCACCGTTGTCTAACACATTATTTCAGCCCCCAAAGTCTCTTGTTTACTGTGAGATAAGCCTGGGTCCGAATGGTGCTTATGCCAGGTGTAGCAGTGCACAGATAGAACTTTTGCTGTAAGGTCAGAAACTGGTACAGAATTTTGCATCTGAAGATTTTTTATATGTCTTTAGGGTCATTTGTTGTTGTTGTTTGTTGTTGTTGAAGAGTCGTGTCTGACTCATCGTGACCCCATGGACCAGAGCACGCCAGGGTCATAGCTTTTGCAATTGCAGAGAAAAGTGTGGAAATGTGTGGGGAGCATATGGTGAAAATTCAGAAGCTAAAATGAATCTTCTACAACATTTACAAACAAACAGGATCTTCCATTGTTGATTCTAGAGAATACTTCCTGATCTATCACTCATCTACATACAACCCTTCTCTTTTCCACCTCTTCTTAGGTGTCCTATTCTCTCAGACTTCTGCCAACACCATCCTTACTTGTGTATTCCCCTCCTGAGGTTGAGATTCATATACTTTCTTGTTGTTTTGAATCCCTATAAACATGTTCCAAGAGCTCAAGCTTCTAGAAATATAGGTTAATATGAATAGTTTTATGCAGTGTCTGCATCTAGTTGGACAGCCAGCTGACATACAGTGTAGTGAACTCATTATAGGCATCCCAGAGCTACCGGATTTGTTTTAAAATGAGGCTCTCACCTGCCTTTACTGTGTCTCTAGAAAGGGTATGCAGAATCTGTAGAGACTGGAGAAACTAGTTCTTCTCCCTATGTCAGGAGAAGTATACTGTACCTTGTTGTATTTGACAAGAAGCATTTAGCGTACCCAGGGCAGAAGTGAGGGAACACAGAGCAGAAGTACCTGTTGTAAGAGTTGATGGCTACCACCATTGCTCTGGCATAATGGTAGCAGTGTACATCCTCTCCGTCTAGGCTGGTAGCGACTTGGCATGGCAATTGACACCTAAAACCTGCAAGAGACTACAGAAGTGCTGTAAATGAACAGGGATGTATAGGCTTGTTTCAACCCAGTGATTATCTTCAGGGGACTCTACACACACTCTCTCTCACACACACCCAAAAACATTTTGAATTCTGAAGTCTCTAGAAATTCAGGAGCAGCAATAGAGGTGGATGGAAGACAGTGGCCAGCTACAAAACTCATGGGATTAGTCTTAAGTTTACTAAGACTCTTGAAGAATTAAAATTGGCTAAAATACCAAGGATGTATGCCAGAGGCACACACCACTTCTCAAAGATACCTGTTCTGCATTTGATAACATTGCATTTTTTATTACTTGTATTAAAGGTAAAGTTACCCCTGACCGTTAGGTCCAATCGCGGATGACTCGGGGGTTGCGCGCTCATCTCGCTCTATAGGCTGAGGGTGTTTGTCCACAGACAGCTTCCAATATAGGTGTTTGTCCGCAGACAGCTTCCGTGTCATGTGGCCAGCATGACTAAGCTGCTTCTGGCGCAGCGGAACACTGAAACCAGAGCAGCGCACGAAAACGCCATTTACCTTCCCACCGGAGCGGTTCCTATTTATCTACTTGCACTTTGATGTGCTTTCGAACTGCTAGGTGGGCAAGAGCTGGGACCAAACAACGGGAGCTCACCCCGTCACGGGGATTCGAACCGCCAGCCTTCTGATCGGCAAGCCCTAGGCTCTGTGGTTTAGACCACAACGCCACCCACGTCCCATTACTTGTATTAAGATACCTTTTTTGCAGTTTATCTTTGAGTTGATCAAAGATCAAACTTTGGAACCTATATTTCAAACCCATTTCTGTGCCCAAAAGTGACACCCCTGAATTGAGTTAGTATCTAAATGCGCAGAATCTTGGATCATCTCAATTGTCATTAAATATTTCCTGCTTCTTTTATAAAGCCAACCATGAGTAGCTTATATCCAGATGACTATAAAAACCTTGCCACGACCCATCATGTTTTCACCCACCCTAAATTTTATGTAGTGTGGCCTCCTTTGAAAGATTGTTGTTCTATAATTTATTTTGGCAAAAGTGTGAGTGGGGCAATGAGCTCTTTTCTGCTATAAAACATAACTACATTTAACGGTGGAAACAACAAGGTCTGGCGACAAGTAAAAGTGGTCTGTGGCAGAAATTTTGGGGCTTGCAGAATCTGGCAAGTTATTATTTCCAAAGATCTTGTTGGCAGTTTATAGGATTAAAACCAGGAATGCAAAAAAGTTTCATGAAATTGCCCAAAGTAACTAATCTTAAACAAAGGCTGGATACATTCAAGCCATTGTTTGGCTAGTACTTTATTGTCTATAAGACAAATAGCAGCAGTGGAGCTCAGCGGATGCTAAAAGCGCCCTAAATACGTTGTTGCCTTCAAGACAGCAGTTTTTCAAATGGTGGCTTGAAAACAATAACAACACACTTAAAAGAATGAGAAAGAAACCTTCAGGCTGGGATTAAAAACCCATCTTTGATGTGTCTAGATGTTACAGAGTAGCATGACAATTGCTGACAGACAATTATTTCTAGTTAGCAAGACAAACAAGTATACGCTGCCATACACAGATGCTATTTATATTTCTAGTTCAGTGCTTAGGATTGGAGATTCTCTGCTGAATATTTTTTGGTTCTAATTCCCAGAACCTTTTAGAATACCAAAAGATTGCCATGTCAGTTTTACTGTTGTGTGTTTTCATATATTGATATAATACTAATACAAGGAACCTTCTTAATAATGAATGCCTCAGTGCAGATAGTTCATAAGAGGAAAAAACGCTTTGCCTTCCGGTGCCATTCCTGCTTCACTCAGACTCAGGATTCCTTTGTCTCTCTTGTTTCATCAACAAGATACTCCCTTGAAGCTAAACTTAAGTCAAGCCTAAAAATCACTTGCAGAGGTCGGTAGGTTGCTGCTGCTTGTGAGTTGAGCATGGTTCCCTGCAGTTCTATGTGGCAAGGGAGCCTAGAACATATTTGCTATCCTTAAGAATATTGATTCCTACTTTGGCTCTTTTTTGTTAGACCACTCCTAGAACAGGCATAGTACTACTGGTAGTCTGTTCAGTTATGTCTCCCTCACTGCAGCCTACCTAGTAATGTACAAGATTAATAAAACAGGTAAGAGGACATCAAGCAAACAGGTTATATAATAATAATAATAATAATAATAATAATAATTTATTATTTATATCCCGCCCATCTGGCCGGGTTCCAACAAAACATTAAAATACAAAAATCAAACATTAAACAGGGCTGCCTTGAGATGCCTTCTAAAGGTCTGGTAATTGTTGTTCTCTTTGACCTCTGGTGGGAGGGCACACCACAGGGTGGGTGCCACTACCGAGAAGGCCCTCTGCCTGGTTCCCTGTAACTTGGCTTCTCGTAGCGAGGGAACTGCCAGAAGACCCTCGGTGCTGGACCTCAGTGTCCGGGCAGAACGATGGGGGTGGAGACGCTCCTTCAGGTTAGAGATTAGCTGCTGCTGCTACGGTACTTCTACCTTTTTTAGAACCTTTTCAAGTTTTGCGTGTGCATATACCCTGTTTCTCCTAAAATAAGACATACCCATAAAATAAGGCATAGCAGGATTTCTAAGCATTTGCGCAATATAAGCCATACCCCGAAAATAAGACATAGTGATAGGCGCAGTTCTGGAGGGCCCCAAGAAAGAGGCAAGGCTGGACGCGTAATAAAAAATAAGACATCCCCTGAAAATAAGCCACTGTGGGGTTTTTTAAGGAAAAATAAATATAAGACGGTGTCTTATTTTCGGAGAAGCACGGTAGCTAGTCCCTGGCCCCCATTTGGTGAGCATCCTGTTGTGCCTTCCTTAAGCAGGAAAAACCAGGATCCCCACTTCCTTCTCTCTCTCTCTCTCTCTCTCTCTCTCTCTCTCTCTCTCTCTCTCTCTCTCTCTCTCTCTCTCTCTCACACACACACACACACACACACACACACTCACTCTTCTTCTTCTTCTTCTTCTTCTTCTTCTTCTTCTTCTTCTTCTTCTTCTTCTTCTTCTTCTTCTTCTTCTTCTTCTTCTTTTCTTCTTCTTCGCCGAGTAAGATTGTCTTCCATAAACAGGGTTTTAACAATGAGTCTTTAAGTGACTGTGGAATCCAATTCTGGATCCACCGACCCACCCACCCACAACTTTTGTTCTTATCAGGGGCTGAACCATTTTACCTAAGGAACTGCTCCTCTTTGGTGTAGCTTTAGGTTTTCCTCCCTTAATCCCCCCCCCTTTGGATCTTTCCCAGCTTCCTTTATCTGTACCTGGCTGTGACCCAGCTCAAGCTGATTGTCAATTAGGCCTCTCAGCTGTGCTGGCCTCAGTTTGCATCCAAACACTCTTGTGGCTGGGAATTAACCAATTCATCACCTGTTTGGACTGTGCAATACTTTCCTACATTAATCTTAATTTACCAGCCCTTCCAACCCACAACCACCCCGTTCTTTTCCATAGCAGGCTTAGCCGCAGCAATTAGCAGGTGATAATCTCAAAGTAACAATAGCTTTATTAAAGGTAAAGGTAAAGGTATCCCTGACTATTAGGTCCAGTCGCGGATGACTCTGGGTTTGCGGTGCTCATCTCGGTCTATAGGCTGAGGGAGCCGGCGTTTGTCCACAGACAGCTTCCGGGTCATGTGGCCAGCATGACAAAGCCGCTTCTGGCGAACCAGAGCAGCGCACGGAAACGTAAAGTGGGCTTTAAATGCATGGTGTGTGTGCAGCCATAGAGTTTAAGCACCCTGGGTACAGGAAAAGGAAAAGCACCACATCTTCGTGATAATCTGGCAGTCTTACGCACCTCTTGGCTGTAGACCAGGTTTGCACATAACTCTAAGCCAGGCATCCCCAAACTGCGGCCCTCCAGATGTTTTGGCCTACAACTCCCATGATCCCTAGCTAACAGGACCAGTGGTTGGGGAAGATGGGAACTGTAGTCCAAAACATCTGGAGGGCCGAAGTTTGGGGATGCCTGCTCTAAGCCAAACCACGGCTAAGTGTTAACATGTCAGCAAAAACCTCCTTGCCTTGCTGCTGGCCTAGTGTTATGTGCGAGCTCAGGCTCATGGTTTGTTCATGGTTTGTCTGGGGAGTTCAAGCCACAACTCTGGGTTTGGACATAATGCTAAGCCCAGTGATGGATTATTTTCTGGGTAATGCAGCAACAGAGGAGTGAAGTGAGCATGGCTTTTGATGTGAGTATGTGCAGACTTGCACACCCACACTTAAGCCATGCTTTGGCTCGGTGTTGCATGTGGACTGGGCTCAGGAAAACTTACGTTTCCCCCAGCTTAGTTTCCTTTTTGTAAAATATTTACCAGTGCCTTCCTTTTACCAGTGCCTTGCTTTTAAGAATTGGAAAGAATGAGAATTTTTCCATCTGCAATGATGGTAATAATTACATGTGCAGAAATTTCCTTTCTGCCGAACTCTTAGAAGTTGCAGGAGCCCTTCAGAGCGTAGGCCTGGAAACACTGTTTGTGTGGAGTATTGCTGACTTTTGAGTTATTCTGTTCTGGTTCTTAAGGTCTACTGCTGTGGCAACTACACAAGTGTAATGGGTTTGGCCGCACAATACGAAACAAGATTTTTTAAAAATAGTACTTTATATAACCAGAGAATATTTAGAGTTTATAAAAACAATAAAATCCAAAAAATAATAGCATTATTGAAACCCCACTATCACAACCCTTTTCCTGTTGGGCCAGTCACCACTGTGTGTGTATCTGTATTTGGCAAATTTTGGACCAACTACTGGGCCTTCGAGGCATTGTGGGCCCTCTGGCTGCCAATGAAAAACAGCGTTAAGCAGATGACAACAATCCCGCTCCACTGCATACATTGCAGTGCAGCTTAAGCAAGAGTTTGATTGCTCCGCAAGGAGCTGCTTTCTCAACACAGCCCATTATGCTCAGACTAAAGTATGAAATCTGTTGCATTTCAGTGGTTCTGACATATGTCTAGAGGGAAGCAGCAGTAACGTCCAGTTCTCCCCCCTCCCCTTTCCTTTTCCTGTTTCTAGAGTATAATTCTCTTAAGCAGACAAGGAAATGGAAAATATATTAACATACTTTCTAGGTTTTTGTTCAGATAATTATCTGCATTGGTGTGTTTGCAAAGGGAGCGAGCGTGCACAGTCGTCGGAGCCTGTTGGAGAGGTTTCCTCATGCAGCTGCAAATGTACTGCTGGCAACCAGCAGTCTCAGTGGAGAAGTGTGTTTGGTGGTGGTGATTGTGATGGTGTGTAAGCTCTCACAAAGCCCAGGGTAGACAAAATTCAGGCTTTCGTTTTCCACTAGAACCCTGGGGTCCACCAGCCAGAACCAGGCTGAGAAGGATGGGCACAGAATTAAGGGAAACGCCCTGGACTCAAACATGCTCAGGCCAAGTATTTGTTTTCAGCACTAGAACTGAGCTCTCAGTCCATTCACACAACAACCACACCTGGTTTTCATCTAAGCTTCCCCCTCTTGTTTCAGCAGCCTAATTTAGAGCAGCGGTTTGTGCGGGTGGGGGATAAACTTTGTTGTTGATATAGTTCAGGCATCCTCAAACTTCGGCCCTCCAGATGTTTTTTGACTACAATTCCCATCATCCCTGACCACTGGTCCTGTTAGCTAGGGATCATGGGAGTTGTAGTCCAAAACATCTGGAGGGCCGCAGTTTGGGGATGCCTGATATAGTTAAACATTTGAGCACACTGCATGGGGTAGAAAGTGGTAAAACCTAGGTAGATACTGCCCTTCTTTTCTCTTTCCCAAGTGCTGCTCAAGAAGGGTGCGTCTGCTGTTCCTGTTTGCTAGTTATATTTGTATTTTGTGCTCTAGGAATGCTGTTGGTGTGGGTGTCTTAATCTCACAACAGCTCTGTGAGGTAGGTTAGGTTGAGAAACGGGAACTTGCCCAAGGCCGAGTGTGCATTGGACATGAGTTCTTCAAGCAAAAACCAGTGTTTCAGTGTTTAATGTTGACATACCGTACATTATTTAGGAAAAACGGTAGGGTAAGCGAAAACCTCCTCTAACACAAATGTGACTTGCATAGGTAGTAACTCGAAAAAGAATCTCTGATGTAGAATGATATTTTACTTTCTGCATGATGACAGCTGTTTGCATTGTTCAGGTATAAAGCCCAGATTATGTATCTTCCGATCACCTTTACATATTCATGAAGGCACCTGCTATGTAAGTGGTGAGGAATGCTTTTCAGCTTCCTGTCCTGTGTCTCAGTTTATCAGGGGAAAGGGGGTTGGGGAAGAGAAGGAAAGCAACATCATTTGTCAATTTAAGTATTTTTAACTCTGGAGAAGTATCTCATCTGCATAATGGCCTAATACTGAAGAAAGATACCATTATTATTCTTATTATTTTTTTACTAGTGCTATATTTGTGTGATTGCCTGCAATTGAATTACAGCACAGGGTATTGAGTTAAGATTTGGATAAGCCTTATTTTCATAATGTCACAGTATTACGAAGCACTGCAGCCCAAGAATATTAATTGAGTTATTTCTGAGGATTGAGAAGTATATTTTCTGACAGATGTTTGCTAGCCTAGGGAAGGTCTATAAAAAGAAAGCAGATTCCTAACCTTGGGAGAAGTCATAAGGTCATGTATGCCTCTCTTTCTCACTGTTATAATGCCAGCATCAAATGAACTGTGCTGTACCACATTTATTCAAATACATAATCTCTGTTAAATCAATCTTCAAAATAGGAGGTTGGATGGAGAAATTGGGTAGAGCCTAAACAATTCCATTTCTTTCTCTGTAATGATGAACAGTGGGTAGGAATGGGTGACACTCAGTGCACCCAAGATTAAGGCATACCCATCATTCTTTTGTTATGTTAATTATTATCTTATTAATTCATTTAAATTTGTGGATATTTAGCTGCATTGGTGTGCAAGGTGCTTTACAGAGCACAAGGGGACAAGTCTCTTTGCTGAAGATCTTCTAATCTGGAGATACAACAGAGGAACGTGGAGGAAGGGAAGCACTATGAACTTGTTTCACTTTTATATATGTTTTAATTACAGGCTGAATTAGTACAACAGAACCCTTTAACATTTCCAGATCTGGAACTGCCCTTCAGTGATGTGTGCTTGATGTATAATTTTGAATTGGAAAAACATTCCCAAGTGAAAGTATCCTAATTTGCATGGGACATTTTTCAGCTTTCACTGGGGGAAAAAATGATATCCCAATGCAGGTTTGGGGAAATTCATATGGTTTTTTTTTGGGGGGGGGAGCAAATGCAATCCTCCAGGTCTCTTCACAAAACTCTCCCTAAGCACCTTCCCATCTGACACTTCTCACCAGCCCTGCTCAAGTGCTTTCTCTGTGCTGGAATGTGACCTTGAACTATGATCACACTTCTTGCCGGCCTGGATGAAGGGTGGATAGGGGTGTTTTGTTTGCATGTGATCTACAGCTTCTAATTTCTGCATGCCTACCGTGTAACCTACTGGAGAAACGAAAGATTTGTATCCTGTACTCTTATAAACTTTTGATTTTGGCCATGCCCAGCAATGACATGCAGCCCCCAGAAGGTTCGGCACAAAAGAATGTGGTTGTCATGCTGAAATAGGTTCTGAACCAAAAAAGTGATCTAGTTTCGCATATTTGTTGTACTCATATTTACCAAACAAAGCTAAAAACTTTGGAACGGTCAAGCTTGCCTGGTATTACATTTACAATTGGTATCCATTCATGAACTTGAAAAATAAAGCACTGTGAAAATTTCTACCCCACATCATAGCTCACCTTTAGCTCAAACTATGCGTTTGTAGAGTCACAGTGCTGCTGTTGCCACGTTAGACAAGGCTATGATCTACTGTGTTTCTCATAAAATAAGACGTGCCTATAAAATAAGCCATGGCATGATTTTCATGCGTTCAAAAAATATAAGACATACCCCGAAAATAAGCCGTAGTTCTAAGTGCAGTTCTAGAGGGCCTTGCGAAAACACCCAGCAGCGTGCGCCGCGTGGAGCCCCGAGCCAGTGGGAGCCAGCAATGCCCAGCAGCGCGCGCCGCGTGGAGCCCCAAGCCAGCGGGATCCAGCAATGTCCGATGTGGATCCCCGAGGCAGAGCACCCCGAGCCGCAGCAGGAGGAGGAGGATTCAAAGTGCTACAGAGCACTGCTGGGCCCCGCTGGCTCGGGGTGCTCCTTGTAGCACTGCTGGGCGCTTTGTCAGCTCTTTGTCGTGCGGTGCGTGCTGTGGGCCCCGCTGAAGCGCCGACAAAGTGCCCAGCAACGCCATGCGGAGCGCCCCGAGCCAGCGGGACCCAGCAGTGCTCTGTAGCACTTTGAATCCTCCTCCTCCTGCGGCTCGAGGCGCTCTGCGCAGCGCTGCCAAGCACTTTGTCAGCGCTTCAGCGGGTCCCGCTGGCTCGGGGCTCCATGCGGCGCACGCTGCTGGGCGCTTTGTCGGTGCTTCAGCGGGTCCCACTGGCTCGGGGTTACATGCGGCACGTGCTGCTGGGCGCTTTGTCAGCGCTTGAGCAGCAGCAACAACTTACCGGTAATTAAATAAAATAAAATAAGACACCCCCCGAAAATAAGCCATAGGCTTATTTTCTTAAGTAAAATAAATATAAGACGGTGTCTTATTTTATCAGAAACATGGTAGTAGCAGAGGAGGTAGTCCGGTGGTTCTCAAACTTTTTTTCTCTGGGCCATACTTTTAGTATAATATTTTTCTCGTGCCACACCATTTAAAAAATTTTTTTTGATAAGAAATACATTCGAAAACAAAAAGAAACCACTCCTAGCCGTGCCTGATTTATAACATAGAACACAACCACTTTATCATATGATCATGGGGCACCTATAAAATATAAAACAATGCAACAACGTAAGAACATGAATCATTCCCAAAATGTAATTATAAACAAGCTCCTTACATATGTAGCTTAAGTATGTATACAAACCAAATGAGGTGTGAGCTTGCCTTTGGCAGATAATCTCATTTGTATGAGGTCTAATTTGAGACAAACAAACTCTCATCTCCTCGTCAGCACAAATGAAATTTTAAAATGTTACTTTGTTCTTGTATCTTCCGACCACACTTTCCTTCTTCTCCTGCCACACCTTCTGAGAACCCCTGGGGTAGCCAAAGTGATGCTCTTCAGATATTTTTGGGCTATAACAATTCTCATCTCTGATCACCAACTGTGCTGGCTAGTGCTAATGGGAGTTGGGGAGGTGTCCCCAAAAACATTTAGCGGACACAGTGTTGACACAGTGTTGGGAGTCCCAACCCATCACTTGAAGATCCTATTTAGAAGTTCATGGGATTCCTTGACATTTGCCCCAGGTGGGCAACCTCAGGCCTTCCAGCTATGGTAGGACTCCAGCTCCCATCAGCCCCAGTCAACATGGCTGGTAGTCAGGGATTATTGAGTTTGTAGTCCTACAACAGCTGGAAGGCTTCAGTTTTCCTGTCGCTGGTCTAAGGGATGGGTCCTTTTTCTTGCAGATGTGTGGATTACTGAAGCGGTGATGGAATACCCTCCTTCGTTTCGAAAACCACACTTCCTAACTCTTCCCTGCCTGAGACCCATTAGCTGCAAGGATTCAGTCTCCACCCCCTGAAGAAAAAACCCTGGGATTTGTTTCCTGCTGGAATGCACTTTTTATCTTTTTGAACCTTAACTTCTCTCGAGGCCAAGTGGCTGTGAGCAGTCAAAGTTAGTAATTAGCTATTAGGTGTCAGCAGTTTCTTCATATATTAACTAAGTAGGTTTGGGCGTGCTGATGTAAATGTAACACGGCCTGCCAAATTTTTAAACCGCAGGAGAAATACTATGGAAAATTCTTCTTCTTCTTCTTCTGACCCTTTGCTGAGCTGGTCTGAGTAATCTGAAAGAAAAATCCACAAAAGAACTTTCCTTAGCAGGCGCAGACTCTTTGTTCAACTGATAGCTTTGTGGAGCATGATGTATGTCAAAAATCGAGAGCACAGTTATGCTGTAGAATTTGCCACCCAAACATGTAGCAATGACTGCCAGCTTCCACTACTCCAAAAGGGGATTGGACATATTCTTTGGTTTCAATAAGGCTATCAAGTAGTGATGTATGGAAGTGAGAGCTGGACAATAAAGAAGGCTGATTGCCGAAGAATTGATATTTTTGAATTATGGTGCTGGAGGAGACTCTTGAGAGTCCCATGGACTGCAAGAAGATCAAACCTATCCATTCTTAAAGAATCAGCCCTGAGCGCTCACTGGAAGGACAGATCGTGAAGCTGAGGCTCCAATACTTTGGCCACCTCATGAGAAGAGAAGAATCCTTGAAAAAGACCCTGATGTTGGGAAAGATGGAGGACACTAGGAGAAGGGGACGACAGAGGACGAGATGGTTGGACAGTGTTCTCGAAGCTACTAACATGAGTTTGACCGAACTGCGGGAGGCAGTGGAAGACAGGAGTGCCTGGCGTGCTATGGTCCATGGGGTCACGAAGAGTCGGACACGACTAAACGACTAAACAACAACAACAAAGGCTATCAATGGCTACCAGTCAGTGTTCTAGCTCCAGTATTGGGTGGAGTTAGCCTCTGAATACCAGTTGCTGAAGAACCCAAGTGGGAGATGGCTCTTGTTCTCCTGCCCTACTTTTGGGCTTCCCACGGGCATCTGGTTGGCCTCTGTGAAAACAGGATGCTGGACTAGATTGGTCTGATATAGCCAAGGCCCTTCCTAGGTTCTCCAGACCTCGAAACAGCTTCATAATGGCAATCTAATAGCACTTAGAGGAAATGTTCTCCTTTTGATTATGTGGCTCTTCAGAAACCTCAGAATAATCTTGCATGAGACGGTCTGTCAGTATGTGTTTGTGTGTGGCGTTTGAGGGATTTAAATGACAATCATAATAAAAGAATTCTTTGAACAGGCAAGATTTCCCTCTTAAGGAAATGGTATCTGAAGAAGCAGCTCTTTTCAGGGATAGGCAGCTGCATGTGGAGCTATATTGTGTGAGTCACAGATTCCTTTTCAGCTTTTGGAATTGTATATACATTTCCCTATCCGCTCTGCTATGCCATACCTAAAATTATTGCTGAGATCAGATGAGACAAGGACAAAACCCCTTTATTTTGGTTTAAAATGCTTACCTGAAGGGCGCCCAAAAATAATTTGTGAGCAAAAAATATCCAGCCTATTTATTTAATTCAAATTATTATTCAATTAAAATTGTATATACGGTAATTGTATTTTAAGTGTGGGAGGCCTAGGGCGACTGCCAAAATCGCAGGTGTGTATAGCATGCTTGTTTCGTGTTGCAGCGTCACAAAATCACACATTGCAGTCATTAAGGTGTTTGAGAACAGATAATTGTTGTGCCATTCAGGCTAACATGAGTCGTGAACATTCTCTTTCCCTATTATTTGAATAATAATAATAATAATAATAATAATAATAATAATAATAATAATACTTCTTGCTTTATTTTTACTTTGGGCATGTTACAAAGTGAACCACTGGCCAAAGGCTGCAGCTGCTTCCTATCCGCTTTCCCCCAAAAGGCCCCCTGGAAACTGCTACACCAGAGCCCAGAAGAGTTCTCGAGAAAAGAAGAGGGTGGATAACTGCATCCTTGGCCTGTGCTTTCCTTTGCAGTGGTGCATTAGCTGTTGTAGCAAAGACACGAAGAAAGAAAGAGGAATACCTGACTGCTTCTGGGGATGGGAGGGGGAACAGGGAAGTATCTCCCCCTACCCTGAGGACACCTTGTCCAAGATCCCCTCAAACCTGGTGCCGGCTCTGAAACTGTACACTCGGGGAAAAGAAGGGGGAAATTGACACGTTCAACAGCAGCCTTTGCTTGTCTCCTGCAGTATGCAGTTCTTCATTGAAATGCAATTTTGATGTAACTGAATGTATAGAACAGGCACAGGCAAACTCGGCCCTCCAGATGTTTTGGGGACTACGATTCCCCATCATCATCCCTGGCTACTGGTCCTGTTAGCTAGGGATCATGGGAGTTGTAGTCCCAAAACATCTGGAGGGCCAAGTTTGCCAATGCCTGGTATAAAAAGTATTTTGCAGGCATGAGGGTTGTGTGCGTTGTAATGGGAAAAAAAGAGAGAGACAAAGAACCAGTTGAGAAGGGAAATAATGGAGTGTACTACCGTAGATGACTGGAATACTAAACAAAAGTACTGGCCCTGACAACATTTTGTTGCAAGTCTCAACCATTTTCTTTATTTCCCAGGTGGTTTTTGTGTGTGTGTGTGTGTGTGGTGAATATACCAGAATAACACCAAAGACCTCAAACTAAGCAATTAAAATTGTTGTTGTTGTTGTTGTTGTTGATCAGCCTTCTTTATGGTCCAGCTCTCACTTCCATACATCACTACTGGATCAATGCCTTGTTGCGGCGAAGGGACTTGAATAACTCAGAGAAGCTATGAGCTATGCCATGCAGGGCCACCCAAGATGGACACGTCATAGTGGAGAGTTGTGACTAAACGTCATCCACCTGGAGAAGGAACTGGCAAGCCACTCCAGTATCCCTGCCTAGAAAACTCCATGGACAAAGACAACAGGCATATAAAAGCAATTAAAATTAGCCACCACCAATTAATCAACCACAATTAAGTTTGGGGATGCCTGCCCTACGCCAAAGGATAAATGGACATAAATCTGACATCAGGAACCATAAGACAGAGAAACCAGTAGGAGAACACTTCAATCTCCCAGGACATTCTATACAAGATCTCAAAGCAGCTGTTTTATTACAGAGAAATTTCAGGAACAGACTGGAAAGAGAAGTTTCTGAATTGGAACTCATTACCAAGCTTAAACCATGGAGCCACCTGGGATGAATAGAGACATCGGATTCTTATCTCATTATGCATGATCAAGCTTTCTTTAGCGCCTCAGGCCTTGCTTCCTCCCCCCCCCCCGGACTAATTGCAGTCATCAGCAGTTGTTAACAGCCATCCACAGGTTTACCACTCCCACCAGCCCATCACCCATTCCCACCCACCCCCACCACCCTCTGTATATATATAAGGGTCTGACACTTCTGTTTCCAGTGTATCTGAAGAAGTGTGCATGCACACGAAAGCTCATACCAAAATAAAAACTTAGTTGGTCTTTAAGGTGCTACTGAAGGATCTTTTTTTATTTTGCAAACTTTATGAATTT
The DNA here is from genome assembly GCF_963506605.1 of Zootoca vivipara. NCBI lineage: Eukaryota > Metazoa > Chordata > Lepidosauria > Squamata > Lacertidae > Zootoca > Zootoca vivipara. The sequence continues at coordinate 45,357,242 of NC_083287.1, forward strand.
CTCATTCCCATGTACTAGATGTTCATCGTACAATGTTTTCTCTCCCCCCCCCCCCCCCCGTCCTGTGTGCTGATGTCATAGCTGGGCTCCCTGACAATTTCAGAATTCTTGCTGTAGGTTGCATCATTTGCTCTAAAACCAGTCCATTTTGAGCCAGAGTGTTTCCAATGTTTGAGCAAACCCTGAAGCTTTTAAACAAGACTTTTTTTAAATAAAAAAAATCTAAACGCAATTAACTTAACAAAAAAACCCAACACAGAGCCAAATTATGTTGAAAGGCTCTTTGCCAAATACTTTGGCAAACACACGCACATGCACAACGTTATTTATTTACATCTGTAGTGGCCATTTTCTAAGCTTTTGAAATACGAAGCAGCAGGAGGAAGTTGGCTGAAATTGTCTGAAATTCCACTTTGCATGCATGGGAAGGATGCATTTTCCTGCAATGCTGTTCAAGAGCAACATGCAAATAGAAATTTGCACCTTTGACACTGGGTTGATTTGTTCTGCCCTCCTCCTCATTTGAGGCGTACATTAAAATTCGCATGGCTTGGAGCTTGTGTGCTTCCATTGGGAGCATCCATCCATTAGAACTGGCTTAGGTGTGATGAACAATCACTTAGAGCCACTTCACATGACAACTGCACATGTGGCCATAGCTGCCAAGTCTCCCGTTTTTCATGGGGAATCCCCCGTAGTTTAAAGCGTTTCCCGCTGGCAGCACGGATTGGAAAAAATCCCGTAAATCCCCTGGATTTCTTACCTGCCAGGGAGGCTCCATTTTGGGTGCCGGCGCCGCCCGATTTCCGGTGCCACTCCGCCCATACCTGGGCACCGGAAATCAGGCAGAGCGGCACTGGAAGTTGCTTCTACGCATGTCCAGACATGCGTAGAAGCGACTTCCGGTGCCACGCCGCTGCTGATCCCGCATTTTTCAGTGGGAGACTTGGCAGCTATGCGTGTGGCCAGTTAGTATACAGGTCCCTATCACTGAACCATTGGTCTTAACCAGTGAATTTGCCAGCCCGCTGCAAATGCCTCCCAAGTGAGTGGAGAAGAAGGATCCCAGATGGATTCAGACAGCCATTTTGTTGGGCATTTATTTACTTCCCTGTGCCCAGTGGAGCACAGAACTTGTGTTTCCCAAACTGCAGCCCACAGTGCATGCTGCATACTTGGGGGAAGGGCCTTATCTTGATAGTAGAGGATCTGCTTTGTGTACAGAAGGTCTCAGGTTCAATCCCTAGCCTCTCCAGCTAGGGCTGGGGATGTTCACAGCCTGCAGCCCTGGAGAACTGCTGCCAATTGATGCCTAGCAAGATGATCCAGTGATCTGACTCAGCATGTTCGTAGGTTCCAACATGACAAAGGTGCTTTTGAAATGGTCAGGTGTTCCAAAAGTGGTTTGCAATTCAGTTTATGGACCTGCTGTTTTGAAAACGATTCCATGGGCTGCACAGAAGTTCATTGAGCTTGAAGTTGTTCATTTCGAACTTGGACAAACTTTGCAGCGTGTGTGTGTGTGTCTGCTTTGAGGTTTTGCTGCCAAATTTATGTGTGGTTCCTCGGGAAAAAGCAGCAACTTTTGCCAAAACTGTGGTTCCTTTCCCTCAGTGTATTAAATTCTATGCTACTGTTTGCAAAATACAAAACAAGCACGATTTTAATATTTGAAGGATTTAAAAGAGAGAGAGAGAGAGAATGCCTAATGGAACTCCTCGGAGTTCAGAAAACAAATAGCAATTAAAATTACAATACCTTTAGGTTTAAATCCTGATTTGCTTTGACACTTCAGTGTAAATATTTTCACTGGTGCTATCAGAGTTTACAGTTGGTGTAATGGCATAGTATAGGACAGGGGCTTTCAGATTTCCTACATTCAGGGATCTCTGTTCTCACAGACCTGATTTCCACAGTGCAATAAGCTGAACCAAGGCTTACCAAGACTGTGAATGCGCAGGATCTTGGGAGACTCTCTGTTCTTCCCTGGTCGTTTTTACTTCTGCAGCTTGCCAGACTCAGCCCAGGTTTGGGCTAGTGTGCCGTGGTTAAACTCTGTCCTCACTAACCATGAGCTGTAGGCAGTAAAAAAAAAAAGGTCAGGGTGGATGGACCAAAATGGTTGTGAGCACCTGACCTGGAGCCTGCCCCTTCACATGGTCTCACTGAGCCATAACTTGGCTTAATTGGTCACAAGAGCTTGGAGGAGTGCCTTGTTAGGAACCCATTCTTTCTAAACCAGTTCAAGCAGGGAAAGATCAGTATGCCCAGTTCATATTTACTTCAGCATGCCCATTTCCCCCGTTTCTGAACACTGCAAAGCTAGATATGTAATGGTGCACAAGTTGGTTTTAAGCTAAACTTCTCATCAAGGAACTTCTGAGTTCCAAGTTTTGTTCTATTGCCTTGGCATCGCTGCCTCTTTGTTGTTGTTTAGTCGTTTAGTTGTGTCCGACTCTTCATGACCCCGTGGACCAGAGCACGCCAGGCACTCCTGTCTTCCAATGCCTCCCACAGTTTGGTCAAACTCATGTTCGTAGCTTCGAGAACACTGTCCAACCATCTCGTCCTCTGTCGTCCCCTTCTCCTAGTGCCCTCCATCTTTCCCAACATCAAGGTCTTTTCCAAGGATTCTTCTCTTCTCATGAGGTGGCCAAAGTATTGGAGCCTCAGCTTCACAATCTGTCCTTCCAGTGAGCTGCCTCTACCCCATCCTAAATGTAGACCTGAAACCCCCAATGTGGCAGTTGTGGGCTCCAAAGCACCTTCAGATACCCTCCTTGGTGTCTGCCAGGAACTCAAAGGATTGGTTTGGTTTGGTGAGGGTGGGGTTCTTTGAGAGGGTGTTGCCTGGCTTTTTTTTTAGTCTGTTTTGTTTGTTTTGCAGTTGGTGTTTTGTGTGTGTCTTGGGTGAGGGACAGTTCTGAGCGTGGCCAGTTTGTCTTCTGTGAAATGACTATTTTGTGGTGCCATAATAGTATGATAGATTTTGAAATCTATCATAGGTTTCATGCCCCCAGGACCAAAAAGGGTTGGAGATCTGTAGACTGTTCAGTACTAGTTTCTTTGTAGTAAAGATGTAGGACAGGGGTCAGCAAACTTTTTCAGCAGGGGGCCGGTCCCCTGTCCCTCAGACCTTGTGGGGGGCCAGACTATATTTTGAAAAAAATAAATAAAAATGAACGAATTCCTATGCCCCACAAATAACCCAGAGATGCATTTTAAATAAAAGCACACATTCTACTCATGTAAAAACATGCTGATTCTCGGACCATCCGTGGGCCGGATTTAGAAGGCGATTGAGTCGGATTCGGCCCCCGGGCCTTAGCTTGCCTACCCATGATGTAGGATCACATTTTATTATGTTATTAAAAGTCTCGAGTGTGTTATTGCTCTCTTATTTTAATCTAGTTACAGGTAGGTAGCCGTGTCGGTCTGCCGTAGTCGAAACAAAATTAAAAAATTCCTTCCAGTAGCACCTTAGAGACCAACTAAGTTTGTTATTGGTATGAGCTTCCGTGTGCATGCACACTTCTTCAGATACACTGAAACAGAAGTCACCAGACCCTTATGTATAGTCAGAGGGTGGGGAGGGGTATTACTCCGAAGGGTGGTGGGAATGGGTGATTGGCTGATAGGTGCGGTAAACCTATTGACAACTGTTAACGACTACAATTGGTCTTACAGGAAAAAGCAAGGGGTGAGATGGCTAGAAATAGCTTTATCATGTATAATGAGATAAGAATCCAATGTCTCTATTCAGACCAGGTCTCTACATGGTTTTAAGTTTGGTAATAAGTTGCAATTCAGCAACTTCTCTTTCCAATCTATTTCTAAAATTCTTATGTAATAAGACAGCTACTTTGAGATCTTGTATAGAATGTCCTGGGAGATTGAAATGTTCTCCTACTGGTACGGGTTTCTCTGTCTTGTGATTTATGTTCATTTATCCTTTGGCGTATTTTAATCTGAAGGTGTACATTGACAAGAATATTTAACTTTATTCCTTGCCTGAAGGGAGCATAAGAGTCTTGTGCTAATTCTGTTCCATACATTTGGTTAAATTGTGAAGATGCCTATGTGGCAATCATCCTGGTAAAAATAGCTGCTGCTTTTTTATTTAGTGCAGAGCACATATACTAATAGCACATATAAACGCGTCTAATTGATGTTTCTAATTGGAGCTGTCTCATAGGATGTTAAATGCATCAGAAGCAGTAATTCTAAGACGTGTTTTTGAATTACCTCTCAACTGTCGCAGTGATATTTAAATCCTTCATGAGGTAAAATCATGGGCAAAGACCCCTTGGTGTTATGCCATCTGGTGTTAATACAGCAATGGCTTGCCCGATTAAAGATTATGTGCTTCACACTTCATGGGGGCCCCACAGACCAGGAGTAGTTGCACATTTTGTCAATCCTACCCACATTTCTGTGAAGGTTTGGAGGACCAGAAGTGGAGGAAACGCTAGAAACACACACACACACACACACACACACACACATACACACACACCAAGACATACTTGTGATGAGATCACTTGACATTTTGTTGTATAACGCTGTGTTTTTCTCAAATTGTAAATTTATTTTGCATTACAGGACACCCTTCACACACAACCCCACATCAGTTCGATGTGTGTGTGTTTGTGTGTTCTCAAGTGATGTGCATTTGACATAGAGCTTGCGTGCAACAGTATGTCCACCTGCCCGCTCTAGGATTTGTATTGAAGACAGCAATTGAGCAGTTTAAGCAGTAGTTGTTGCTCGCAAAGTTCCTACTCTGGCTCTGAGATGAGCCATTTCTCCTGCTGTTTGCATGGTTTCAAGCAGCGAATTATTCCCAGAATCCCAGTGTTTGTGACCACCACCACTGTTTCCCATGAAGGTGTCCCATTAATTCCCCAACTCGCAGTTTGGGATCTTAGGACAAAGCATGCCGTAAAAGCTTGAGGTCACCTTTGCATGAAACCCCCTCCACTTGGGGTATGCTAGGAAGGCCCATGCAGTTAATGAAACAAAAGGCTCTCTAGTACATTGCTTAAATTTTATTTAAAATAGACACACCCACCTGCATTAAAAGCCTGAAAGACCCTTTTAACTTTCTCTCGTCTGCACTGATAAAGTGAATAGCATTCCAAAATCACAAAAGCCACACCAGACGTCTGCAGAAAGGGCCCCAAAATAAGAACCGGAACCCTTTTTAGAGTGAACAGCCTTTACTGCGACTGTGTCTCTGACTAGCACTTAGAAATGCCTCTCTCTTTTAGTGGGGTAAATGCGCAGTATGACACATTCAAAGGCTATTTCTAATCCCAGTTTTAACTTGAGGAAGTGCATGCCAGTCGGTTTGCGCTGAAGTGCATGGTCGGAAGATGTTCAGTTTTAATAAAAGCTGCAGTTTTGTTGGTGAGGCATCTGTGTCTTGCAGAGGAATGTTCCATCGACATGGTAATATGGAAGAGACAATGGACCCTTCTGTATTGTATGTGAAGCAGCCCATTGTGCTTTGAGCAGCCTGCCTACTGGGAAGCGAGACGTACACATGGCCCCAGTGCATTCTGTGCGTCCTTTCTGCCTCTTATCTGCTTTGCTCTGCTAGACAACGCTCTCTTGCAATGCCATGCCAAAATCCATTGCTGAAAAGCAGTCTTCCTTTCCTCGTCAGAATCATGCTTGTCCTTTAAGCTGACAATAAGAACCCCCTCTCTCTACGTCTTTTCCCCTTCAATGGGATTTACTTCTAAGTCAATATGTTTAGGATTGTTCTAAATATGATTAGCTGGTTCTAAAGGTGTCTTTTTCTTTTTTCGTCAACAAACACGCTTCACATCAAAAGTGTGTTTCAAGTGAAAGGAAGCTATATAATGAGGCATGAACATCTTCCAAGCGCCGGAAGTAATCCATACAGTACAGGGAAATTATAAAGTACAGACTAAAGCTTGAAAATGTTGCTTGCATATTACGGTAGTAGTTGGGAACAGACTGCATGACTGGGAAGACCCTGCAAATTCATCTAAGATGAGGCAGATCTTTCATTGACGTTCACCAGTATCTCCCTAGCATTGATAGGGAGCGAGGTGCAAAACATCTAACATGGTGAGAAACCCCAAGATCCCAAGCTGTTATTTGCCCACTATCCAAACACAGTGCATTCTCAGAATGAGTTGATGATTTCCATTGATACCGATGGGAAAATTTCCAATGCTTTGCCAACCAATGGCTTCAAGTTACAAGAAAGGAGATTCCGACTGGACATCAGGAAAAACACCAGGTGGAACAGTGTCCCTCAGGAAGTTGTGGGCTCTCCTTCTTTGGAGGTTTTTAAGCATGAGGTTGGATGGTCATCTGTCATGGGTGCTTTAGCTGAGATTCCTGCATTGCAGGGGGTTGGACTAGATGACTCTCGGGGTCCCATCCAGATCCACGATTCTATGATTCTGTTTATGAACAGCTCACACCCTAACATTAGAAAAGGAGAGCAGCTTAGGTGTGGAAAAGACACGTACAATTTAAGTCCTAAAACTGCCCCCTCCGACATGGTTGTTGTATCACAGCAGTGAGGAAATCGGTATGGCTGTCTTTTCTACCACCAAAATTTGTTACAGGTAGGTAGCTGTGTTGGTCTGAGTCGAAGCAAAATAAAAAAATTCCTTCAATAGCACCTTAAAGACCAACTAAGTTTTTATTTTGGTATGAGCTTTCATGTGCATGCACACTTCTTCAGATACACTGGAAACAGAAGTGTCAGACACACTTCTTCAGATACACTGGAAACAGAAGTGTCCAGTGTATCTGAAGAAGTGTGCATGCACACGAAAGCTCATACCAAAATAAAAACTTAGTTGGTCTTTAAGGTGCTACTGAAGGAATTTTTTTATTTTACCAAAATTTGTGTTTAATTTATTTTTAAAATTATTATTTTAGCCAGTTTTTTTATTGTATATTTTTTACCTTCTGTTCTACATAGCATCTTCTGATTGTAAGCCACCCTGCACTCCTGTCTTGGAGAAAGGGTGGGGTATAGAAATAAATGCACTTTATAAACAAATGCATCCCCCATCCATGAGTTTTGTGCAACATGCTGGAAGCAAGTAAAGTCATGCTGTACAAATCTGAAAGAGACTGATAATGCTTGGAATCTCCAGATATAATTACATGGGAAGACAAAAAACATTCATGATTTAACAACTTAATCAATCAGCAAATAAAACAAATCCCTTATTTAAAGTCACTGAAGCAAATGCATATGAGAATATTGCTTGATGGGAAATGAAATTTCTTTTGTTTGCCTCATCATTACAGCGTAACCATGATAATCCATTCGGTTTTTTTAAAAGATAAATCATTCAACAGCACTGGCATTCCTCTTTCTACTTGCTGGTTGTATATCTGTGTCACGGCATTCTGAATTAAGAAATATGTGTGGCATTGTGGCTCTGAACATTTTGTAAGAAAGGATTTCTCTAGCAGATTTGCCTCCTTCTTATCAGTACAAATATTGTAAGTACCTCACCCCCTCCAATTTAAAGCATTTTTGAAATGTAACACTTAATTTCCCACTACACAAGCTCCATACATTTTAAAGCATAAGACAGGCCTCAAAGAAATCTGGGAACTGTAGTTTACTACTCTCAAAACTACAACTTTCAGCACCCTTACCAAACTACTGTTTCCAGAATTCTTTGGGGGAAGTAATGTACTTCAATGGTATGTTGTGTATGCAGCCATTGATACATTGAGATGGCATAAATGGCCCTTTCCCCCCTTTACAGTGACACATCTTGACAGTGGTGACTAGGGATGTGCCTAATGTTTTAACATGTGCTAGGACAAGGTCCTCAGGCTTTTCATAGAATTGTAGAGTTGGAAGGGACCCTGAGGACCATCTAGTCCAACCCCCTGCAATGCAGGAATATGCAGCTGTCCCATATGAGGCTCGAACCTGCAACCTTCATGTTACCAGCACCACGCTCTAACCAAGTGAGCTATCCAGGAGGTTTCTTTAAATAATTGTTTCAATAAAGTAATGTTTATTTTGAGAAGCTAATTTATAAATTAAGGATACAGTATTTCAAAGTGCAGCTAAACCTATGGATTTTGTCTCTATTTTGTAGCAAGTTCTGATGAAACATGCCTTTATTTGGTGTTCATAACATTTGTTTTGTATTTATATTTATTCTGTATTAGGTTATTTTTGTTGTAGTATCTAATTCACTGTAGTATCTTGAGAATGTGCTAATGGCTGTGAACCCTGGGGTAGTTTTTTCTCTTTTTTTCTCTAATTTTTTATTTACTGGTATTTTATATTTTTTACTGGATTATTTTAACTTCAAAATAAAGTATTGGAAACCCCCCCCCCCCAATTACATAAAAAACTATTAACGAAAACAGCAATTGCCTATATAAAATCCAGTCCAATTGCAGATACCATCTGGTAGCATGCAACAGCAATCCTTATCGCTCCTCCTTATTTTAAGTTGTACATTGTAGTTTGTTCTTTCACTTCTGTTTTTATTCAGTGCTTTTAAATGTTCTCTCTTTTTTTCTAAGCATGGCCACTTAATTACTTCTACCCAATCTTTGGTAATTGGCTTAGAGGCTGAAGATAGGCACTAATGAAAACAATGGCAGGGAAGTTAACGCCCGGTTCAAAAACGTGCCATGAGTTTAATAGGGTGGAACTCTCTTCAGGAGAGGTCCATATTCTAACATTAAGTGGGAACTTGCAGGAAAATCTGTTTGGTATTTCCCATCAGGTTATAATAACCATTAGCATACAGTGGTGCATCGGGTTACGTACCTGATTCGTTCCGGGGTGCGGTTCGTAACCTGAAAAGTACGTAACCCGAACAAGCGCGAAAGCGCACTTCTGCGCACGCGCGAACTTTGCAGAACGCTTCTGCGCATGCACAGACCGCACACGCGGTGAAAAATACTTCTGGGTTTGCGGAGTACGCAACCCAAAAGTACATAACCGGAAGCAAACGTAACCCGAGGTATGACTGTATTTGTCTTTATGAATTCAAGGAGCAGGGCTTCATAAGAGAGTTCATAGTATTGACTGCCTTGTAGGAGACCAAGTCATTACCCAAAGAGTATTTGTGCTGAGAATATTTCAGGCCCTGGGTAAATCTTGGCGTGGATATGCGTGATTGATCCTCACAACGCTCCATAGATGAACACTGGAGCATCTGTGCAATTGGAGCATGTCAGAAGTTGTTCTTGCTTTTCATTAGCTTGCCTTAGGGCCAATTTATATATTATGCAAACTCAAGCAACAAAGCTTTTTTCTGGACTGCATCACTACGGTCTACATGTTTTTGTTTTTGCATCTTAAAAGTGACTGGGGTGAAGGGTGAAATCCAGGCACAACAAAATATTGTCTATTATAATCCCGTGGTTGTTTTTTTTTTTGGGGGGGAATCCTTCATCAAGGTCAGTGTAATGTACAAATAGATAAATAGTATAAAACAGAATGAAGTGAAAAGCACTGTCTCATCTTCTCTTTCCCCCATTATTTCTACCTTAAGTTGTCAGATTGCTTAGAATGACGGGCACAGTTTAGCTGTCAGGCAGGGTTTTTTTCTTTGAGCAACAGATTTGGACTGCCTTTGTGAGGAGTGAAGGAACTGCTAAGTGGGCAGACTTGATAACAGGGCAGATTCCATTTCATGCTCACTGCCAGTGTTTTTATAGGGAATTATTCACCTTCCAACTTTAGCACAGACTGAGGTGACTTTCATGTTTCTTTTTGTCACTGACCCGTGTCTAGTCTTGCTACGTTGCTGCACATTTTTAAAAAATGGCATGTGTGTGTGGAAATGAATGGTCCCCCCACCATAGATTTTGATGTTTGTTGGGAACTTTCTCCAGGCGGGCTTCTAACCCTGCTTTTCTGGAACATGAAATTGAAGGAAGAGACAAGTTAACTGTGGCCCACATACAAAGAAGACGCATGTGTACACAAGAGAGAATTGCATGTTCAGTGGAGTGTTGCTTTCAGTTTCCTTCATGGAAGTCGTCTTTCTCACGAGCCCAAGTCCCCTTCGGTTGAAAAAGCACCTTGTCTTTTTGGCCTTCACAGGTGTCACAGCCATCTGCTGCAGAGTCCGGCAAGGTGAGCTTGAGCAGCTGAGGTAAAGGCCAAGGTGGATGAATTTTTATGGCAAGGGACCACCAGCAGGCCAAGATGAATTCTCTTTCTTTTGCACTTAGACCAGAGGACAAACCTGATCTGAACACTTTTATAAGCCTCCCCACCCCGTCTCATGGGGGTGGCAGGGGAAGCTTCGCCTCAGGTACTGAAATGTCTAGGGCCACCCCTGGTCATTATCTAGTGCTAACCGAGATGATGACCTTCCCTGGAGAGCAAATGGCAGAGAGGAAATTGTACCACAGTAGAAAAGGAGCCATACATTTGGAAGAAGATACGTGGGGAACTGCTGAAAAGATGATAGCTGGGATACAGAACTGGCCACGGCGGGGTCTATTCTTAAAGGAGGAGTTAATGTGAATTCCTCAGTTTGTTTGGAGGTGCAACCTTTTGGAATGAACAAAAGCAGTTTAAAATGAAACTCTGATTGACGATGAACGAACTCTTAATGATAAGGGGACGTTCCTGTTGTTTTCTGGCACTAAGCATGTAGAAAAAGTGCCAGTGAAAACGTGGCACCCGTATGATCCAGCATGGGCACACAAACACACACACCCTGAAAAGAACCGCACTTTAAAGCTGTGGTCCAAGTAGAGAAAACAGAGAGAGTTTTGCGAATATAGAGTGAAGACTGATGGCTGGTGGTCCTCCAAACCTCAGTGTTTTTTCAGTATCTCCCTTGTGGGAAAAGCCTTTGCCAAAATGGAAGCATCTTTCAATGAAAACTGACTTGAGTGATTAAACAGAAAAGCCTAGCAGTAACGATTCCTCCATCCACTTTCAAATCCTTGCAATTCACTGCTTCTGTCAGGTTTCCTCCAGCGGAATATCTTTATCTGCTTTCCTGTTGATCGCTTAAAAACAGGACGCCCAGATTTCCTACTTCCAATCAGAGTTGCTCTTCAGAATGAAATGGGACTAAGTGAGAAAGTTTCCTGTGCGTTCCTAAGAAGGCTGCATTATTCCTTTAGATATGTGGCTGAGCAGGAAATAGATATTTGGGGTCATGGTGGAGATAACTCAATTAAAAAATCAGCCTGTGGCGTGGCAGCTGTGGAAAGAAGAACCCATGCTGGGTGATCATTAGGAGATGGACTGAAAATAAAACTACAGTGGTGCCTTGACTTACGAAGTACTCGACTTACAAAATTTCGAGTTACGTATTAAAAAAGTGGCCGCATGCTTAACGTTTTTTTCGACATCCGAAAGGAAAACTGTTGCGGTTTAGATGCGGTTTTATCGACTTACGAATTTTAGATGCGGTTTACTTGACTTACGAATTTTTCCGTTTCCAATGCGTTCCTATGGGAAACCGCTTTTTTCGACTTACAAATTTTTCGACCTGCGAATGTGCATTCGGAACGGATTAAATTCATAAGTCGAGGGACCTTTATAAGCGTCCATGGTGTGACCTTACTTAGAATACCGCTTATAGTTCTGGTTGCCAGAACCTCAGAAAGGATGGTACAGAACTGGGAAAAGTCCTGAAAGGAGCAACCAAAATGGTCAAGGGCCTTGTCCTCTGAGGAAGGTTTACTTTGCTTGGGGCGTTTTAGTTTGGAAAAGGGAAAGCTTGATAGAGGTGTATAAATTTATGCATAGCGTGAGGAAAGTGGATAGGAAGGAGTTTCTTCTGGGGCCTACCTGGTTGTTGAATAGTGGGAAATTCAGGACAGAATAAAGAAAGTACTTCTTCGCGCCATCTTGTTTGGCTTTAAAAAGGGGAGAAGACCAATTCATGGATGTTAAATCTACCAATGGCCAATAAGACACGATTGCTGTGTATTGCCTCTGGGATCAGAGGAAACATCCTTCTTAATATCAGTAGGGAACAGAAGCAAAAGAGTGAGCTATTGCTGTCATGTCTTAAGGGAAACAAGATGGCAGCTCTGTGTAAGCCTTTGATGTGATCCAGCAGCTCACCCCCAGTTGTGGATTGCTTTTCATTCTCTGGTTGTAATCCTATGACAGGTTACTTAGGACAGTGTTTTTCAACCTTTTTTGGGCAAGGGCACACTTGTTTCATGAAAAAAATCACGAGGCACACCACCATTAGAAAATGTTAAAAAAATTAACTCTGTGCCTATATTGACTATATATAAATTGAATTTTTCAATTTTTCCCACGGCACACCAGGCAACATCTCGCGGCACACTAGTGTGCCGCGGAACAGTGGTTGAAAAACACTGACTTAGGAGCAAGGCCTATTGAATTCAGTCTGTCTTCCTTCTGACTTGCATAGGAATGAGCTATCAATCTACTGTATGCCTTAGGATGGGCAGAAAGTAGTGTGAAACATGGTTCCTAAGGGACAGTTTGCATGAATGTTCCTTGATTGTTAAATATATTTTTTATTTATTTAAATATTTATAAGCTGCCATTCCTGATGAAGAAAATGCAAGCATATATATATATATATATATATATATATATATATATATATATATATATAATATTATAATGAAAATTTAACATTCAAAAACTGCAAAAACCAACAGTATGTTAAAATAAAATTAAAGCCAGTATTAACAGGGGGGGGGGGATTCCAGAGCCAAAGCAATAAACGATTGCATCTAGCAATTAACAGTCCAGAAGAGCAGATATTCAGTTCAAATCACCTCTTAGGTAGAAACGAGACACATTTTTTTCACCCAGTTTTTCTCATGAAATATGTAGTAACAATTGAATTGTGAAATGGGTACACCGTATTATGTAAAATGTTGAATTCTCTGCCCACTTGTGTCATGTCATCAACTCGATAGACGTACATGTTTGGGGTGTGGGATGGGGCAAAATCACATGCATACATTTTGGACTGCATTCCTTACTTAAATTAGCATCTCCAAGGGGCCAGCTGCAAGCTTACTTTCCAAATGAAGGTTACTGCAAAATAACAGACAAAAAGAACAAGTGCATCTTAGAGTTTGGGAGTGTAGAAACATGTGCTGACATCACAAATCATATTAATTTCAGTTTATTTGGTCTATGGACCATAAACATCAAATACCGTTTTCAAAATAATTATAGCAAAGAAAGAAGGAAGGAAGGAAGGAAGGACGGACAATATATATGTACATAAATTGTGCCTTACTAAATTTAATAAACAACCAGAAATAGTTAAAAATATAGACAATTGTGACTTGGAACTTCTATTCCCTTTTGTAATTTTAACCTGCTTTTGATAGCTGTAGAGTTGGAACCCACCATTAAAATCAAGACATAGAGTTAATCTGAACGCCCCAAGTGTTGAGAAAGTACTGGGGAGATAAAGCAGAGGATATTGTAACACAATTTAATTGTCAGTACAGGAGAGACTAGGCTAATGTTTTGACTTGAGTTGCTTTTGTAGGGACAAACTTGTTTGTTTGTTGAATTTGTATTCTTCCACGTGCCAAAGCAGCCCCAGTAACCTTTCATAACTGCTGATGGCAAAGCTCTGAACCATTGAAAATGTCCTCCCTGTACCTACCGTAGGAATATTTAAAATTGCTAAATACCTAGCACAGGATGGGGAACCAGAGCCAACTAGTGGGCCAGATCCAGAGTACCCCATCTCCAATGCTCACTATTCACATTCTGTCTCTTTACGCGGAGGTTACGTTCCGAGGCACCGCACACAACAGTGAAATTTGTAGAATTGAAACCCATTGAAAAAGCTTGCAAGTTCCCTGTCCCCGTCCCCCGTCCCCCCGGTTGTGCCCTTGTAGTGACGTTTTAGTGACAGCTTTATTATGTTTCTGGGTCACTTCCGGGTTCAGTGCGATGCATGTATACATGGTCGCTCACATATCGAACCTGCATAAATACCTGTTAGAGGCACCTTACAGAGGAGAGGAGAGGTGTCTGTTCTTCCCACAGATTCATTAATCCCCAATATCCAAAGTTGGACTCCATATGTAATCTTGGTAAGTAGTTTGGCTTGCACGCTGATCCCTTTTTGCCCAGCAGAGCCTCAGTAGTGCAGCTAAAATACCCAGTGTAGCATTTTGAATTGACGTAATAAAAGTGACTGTTGTCCAGGAAGATTCTGATAGGTTTGCAATGGCCTGTATTTGAAAATTTCCAATATATGCTTCCTGTTGTGATTTTCAAAACCCTGAGTACATTTGCTCACATTCATAACCTGGAAACCCCTTTTCTCTTCTCCTTCTTCCCGTTCCTTTCTCTCTGTTCTCTCCTGTGTTACTATGTAAAGCGCCATGTATATTCATCAGGCTATACTAATAATTACAAGTTATTACTGTTATTTATTTCAACAGCATTGTACATGACAACATTATCATTGCACCAGAGCATTAGAATAGCACCACTGGCGCTACAGAGCTCTTCAGTCAAAATTAATGTCAGCTTAAATGAGGTGTGCAGAGAGGTTTATTTCAGTAAACAAAGGGACAGATGTCTGTCATAATACTGGAACATTTGTTCTGTTACATATATTTTGCGATATTTATTGGCATGTGAAGTTGAAGACTGTCAGGTTCTAATCCATTTGTAAACAAGGGAAGGGGGCTGGCTTTCAAACAACTAGTTGCCCCATTGTGGCTGGAAAGTACTGTTGAGAATTGTAGTAGTGTTGAGAATCTGGTTGATTTCCCTGGCAAATGGACATTCTGTTGTGGTGGCCATAATCCAGGTTTAAGGTGTAGTTTGGAGCCTAGCTTAAATATCTGCGTTTCTAACACTTGATGGTACACCAGTCCAGCTGCATGTTTTGTTTTTGTATTTTTTTTAAATAATTTTTATTGGATTTTTATACAAACAAAAGGAACAAGACATACAGTATATTTCTGTCCCTTCAAATACCCCCCACCCACGAGTCCACCTCTGCCACCTGTGGCACCCGCCGGTGTTGAGAATCAAAGGGGTCCATTATAAGACTGGGTTTGACGTCCCCCCTCCTCCCTCCCCCTCGTCCCCCCCCTGCCACTGAGAGGACAAGGACGGAGGGGTTCTGGGGGCAGGTTTCCCCACAGCTGCTCCTTTAAACACAGTACCCATAAAAAATACAAACGGGAAAAAAAGAGGGGGGAAAAACAGACAAAAATTTTAAAAAAATTCCCCATTCTTAAATTCATCACATTGTAATTATGACTTCCTCAGATCTCCTCTTCCTGGTTTTCCAAACTTCTCTAATTATGGCGTGTTTTCTAATCCAATTCCAAATCTTATCCTTATAATACTAACTTAATCCTCCTCCTTCTTCATGCTGCCCCCCCCCACAAGTCCCCTCCTGCCACAAGAGGAACCTGCGAGGCGCACCAGCTGCATGTTTTGGTAACTACGGTATTTGCATGATGCAGTAGGTGGTAAATCGGGTCCTCCTTGCAAGAGAGGGCACGCGTTGCGGTGGGCCCGACAACCAGGACTAGGTGTTGGGGCGGGGACAATTGGAGCAGCCACAACACCCTATTGGTGGTCCATCTGCAGGGTGCAATTGGCTAAGGGCATGTCAGTCAAAGGGCAGGTGGACCACCTATATAACCCCTGCTCGAGCTGTCGAGAGGCTTCTTCTCTGGCTTTGTGCATCGGAACACCCACCTACCACTCCCTATTTTTAGGGCTTGCGATTGACCTTGCTATGCAATCGTGTGTCGCCTGTCGTTGGGACAAGGGCACGGCAGGAATTTTCCCCACTTGACTGATGGCTGTTGCCACTTGGGTTTCGCCTGCCGCTTAGCAATTCATCACAACTTGTAAGGTTGCTCGGATAGGCTCTGGTTCACACTGATGGAATGATTCACACTGAGGAATGATTATTAATAACAATAATTATTATTATCACTTTTTTCTTTTCTCTATTTTTTCCCCTTCCTTTTTGTTTTGTGAGATGTACTATATAATATTTGAACTGGCTGGAACTGGAAATATTAATGAATGAAATGATTTGTATCAATGTTTATTTGGAAAATATAATATAAAATTTTAAATAAAGATCATATTTAAAAAAGATAGGGGAGGAATGAGCCCTAATAATAATAATAATAATAATAATAATAATAATAATAATATATTATTTATACCCCGCCCATATGGCCAGGTTCCCCCAGCCACTCTGGGCGGCTTCCAACAAAACATTAAAATACAGAAATCAAACATTAAAAGCTTCCCTAAACACGGCTGCCTTGAGATGCCTTCTAAAGGTCTGGTAATTATTGTTCTCTTTGACCTCTGGTGGGAGGGCATTCCACAGGGTGGGTGCCACTACCGAGAAGGCCCTCTGCAAGGTTCCCTGTAACTTACCACCCTATCCCCGGGCATTCCTCCTAAAGGAATCCATTGGACCACTGGTTGGTATTCCCCCAAGCGCGGCGTGCCCTCACCATAGTTCTTGGCACACATGGGGGAATCAGGGCCTGGCTGGCGGGCGCCAGTCAGGTACCCCGTCCCAGGTGTGTACCTGGCTGCTGACTCATGGTGTGCACTGAGTCAGCACTACTCTAGGTACCGTAGCTTTGGAACCAGAGACTATGCAACCACTCACTTGATTTGTGATCAGTAAAGTTGTGGCCTAAATTCTGTCAAAAACCAAACCCAAATTATGAGTCTTGTCTGAATTTATTTCTAGGCCTGGGTTACAGGGACTCCACACGCAACCTGGACTTCTGGCTGCCCTCAGCTTAAAAAAGTTATTGTAGAGCTGAAAAAAAGACGATCAAAAGTGGTGGAGCGGCTCTCATGTGAGAAAAGGCCACAGCATTTGGGCCTTTTTAGGCAAGTAAGAGGTGATACTTAAGTTCAAGGAGGATACTGTTCAAGAAGGATACTGACGAGCTGGAATGTGTCCAGAGGAGGGCAACCAAAATAGTCAAAGGCCTGGAAACAATGCCTTATGAGGAACGGCTTAGGGAGCTGGGTATGTTTAGCCTGGAGAAGAGAAGGTTAAGGGGTGATATGATAGCCATGTTCAAATATATAAAAGGATGTCATATAGAGGAGGGAGAAAGGTTGTTTTCTGCTGCTCCAGAGAAGCGGACACGGAGCAATGGATTCAAACTACAAGAAAGAAGATTCCACCTAAACATTAGAAAATAACTTCCTGACAGTAAGAGCTGTTCGGCAGTGGAATTTGCTACCAAGGAGCGTGGTGGAGTCTCCTTCTTTGGAGGTCTTTAAGCAGAGGCTTGACAGGCATATGTCAGGAATGCTTTGATGGTGTTTCCTGTTTGGCAGGGGGTTGGACTGGATGGCCCTTGTGGTCTCTTCCAACTCTATGATTCTAAGTACATTTCACATGCGATTCATACCACAAAGTATGAAGCCATGGATTTTCCCCCCCTGATAGCAGCTCCTGGTGATGAGGACTGCTGGCCCGTACTTTTTGTATTTCAGTGCAGGTTTTTTAAAAAATGTTTTAACATGTAAATGCTATTTGTGAAATGCTTAGTTGGCCAAAGGATATAAACTTTATGGTGCCATCTCCTCCAGTGATTGGCAGCAGTTCTTCAAGGTCCCAGACAGGCTTCCCAGGAGGTCCCTTTAACTGGAGATACAAAGGATTGAACCTGGGGCCTTTTACATGCAACACTTTCCTTTTTAATATTGATGGCCTTTCTGTAAGAGCTTTCTTTTCATCTTTGCAACATGACTGTCTTCTGGGAGCAGCTTCCATTCATGTCACATTTCCTGGGTCTGCCGTTAACAGCTGTTATATGTAAGCAAACCTTTTTGTGAAGTTCCCTGAAAAATAATAATAATAATAATAATAATAATAATAATAATAATAATAATTCTTAATTCTAGTGTGTGTTTGCTCTTCTGGGCTTCTGTATTTGATGAGTGGTTCCATGCTTCTTGTCATATCCCATCATTTGCCCTCCAGTCATGCTTTCTGGGGCTGATGGGAGTTGTAGTCCAAAACATCTGGAGGGCACCAAGTTGGCAAAGCTGATTAACCTTCTGCTATCCTTCAGCTCTCATTTAAAGGGCACTCCTGAAAGTGTCTTATCACACAAACAGAAATCTAAAGCTGTTGGATTTAAATAAACACCGCCAACAAGCCAAACAAATCTTCAATCTGGCATACAGTAATTCTCAACTAAGTATCTCTATTTCTGCTGCTAATTATGAGAAGCTTTTCAAAATATGCTTTCTAATGCGCAGTAGCAAGCTTACTTTGCACCTCTCCTAATCCTCCCAAGTTGTGGTTTGGCAAAAAGCAAGGATTGGTAAACCGAGTAAATTTTCAGACCTGCTTTAGGTAGCACAGTGGTGGTTAGAAAATAATCTGGAAAATGTAAGTGGTTGTGCCTGAGCTGGATAAGCTATAATTCATATGTACAGGATAAAGGCATTTTCACACATAAATCTTAACTTGGTTTGGCTTAATGGGAATGTAAACATGGCATTTCCTAGAATGTGCACTTGTTTTGGAATAAACTTCTCTGCTTTATGTATTGTATTAAGAATGTTTACGAGTTCCAGGTGAAAATGCATTATTGTCACATGTGAAAATTCCTCCTTACTGCAAGAGGCAGGAAGCCTGCAGGAGGAAAGTTCAATGTGATGTGATTTTTGTATGGTATAAGTGGGAGAAAAGTAACCTGTAGCGCAGTTCGGTAAGCCTGCGATCATTCTAATTAAACAGCCACATTTCTAGGACCATTGTTTCAATTATAGCTTGTTTTCACGGTAAAGGTAAAGGGGCCCCTGACCATCAGGTCCAGTCGTCTCCGACTCTGGGGTTGCGGTGCTCATCTCGCTCTATAGGCCGAGGGAGCCGGCGTTTGTCCGCAGACAGTTTTTCCGGGTCATGTGGCCTGCATGACTAAGCCGCTTCTGGCGAACCAGAGCAGCGCACGGAAACGCCGTTTACCTTCCCGCCGGAGCGGTCCCTATTTATCTACTTGCACTTGGATGTGCTTTCGAACTGCTAGGTGGGCAGGAGTGTTTTCTCACTAGAAACCCATATTTTTGATTTAAAGCGAACAAACACCAGGCTGAGATCTTAAACACATCCTTCACATTACAGTGGTACCTCCGGTTACGAACTTAAATCGTTCCAGAGGTCTGTTCTTAACCCGAAGCTGTTCTTAACATGAGGCGTGCTTTCGCTAAAGGGGCCTCCCGCTGCCGCTGCGCCACCGGCATACAATTTCTGCTCACATCCTGGGGCAAAGTTTGCTACCAGGAGCACCTGCTTCCGGGTCAGCGGAGCTCGTTACCCGAAGCGTTCGTAAGGAGGACGGTATGTAACCCGAGGTTCCACTGTACTTGTGAAAATGCCTACAGACAAGGTATGAAAAAGACGGTTCTCACAGTTAATGCTAAAAATCTCATTAGAGGTTGTTGATGGTGGATCAGATGAAGAAAGCTGGAATGTGCATTTTGCTTTTTAACTTCAGACATTGGGAATGCAAATAATGTTTGCATTTGAAATATCACCTGTGGAAATGGTTGGCATGATATATATATCTAAAGTGTGCAAAAGTCCCACAAAACATTCACTTCCTGAGAGATGCAGGAAGTTCAGAGAACCAAGCTTCAAAAACTCTCCAGGGATTGTGTTGTTAAGACAGCATAGCTATGTTAAACCCATTCACAAGAACCTCCCTTGACTCGCTTCAGAGACTCCATTGTTTTAGACACAGATGCTGACTCTTGTAAGAGAGGATACAAAACTCCTCATATTTTATGTAAAGCATTGTGCCTTTTAGGAAGGTCTGAGCCTTCGAGCTCATTTACCTGCGGAATTAACCCTGTAAGAAGGCAAGCACTGTAAAGCTTGTTGATTCCATGGTTCGGGGCTTAGGCAGCGTTGATATTTTTACTGTCGCAAAACCACTCCTGTCAGTAGATAGAGAAGTGAATTGGAACAGTATGGTTTCAGTCTTCTCCAGAATAATGAAGAGCTGGAGTGAGAGCCACACACTGCGTATTAATTATTGTTGGGTAAACATAATGAATAACTGCCAGCGAGTCAGCTCCTATCTTTAGATCAAGATGATAAAGGACCAGCAGATGAAGTCTCTGTAAATACTTCGCTGTTTATTGCCTGAAGGATTTCTCAATGGCAGGTTTGGTGGGCAGAACTCCCTCTTGCAAACCAGGGTCAGTTGAATGCAGAAGGCTGATGAATAGACCAGCTGTTGAAGTGTCTGCATTGTCTTGTGAAGTCCTGAAAGAGAGGGGGAAGGCAGGCTCTTGCATCGGTTGGGTTTGAGTGCTAGGAAGGAGTCTGAGGTATGTATACCAGAGATAGGGTCAAAAGGATAGTGAGGACTGCTTAAAGCTCTTGAAAAATCAATGGAGAAGCATGCCACCCATATCAGTACAGGCATTATGTCCCAGAATGGTCAGAAAAGTCCCTGGTGAAGTCAGTTCTGGTTGCTGAAGTCCATTGTAGCAAAGATGTCCTTTTCTTCTAGCTGAAGGCAGGGGAGGTTCAGTGTATGTTTAAGGAAGCATAGTAGATGTACCGTATATTGGGAACAAAGGTAAGGCAAAAAAGAAGCAGAGAGGGAGCTTACTGGTAGTGCTCTGGAAGGCTAAAAGCATCTCTCAGAGTGCCTATCCCTGAGGATCTGACATAAGGTACCGGTAGCTGTTGCGCTATTTGTAGAAGCACTGTGCTCATTGTCTCCACCTATGCTCAGCATGCATATTGGTAAATAAACCCGAATATCACAAAAATACAACATGCTTCCAGTTATCTGCCATTTGAATGCCAAATCGGGGCTACGGCCATCAAGATGCAGAGCCAATGTAACATTTCCTCATTTGAAGTGGGCTTGCAAATCATAGTTTTGTGGGGACATTGAGGCCACGGCCAAAGCATAGGCCCCATCATGCCCCTTACACACATTCTTTGAATGCCTGGCGAAGGATACCCTCTTAGAGAAATTTATGCTAAAGGTTTATGGAGAAATCAGTTTGTCAGGGTGGGATTTATGCGAACATTTTCGCATTTGAAATGCTTCTCAGTGAAAATGTTCCTTATTTTGAAATAAGGATTATTGTTTTTAGTTTGCCTATGCCTGCAGTACCATATGCTATTTCACAGGTCACTAATTTGACACCTGCTATGGGGGGTTGAATTCCAACATTGTGCTCATCGCCTTGTCAGGGCAACAGGATCCAAATCATAACACATCTTGCAGCATCCATCAATAAAGAAACCTTTGTGTCAGAAATCATTATATAATGTTTGCCACAGTTGCTACAAGACGTCTGATTATTCGAATTATATTTTCTTACATGAAAAGAGATCTATTTGAGCATTAGGTGGGTGGGGAGGCAAAATTATAATTCTGCTTAATTTCGTTAGTTGGTGTGAATATGTAAAGAAATCTGTCCTGACAGAGGAAAGAAATTCTGACTCAACTGAGCTAATATGGTGCTGTTTTTGGCTCCAGATAATTTTTGTACATTTTATTCACATACGATAAAGCTAATTTGTGTTAGTCATCTTCAGGCAAGGTATAATTCTGATGGAGACTGACAGATTATGTTAATCATGAATTTGCAAGAAGGGTGAAGAGAGTGTGAGATTTGAAAGGAATGTAACATGAAGTTCTGATTATTTGCCATCAATTCATTTAGACTTTAAATGTGTTTCCCATGCATATCAAGCTTCTCTGTGCAATCATGTGGACATGTGCTGTGGTGGGTTGGGGGAAGGTTCAGATTCGAACAAGATACTAAACTTAACAAACAAGATACTAAACTTAACAAACCATGTCTTTTGATGTAGACTGCAACCCTAGGCACAC
Source organism: Zootoca vivipara (assembly GCF_963506605.1). Classification (NCBI taxonomy): domain Eukaryota; kingdom Metazoa; phylum Chordata; class Lepidosauria; order Squamata; family Lacertidae; genus Zootoca; species Zootoca vivipara. The sequence continues at coordinate 45,379,106 of NC_083287.1, forward strand.
TTACCTATCCTGCATTCAGACATAATGGAATACCTTTGGTTACCTTAACATAAATTATGTTATTTATGTTAATCTACCTTTGCAAGGTATGTACTTTCCTCTGGGGAAGATCTCTTACTGTAATTATTGAATTTTGACTTTGTATACTTATTATTATTATTTTTCTATGATGTCTTGTTGATATCCCTTTATGCTATTTAGCTACCAGTACTGAGGAAGCCTGACCAGGGCGAAACAAGGGACGTACCCGGGAACCTTGTCTTTTCTATGGACAGTGCTTTTTTGCTGCACCTGGCACCATTGAATATACTGCTGCCACCTCATGGACTTTGGCTTGCCATGCCCGTTTGCCAATTGGACCCATTAGTGCATGCTCTACACCTGCTGCACACCTTCTCTTGTGGTACTCTTTGACTATCTCATTCATTTTGGACTGAGTCCTTATCAACACTTTAAGTTTGGGGATGTGCCTCCGCTTTTGATATATGTTGTTCTTATTTACATAACAACAAATTTTTTTTTGAACCTTCTTGTATAAGTTTATGAATTTTCATTATAGCCAGTTACATTTGTGTATAGCTTGACTGTGTTCGTAACTAAGGTTTGTTTTGTAGTCTTGTATGTGGTTCAAATCAGGAACAGAAGATTCTGATCTCCCCATCTTGGGCTTGGCCAAGCATGTCCAAAGTCTGTTTCGGGGGCCTAATCCAGCCCGCTGGGGTAAAATCCTGAAAAAAACCTCAACAACTTCAACCCTAAAAAAGGTCAACAACTTTGGTCGGCCCCCGTGGCCCTTCACTTTATCAAATCTGGCCCACTTTGAAAAAAGTTTGGACACCACCGGACTTGGCCAAAGGGTGAAGGTTAGGAATGGAATCCTGAAACTGAGGATCAAGGTTGTTTGTGGTTGTAATGACAAAAGCAAGAATTGTCATTTTATGTTTCAATACAGTTTCACAGTAAGGCCGATGGGATCCTTTAGTTGTTTGCTTCATTCCTCCTCTCCCTTCATCCATCCACATTGCAGTTGTAATGAACCATCCTGTAGCACCTTGCAGAAGCAAAACCAACCAATCTGAATTACCTGTTGAAGTAACCTCCAATCAGAATAGATTAACATAGAAAGGAATCTCAGCTTTCAGTTCTAAGCTGCTGTTGTTCCGTGCCATAATGAGTGTATTTGAACAAATGCTGTTGATCAAGAACCATTTACTTTGCTTGGCATAACCAAAAGGGAATTTCGCAGCATTATTGTTGCCACCTATTAGTTCCTTCCACTTCTAAATTGTTTCTCCACAGTCAGTTTTAGAAGGTTTTTGTGGGGAGGGGTAGAATCTCTCTACTCTTACTGAAATTGGCTTTGTTTTGCCTCCCACCTCCACCGCTTGGGATCATTTGCAAAATTGCGTAAGTTTTTACAACAGTAACTAATACTGAATTAAAGGATTAGATGCATTTGGGGACTTCTTGAGGGCCTGGATTTTCAGACAGTCATTTGATTCATTTTTTGGTGAACTGCAGTATAAATACCAGCAGCCATCACTTCAATTAAAATGTAGATTTAAAAAGGCAAGGCAAGAGTTTCTTTTCATTTCATTAATTTTAAGGACTCGTTTCTTATGTTAGATCTGGAGATAAATGGGCTGCTAGAATAAGTGTTCTTTTTACAATTCCCAACTAAGTGCCCCCCCCATCTGCCTTTTAATGAAAATAGCTTTCATGCCATTTTATTACCGTCTCCCTTTATGAACCTTATTATTTGTTAAATTGCTCCATTTTATCTTTTGGATGGTTTTTGTCATCATTTTATAAATTAACTCGTGAAATTGGACAGATATCTGTGTGTGTGTTTGACCCTGCCTGCCTGAGTCTGGAATTCGACCATCTTGTTGGTTTGATATAACATCTCTATTATATCCTTTGTTTGAAACATATGCTTAGACTAGGATCCCCGGATAGATTTATTAGATTATTTATTTATTTATTACATTTATATACCACTTTCCCCTCGAAGGAGCGCCAGGAGCTGTACATGGTTTTCCTTCCCCATTTGGACTGTTTTTGGTAGGTTTCACCGCAGTTCCTTAGGGCTTTTTGTACACATGCAGATTCCTCAAGCTTGCCAATTCCTTCCTCTTTTGCACAAGTGGTGCAATTTTTTTGGCTACATAAGCAATGGTCCTCAGAGGCTGAGTGTGGAAAACAGAGGGAATGAGTTTGACATTCCTTTCTTTCTCCTCAAATAAATGGCAGTGTGGAAAATTTATTTACTCAAAAAAAAGCATTTGTATACCGCTTAATATTTCAAAAATCTCAAGTCTTAAAAAAAACACCCTGTATCATTAGAAAAAGAAAAGGAAAAACACAACCTAAAATAGCAATCTCAAAAGCATTTGTATACCGCTTAATATTTCAAAAATCTCAAGTCTTAAAAAAAACACCCTGTATCATTAGAAAAAGAAAAGGAAAAACACAACCTAAAATAGCAATCTCAAAAGCTTGTTAAAGGGACAAAACCAGAAATTTTAAAATAATCAAACATGAAAAACAGGGAACAGTCTTCCAAGTCCAGGAAAGCCTGGGCAAAGCTGAATCATCTTCTGGTGTACTACGGAAAACAAAGAAGAGTGGCCTGGAGTATTTGTTTTCTAAAGAGGGTCTGGACAGGCGTCAGGGTTAGGCCAGAGGGCCTTTGGCACCTGTCTGCTGTTGTTTTGACAGGTCAATAGGAGAAATACACAATCCTGACCCTTGCTCAACACACACACACAAACACAAGTTTGTTTTTCCTCTTGCAGCTTTTTCTATATTTTTGGCACATATATTTTTGCAACTGCATATAGTTCTCCAGCACTTACATTGGCATGAGGCACGCTATTGTTCTTCCAAGTTTGGTTCATTTTTCCACACGCTCCCTTGTCACCACTGAACACTTGTCAGCAAGGAAGCCGCCTCTTTATCTCATTCATTTTAGAACAATTCAGCAAGAGGACGCCTATCGTGCAGGCATGTTTTTTAATCTCCCAACCTATGAATATTCTGCCCCTGTGTTTCCTCTAAGAAACCAGAGCAAAATAATCATTTATGTATTCCTCTGAAGTAAAGAAGTTCCAGGTGTTTCCAGCAACAGGGCTAGAAGAAAACCGGTATTAATTAACAGTGTTCAAGTGCATGAATGATTAGTATTATTTATAAACAGAGAACTATAAAGTTCCCTACACGGTTCTACTGAAAAGGAAGCCCCCTACTTCCTGCCAGGTGGTGTGCGTGAATAGGATTGCAGCCTATTTATCTCCAGGTAAATAAATCATCATTCGCCAAGTTTGAAACGTAAGGTGGTGCTTTTTCTGAATTGAAGTATTGCCTGCCTTGTCATGCTTTCCATACATCTTGTGTCTGCCCCTAAAGACTGCGAGGTAAATTTCCATGGTCCTCTTTGGATCAATGAGACTACAGAACATGCAAGTGACCGGCGCTGCCTGGCCCTTTAAGGAGTGCAATTCTCACAAAGGTGGAGACTAGGAGAGGTGGACTGGAGGCAGAGGCTAAAAGACCTCCATCTACCTGCAGCCTTTGCAGGAGCAGCTCATTCACTCTCTGGTGCTGCAACACCCGAGGGCTTTGCCCTGTTGGGCTCCTTCTCCAGTCCAGAGTGGGAGCAGGACCATGAAGAAGCAACGTGCTTTGACAGGGGCTGGAAGTGAGCCGAGGCCTTCTGAGCCTTTGGCACCAAACCATCCTTCCTATGTCCTGCCTCCTTTCGGAGAAGGTTTGGAAGGCACTCGGTTCATTGGACCCACAGGTAGGTGCCCATGGGAGAGTTCTATGTAGTTCAGGGGGCTCCAGCCTGCTAGCTTCAGGTTCAATGGTTCCCAGATGAACCCAGTCCAGCTCATTAGCCAGTGACGTTGTTGTCTCTGACTTGATAACTGCTGGGCTCTGGGATCATCACACATTGCTTTGTATACCATGATCACAACCCTCCTACTAGCTGGTATTATTAATTGTTCTGCTGCCAAAAGTTGGTCCTGCTTTTTGAACATTTTTTGGGGTATGAGCCTTTTTACCTTACATTAAAGGCCATTGAAGCAGGTGCAATTAAAAAGGAATTAAGGACTTGGGAGTATGGGCAAATGAAGGGTTTTTTATTTGCTTGTTTAAGAACTACTAATAGGGCACACCTGTAGGCTTCTTCGCCACCTGCTGAGGATAGCATTTTACAGTAATTGTGGCAGAGTGAACCTCATAGCTTGCCCTGCAGCTGCAGCCACATAGAATCGGCTTGGCCAAGTTTTGGGGATCCATGTTTAATGGCAGATTTGGGTGTGGTGTACAATGCGTCGCGTTCTTCAGAACCTTGAACTCTTTCTGAGGTATTTGATTTTCGTTATTCATGTTTACCTTGTAAAAAAAAACTTTTTGACAAATTGTTGTCCTCAATTAAGTCATTAAGCCATAGGTTCTTAAATAGCTTTAGCATTCTGGCTTGGTTTCCTGCATAAACTCATTTACTTTGATATGCAAATTTGTATAATTTTGTTTTACTGTTGAAGTCCCCAAAGCATAGTATAAGAATGTGTAATTACTGGCAACCCCAGACTAGTTTATATAGCTTATAAAATTTAAGGTTTTTTATTTTGTTTCGTACAAGGTCTTAGGTAGAGCTGTTGGCGGTGCTCGTTTTTTCTTCCATAAGTGCTGAGCTTTCTTTGTTCTATCTACCTTTGTGGATACTACTAAGTATACTAAACACTGCATTTTAACTGTGTACTGAGGTAGATGCCTCCCCTCTTTCCTAAAAACCCTGAGACAAATACCTCTCTGGATTTTGATTCCCTTAAACACACTGGATACATGTAACAGAAGGCAAGGGTAGCCTATTTTATCATTAAGTAGTATATAATTTAAATTAAAAGACATTTCGTTTTTTATTTACTTTACTACACCAGAGAATTCTGAGAGCAAAGAGAGTTAATATACTACAACATATTTACAGCAGATAGAATAATATACATGAAAAAAATAGAGGCAGGTGGGTATACCTTTGCCACAATGGGAGAAATATTATTATTGGGGAAAGTTTACCACAATGGGGAAAGTATTATTTTAGAAGTAAAAAGAGAGAACACTGTAGACAAGATGCTTTCGTGAGGAAATGGACCAGTTTTATTCAGTGTCGTAGGATTAGGAAGTTTATAGCAAATAGGAATCATGCCTTTACAGCATTTTGAGAATTAATATTTGTGATGATGGTTGATGTGCAGAATAATGCTCTCTTGGGTTTCAGTACTGTTCTTGCTGATATGCAACCTTCTGTACATTTAAATAATAGCAACAATTAAAAAAATGCCCCTCAAGGCCTATAGTGCAACCTAAAAATAAAAGAAGCATTCCTCCTGGCTTCCTCTTGACAAGACTGATGATGCAGTCATCTCTTCCTTGTGAGTGTGGTTTTGGTTATATTGTGCATGTATTGCTATGCTGGCAAGGGTGTTGGGGACCTGGGTGGAAGGATACAGCGCAACAGTAAACCTTAGCTTTGCTTCAACAGCTGGGCCTGCATGCAAATTGTGAGAGGTTTAAACCCCATGTTACCATATGTAAAACGAGTGCGTTATTATCTCTTGGCAGTCGGGGACCTTCATTATGTTACATGGAAATGATTGGCACCTGTGGGACACTGATGCTCAGAAAGTAGGCACCTGGCAAACTTAGCTTAGATGAGGAATAATCCCGTGTCAGGAGCTGCTGCAATTACCTGTATGGCCGCCCTATGTGATGGGCCCCAGGTGTCAGCCTTTTCAGAGGAGATCCTTCTTGGCTGACTCAACCCACTTGGGTTCACCATTGGTTCATTCTAGGCAGGACTTCTTTTTCCAGCTGAGGCTTCCTTAAATAACATCGTCTACCTGGCTGCTACCATGTTTTGTGTTTCTGGTCTTGCTCTGGAGTTCTGACTCCTGTTCAACTGGTCCTCCTGGCTTGATATTTTGGATCGTGATTGCTTGTTGGTTCTTATCACTAGCTTCTTCTCATGGTTCCTGATTTCTAGATCCTGACTCACCTCTGACAGATGCCTATGGTTCAGCCTGACACCTTGAGTCTTTGGCCCCTCTTACATTCTTCACAATGGCTCTGCTGAAGTTAATGTTCTCTTCCACCAGTCACTGTGATCATATCTGTTACAATATCATCCCTTTCCTGGGTATTTGTGTGTGACATGGATGACATACAAATCATGCAGCATAGTGCAGGAGTTGAGAACTCATGAGTGTCGTCTGCAAAAAGCACTCCATGATCCGTTGGGTACATTTTTGGAGCTTCAGTGATCACGTAGCTTCTGGGCCTGAAATCTGTGCTCTATTGGGGTGGTGGTGGTGGATGCTATTCACACGTGAGAGAGAAAAGACTCCCATTTTGCTCCTTGATATCTGCGAAGCTCACCTGACCCCTTTTGTCTTCCAAAGTAAGTTGGCACCCTTCACCACAAGCAGTGGTCACAAAACGATTGCGGTCATAGAGGGCACTTGATTCCTCCCACCCCAGTCACATATTTCCTTATCTTTTAATTCTGGTTTCTTGGGTTTAGGGGCAAAAGATCACTAGCCAGATCAGCTTGGGGTGTTGTATTAGTTTTCTCTTTCTTATTGATTTGGGAAGGTTAATCACCACTGCACAGTTCACAATTGCCCTGTATGGGGATGTGCATACAGTACAGCCATGATTCCAAAAGGTGAGGTATGTTTTCAAGGGGGGGGGGAGGGAAAGAAACCACAGGGGGAAAAATGTTTATGTATTGAGGCTAAATCCTGTTGTTAGGGCAACAGCATGACAGGAGCCGAGACGGCTGCTGCTTATGACACAGGCCTGTCAGGTGGAGTTGTGGGTGGTTTTTTGTTTTTGTCTTTGTGTTGTTGTCAAAATTACTCCCTGCAGCCATTGCATACGTTATGAGTGCATAATTTCTGTAGCCTACTTCTTTTAAATATTCCTGATTGCTTTTTAAATGCATTATTATCCAAGCCACTGTAAATAACATTTTAATTTTAGTTTATAAGAAGTAGGCCTTAGGATTATTATTATTATTATTATTATTATTATTATTATTATTGGAATAATAACCAATCCTAGTACTGTACTGGTGCAGTTCAACCAGCAGTACCTGTCTGTCTCCCTATGCAACGCAAGGACGATGGTCTGATCGTGGGGCTGTTTTCTCCACTGTTGTCGAAAAGCATCTTGTTCTGCTATTTGCATCAGTCTTGGGGCCCATATGAATGTTCACAGTGTCCACCAACCACACTTTAAGAACCACAGTCTTAAACTAATGAAAACCAAAGGAAACCCATTTAAAATAAACAAATTCCTTGTTAAACTTCATTTCATTACTCTTCATTATAAATTCTTTTATTTGCTCATAAAGAATTCAGACTCATTCTGTAAGATCGTATTTTTGCATTGCCAAGAGACTGTCCTATGTTTTGTTTTCTTAATATATACCTAACAGCTTTGTGAACTGTAAATGTATTGAGGGTTTGAGAGTTTCCTGGTCCACCCAGGCTCTGCTGCTGCAAAACCTCTGGTTGTTTTTGTGCAGGAGACTCAAGAGATTAAATGGGGGGGAAAACCACACCCACAGCATTTGATTGACTGCAGAAAAAAAACCCCGATAGCTTATCTGCGGTTGATATACGGTACTTGTTTGTAGGGAGAAAGTGTTCTACTTAGTATGCAATTGTGACTCACATGTTTGCAAACATTGATTCAATTGTTTGTTGACTTACAGATGGTATGGGTCCTTCCCCTATTATAAATTGTTTAGGCACTGGAAAGGGGTACACTTCTCACTTGCAGTTAAGGGTGTTGAATTTGGAGCCCAACCCTCCCCTCCCTTTTGGCCCAATATACCTGAAGGAGCGTCTCCACCCACATCGTTCTATCTACTCGGACACTGAGATTCAACGCCGAGGGCCTTCCGGCGGTTCCCTCACTGCGAGAAGTGAAGCTACAGGGAACCAGGCAGAGGGCCTTCTCGGTAGTGGCACCCGCCCTGTGGAATGCCCTCCCACCAGATGTCAATGAACTAAACAACTACCTGACTTTTAGAAGACATCTGAAGGCCCCCCTGTTTATGGAAGTTTTTAAAGACTGATGTTTTAGTGTATTTTTTAATCTCTGTTGGAAGACGCCCAGAGTGGCTGGGGTAACACATTATTAATTATTATTACTACTACTATTAAACAGTATTTCCCCACTTTTCTTTTTGACCTCTTTGAGAATTTGCTTTTATTTGTTCAACCACTGTTTCCTGTACTGTTAACAAACTTCCTTTCCCCCTGCAGCAATCTCTAAATATCAGCCAAGCAAGGATAACTTTCCATGTGCCTGACAAAGTGCGCTCTAGTCCACAAAAGCTTATGCCACAATAAATTAGTTTGTTTTTAAGTTGTCACAAGATTACTTGTCATTGCTGCAACAGACCAATATGGCTTTCCTCTTAAAATGCACCATTGTAGAGAAACGCAAGAACTTTGAGGATAGAAAAAAAAAACCCCACGGAATTTGCATGAGGCTCCGAATCAAAGCATTTTCAATTCAGAGATTGATTAGTTTCAGGACGCAACCTGCTAATCAGAGTTGATAGGAAGTTCACACTGGCAAATTTAACTGTGTACAAAATTTGCATTTGACTCAGTGAGTTGAATCTAGAAATAGATGAGTGGAACTCTGTTCATGCGGGGGTGTCCTGGCTTCTATCTCCCATTACTACAGCCTCCTGCACCCCACACCCCAAGCCACTTCTGAAGTTTAAGAAACTCTCAGGAATGGCAGATGCTGGGATAGGAAGGGCATGGAAATCATGAGAATTCAGTTGGGCCACCTTGTGCAAGCAGAAGTGCCTTTCTGTACAAGACACCTCTGGACCCAAGCCAATCAACTCAAATTTTCAGATTTTACATTGCTGTTCTTTGAACATTCAACACTTCCACATTTTAAATGTTATAGCCAAAATCTGACATGCCTAAATAAATTTAATATATATTTTTCTTTAAAAAAATCATAGTATCAAAATATAAATAATAGGTGGATTTCAAATTTTGAAATTGATTTCTAACATTCAGGTAGAAATCAATGTTAGTTCTGCAAATTAATTACAAGCAGCTTCAAATGTTACATGGAAGCCCCAAAACAGGGAAGTGCCTGTTCTGATTCTTCCACATAACTCATGAAGGAATTAAGTGGTTTCTTTCCCATTTTGTACCATGAAGCTCAAATAAGAACCTTGGAGGATCAGACACTCTGATTTAGGGCTGGAGATGGACTGCAGTTTTTTAAGTCAGCTAATAAAAATATTTGGACCAAATGATCCCACCAGGAAGACAGGTGATTGGGTGGAGCAAATCTCTTAATCCCAGATCCTGCTGCTGCTTCCAGGATGAATTGCTTACCTTAGAAAGCTGTCTGTTCTCAGTGCATGCCAGACTTCCCTTGCTTCCTTGCATATCCTGTGATCTGAAGCCTTCTGAGTAGCCTTGCTCATGTCAGCTCCTGGCATTCACTTTTAAGCCTCGTGCATCAGTATTTTTGCTCACCTGTGTCCACTTTATTATTTGCAACACACAGTACATACATGTTTACTAATAAGTGAGTCCAACTGACTTGCCTAGTGAGTGTGTTTAGGACTGTATAATAAAATTATAATCCTAAATTTAATTTGTACATTCATCTATATAACAGCTTTGTTTACTGTCACAGGGGAGTATTGCTGCCAGTTGTGATTTAGGGCCAGGTGTTCCTATGGCATCCAATCTATTTAATTTTAGTATCGTGCACACTTTGAGGAAAGGAGGAAAGAGATTAAAGAGCAAGCAGGGAAAGAAGTCTCACGAAACACATGCAGGAAAAAGGACCCAGTGCTTGAAAAGGAAATTGGATTTCTCCAGCCCTCCGCAGGAAATGATAAAACAAAAGCTAGTGGCAGAAAATTGCATGTAGAAATGATCTGAGGCATAATGGTAGTTATTGAGTATGTGGGGTGAAAAGGAAAGGCAGCTGTCAGTCTAGGTCAAAGAGTCAAAAATTTGATGTCGGCAGCCAGCAGTAATCCCAGAAACCCGTGCTGGTGTGCTTGCATCCCAAATTACTGTTAGCAGATAAGAATTCCAGGCTGGGTGTGCTCGGTGAAGGCACATACTTCACGATCTGTAACTGGCTCCGCAGAGTAGCAGCTGCTTGCCTGCCTTTGCAGCAGGTGCCATTGTGAGGCAAGTAATGAAATGTCACTCAGGTTAGGGTTTTAGCTGAAGAGTGGCAAGAATGCCCTGGGAAACGGGAGCCAGAGCTTTGGGCTGCAGAGCCACAAAATCACGCTTGTGCATGAGTCAGAGTCATATGCCCAGCTAAAGGGATGTCTGAAGTTATTGGTATAGCCACTCACAGGGCTAAACAGGCAAGGTGCCTTTCAGTTTATTAAAGTTGGCTTGTCTGTTCAGCCATGCTGGTCGTCACAGCAGAAATGCCAGGCTTCTTTGGCGATGCTCATGTTTCCCCCCCCCTCATTGTTTACACGTGGCTGCAGCTCAAGAAGCCATGCTGGCCCCCCAACCCCCCCCCAAAAAATAGAGTTTAAAGAAACTTGCACAGGATATTTCCGTGCCTCCTCTCCACTACAGTCTTCTGTACACCCTGAAGAGTGTTTTAAGCTGTAGGCTGCTGCCTTTGTTCAATATCCTCCAGTTCCCCGTTTACACTGCAACTCCCCACATCCCACAACGCAGGCCTTTCCTTTCAGGACATGTAGGGGATTGTACCCTCTTAGACTGCTCAAATTCTGTTGACTCCAGTGGGCTTTAAGCAGCCTGTGTGCAGAATTTTGGTACAAAGGTATGACCCTCAGCCTGGAGCTGGTGAGAATTTTAGTCCAAAACATCTGGAGGGGCACCAGGTCCCCCTCATACTATTTATGAAGTGAGCCAACATCTGATTGCCTTGGAGGACCACCAGGCTTTCTAAAGCAGGGGCCGCCACCATGGTGCCATCCAGATGTTCTTGGACTGCAACTCCCATAATCTCCAACCATTGGCTGTACTAGTTGGGGCTGATGGGAGTTGTAGTCCAACACCACCTGGCCCTATGTTGGCTACCCCTCTTCTACAGACACACAAAACTAGATTTATTGAAAACATTTGGGGCCCTGGAGCCGAGCACCTTTTATCCAAGGTACATTCCACATGGATTCCATATCCTTTATATACAATGGTGAAATGTAATGGTTTGGCATGTTGCCTAAATTCATTGTTGACCACACACACACACACACAGGCAACCATCAACAATTGTCAGCTTAAAACAACCAGGAATGCATTTCATTTATTGTCACACATTCAAAACTGTTCATCCCTTTCCATTCTCAGAAACGAGTGATCAAGGCATGCATTTAATGGATCTGAGTAATAAGGTTAGCCTTGGTGCTTTGTTGCACGAGAGGTTCTCTCTTTAGTGCAAAGCAGCCATTAGAACACTTCATTCAATATTGCTCACTCATACGACTTGGATGTTGTCAATTGTTTTGCAGCCTAAAGGCCAAATTATACACAGCTGGACAGCCAAGCATTTAGAATGATTTGGGGGGTGGGGGAGGGCATAGGGCTTGCAGCCATTGAATTCTGCAGTGTAGTATTCAAAATGTGTGTATGAGCACAGCAGTTGTGCTCAGTGCAGCTAAGAAGCGTGGGCAGGTCATCTTATTTTAGCCAGGGGCTAGTTGGACATTTGATAGGAAACCTGTGATAAAGTCTCATTAGCAGCCCATTTAGTTCATTCTTTATCTATGCTTGGTGGTAAATGTGCCATCTGCTTGCATAAAAAACATAGAGCCTGCCAGACCTTAATTCACAGGCAATCCGTAAATTAATCAGGCACCTGATGCTTTGCAACTGCACTTACTGCGACTATTGTGATGCTTGTTAGCTCGGCAGCCTTTCTCCTGTTCAGAACTGGGTCCCACCTTTAGAGCCAACCCATATAACTGAATGGTGGTAATTCTCCTGTCCTGACCCACCAGTTGAACACCAGTGTGTTAAGTACAATAATGAAAGTACTGTAACAAATGTATGTATCACTCAGGGACTCGCATAAAAAAAGTAGTCGTCTTTGCAGTTTATAAGGTTACTTGAGCTAAACAGGTGTTCTTTATAAGTTGGAAATGATGAACACCTGTAATAGCATAATGAAGTAAGAGAAATGAGCACTTTTAAATTGGACCAGAAGCAAGAATCTCTGGGGAAATCCCTGCATCTGGCTGATAGACCAACAAGCAGAGGTTGAGAATTAGTCCGGGATTCAGTTCTGGCATTGAAAACACTTGTACACTTCCTGGGTGAATGGATTGCTACCGGAAACTCCAGAATAATATTTCAATTTGATGACTATTATAAGACAAATTCCAGTATTGGTGAAGCTGTGTTGCATTGAAGCAGCATTAGGTTCTCAAGTTATGTAGAATGTTTATAGGAAGCTGGTTCTTGTTTAATTCTTCTTCATTCCCTAGTATTCTAACATGTCAAAACCAAAATAACCTAAAATATAAATGTGCCCGTAACTCACAATACACACTGATATTGGTTACTACATAAAATCAAATAAAGCTTTAGTTTATTGGGGGTGCAATCCTATACAGTTATCTGGGAGAAAGCCATATTGAATTAAATAGGATTTACTTCTGAGTAGATCTGCATAGGATTCCACTGAAAATCTGCCAATTAAAGAGATGTGCTACTTTAAATTCATGTCACACCAATTCTTTTCTGCTTAAAAAAAATTATACTTGTGAAACTATGGCTAAAACTCTTGGAGTTGCTTGGAAGTACCGGCATAAAGAGGCTGTAGAAGAGGATTAGTTGAGTTATTATTGTATATTAAGATTTAGTTAAGTGTTGTTATTGTATTGAGTTTTAAGATTTAATTAGAATAGAATTTTATTTTAAGATATAAGAGATTTATAATATTGACAAGTTAATAAGAGTTATAATATGTTTAGATAATTATTAAAAAGATTGGAATCAAGATGTGGAAAGTACCAAGGAAGTAATATAACGAAACGCAGTTGGGAGGGATTGGAGGAAGTCGACAATGATAGAAGTTTTGTAAGAAGATTGTTTTGATATTCTTTTTTGTAGTGTTTGTAATTTGTTTTTGTGCATATTTTGTGTTTTCTTTGTGTTGTAGGTCTTATTTTGTAAAACCAATATTATTATTTTTTAAAAAAAGTCTTGGAGTTGCTTCTTTTCCAGAAAATAAAAAGACCCATCTGTATAGACATTTCACAAGATCATTGAAGGCCATAAATAAGAAAAAAAAAGTTCAAATCTGAACTTTTAAAGTGAACCTTTAACTCTCTGTTATTTCCTATTGTCTTTAAATTCAGTAGCGACATCTTTGTGACTTTTAATTCTTTTCAACAATAGGGCTTCTTTCAATGGCATTGAGAAGAAAGCACTCCATTTGGGCCTTGGCGCCTTGGCAACCTCTTTTATAGATTTCTGTAAATTTTGAGGGGGAGGGCAGGTTCTTCCAGGATAGTCTGCATTGTGTTTGTATGACACTTAAATTTTTATACCGGTAGTTGCTTTTCTTCTGAGTGATTACATAAAAGACACTAGGAGCCTCAGAGAAGCCATTTGATTGGCACTGTCTGCAGAGAATAAGTAGTTTCTCGGGCTTTCAAATTGTCTTGTGTCATCAGAAGATAATTGCTATGGTGGCTTCAGGTTGAGGGAATTGTGTGTCTCTCTGTGTGTTAGAACCTGCTTAGATTCCTAAGTGGCACTGGATTATTGCATAGTTTCCTTCTAAGACATGAGCAAAAAATAAATAAAATCCTCACATATTTTTTTTTTGTGTGTGTGTGTCATAGCTGTCAAGTTCTCCCTTTTCTCGCGAGGAAGCCTATTCAGCATAAGGGAATTTCCCTTAAAAAAGGGGAGAGCTACGGTGTGTGTATATATATAAAAATCTAACATGCATAGCCCTAAAAAGATCTAGTGAGCATACACATACATAAGAGAATGAGTAGATAAACAAATAGATAACAAATTTAGGTGGTTAATAAATAAAATAAATATGTTAATGTTGTTGTTTGTTTGTTATATTTATGCCCCAAGGCAGCTTACATACAAAAATAACTGCTTCCCAACCTTTTTCCGACCATGGCCCCCTTCCAGTAAACAAGTCTGGCCCAGCATCTATGTGATAGCCATTCAAATATGGCTATGATCGTATCACCTACTTGTTGTCTCTTCTTCAAACTAAACACACCCTGCTCTGCTCCCGATGAACTGGGCATTCTGTCTGAAAAAAATAATATGGTTTACCAGCTGTATAACTATTGTCAAGCTCTCAACAGACCTGTTGTAATTGGTTTCTCAAACAGTACATACAAATTAATTTAATTCCTTATTGAGCACTCATCCACATTGTAAATACTTGCTCTGATTGAATTTGCTTGAAATTTAGGATCTTGATTATAGTTAGGGTAACCAAAGAGATAGCCAGCTAATTTAATTGGCATGAAAGTAATTGTCAGAAATGTCCTTGCATTCATGTTGAAGCTTGGTAAAATAATTAGTGAAATAATCTCTACTTTAGGGAAGAGGAGGGGAAGGGATGAAGGCTAGAAACCCTGTCAATGGTTGGCTCCTTTTGAGGATTATATCTTGGCAGTCATAGAAGTAAAATCAAGGCCTCATACCAGGATAAATCATGAGGATTTATAAGAATAGGTGAAATCCCGTTTGCTTCTTGAGTTGCCTCACTTCTGGACAAACCTGAGACCTACAAAACCGCTGCAACTCTTGGCTGGCCCACGGAATACTACAGAGCCTTAATGTGTTCATTAGCTGGCTGAGAAGTTATGAAGCACAGAATTGGTGGGGGACCTTGTAGGCCAAGAGAGGGGAACCTTTGGCTTTCCAAGCTTGGCCAATGGTAGGTGGTAATGGAAGTTGTAGTTCAGCAACACCTGGAGGACAAACGGTTCCCCACACCTATTGCAGTCCGTCTAACTCTAGTCCAATGCAGTAGACCCAGAAGTAGAAAAAATTGCAACAGCTGACTGTCCAGCTTCTGCCCAAAGACATCCGGGGGGTATGCGTCTAACCCTCTGGAGCAGCAGAGAAACAAGTCTTTGGCTATGTTCACACAGGTTGCATGAAGCGCAGAGAGGTTGTCTCCCCTCCCTGCAAACATTTCAAGTGGCGTTTCTATGTTGTCCACACCAGAGTGGGGGCGGAGATGTCTTAAGTTGATGTATATTATCTTTCGGTTTCCCTGCACTTACAACCCTTCCCTGAACTAAAATGCAGTCTCATTTTTGTGCCTATGTAATGGCTGCCTCAGGTGTACACACCTATGCTTAACTGGGAAGCGCATGTGGTTTATGTTTTCAAATTGGATGGAAGCTGGTTGGAAGGAAAACGCACCAAACAGCGGTATTCCGCAAGGAACTACAGGATAGATATGGATTGTGGTTAACGTCATGTGTTCACGGCTTCAAACACAAGAGATGGGCATGCACTGGGCCAGAGTAAACAGTATTGTGTCCATAGCTAGAGTCCTCCTCTAGGTGACAGCCTTTCAGATATTTTAAGTGTGCTATCAAAATACCCCCATATTTGAAGTGTGCTATCAAAATACCCCCGCAGTCTTTTCTTCTTTGCGCTAAACACGCCGAGTCCTTTGTTGCATTCCTCTGAACCTCAGAAGAAGTTTTATCTACATCATTCTGAAAGTACAGGTGTGTGCTGCCTTTATCACTGAGAGATTTTTTTCCTCATTTTTGAACGGAGTGGCAGTTACGGTACTTATTTTTGAGTTGAATCACTGTTCCTTATTTTCTTGACCAGATTTCAGTTTACTCTTTATAAGATACTTTGGCAATTTATTCTAAGAAGGTCACATTTATGAATGTTGACTTAGGATGATTCATGGCTGTTGCTGCTGCTTTTTGAAAAGTGGAGTGACACGTAAGAGTTGTAAACTAGATAAACAGGGTAGCTCATAAATAGTAGACCTTGGTTTTATTATCTGTTTGATGTAAGAGCCCTACTTGGATCAGGCCATCTTATCCAACTCAGCAACCTGAAATCCAGGGCTCATCTATATTTTGTTTATTTATTAAAATACTAGTACACAGCAATTTCACACACACACACACACACACACACACACACACACACACACACAAATCAAAGCAGTTTACAACAATTATAATGCAGTATACGCCACACAGAAACAAAACAGCTCACCAGCTGCCTATTTTTTCTTAAGCCCCAGGGGGAAAACAAACGTTTTCAGTAAACTTTCAAAGGTTAATATAGAAGGCACCTGCTGAATCTGTGTTGGAAGATCAATCCACAGGAGTGAGCCAAAAAAGCACTAAATGAACCTCACCAACTTGGGGGACAACCAGTGACTCTCTCAGTGATGGAGCTGGGATATAAGAGTTCAGGCAGTCCCTAAGGTATCCCAGACCTACCTGTTGTTCAGAGCCTTGTAAGCTAATATATATATGAACTTGGTTGTATACGGGCAGCCAGTGCAAGTTAGTATGTGCCAAAGTAATATGGCCGTTACTTAACAAGTTACGCAATTTGTTACTTGTACAGACAACCTTGTGAATGTTTGCTTGGGAGTTAGTTCTGCTGAGTTTAATGGGATATAGACCCACTTAGTGTGTGTAGAGTTTTTACTTTCTTTTTCCTGCCCGATCTGCTTTTATTCAGATGTCTTTCTTCTGCCGCACAAATAGCAAGGCAACTTGGCAAGGATATTTATGGCACTGCTGTTGAAAACAAATAGTTTATTACAAAACAGCAACACATGTGCGCGCGCACATGCACACACATAACAACAAACCCTAGATGCTTAGGTTGCCTTTCTTTGGCAGCTCCTATTTACTAGTTTGGCAAGGATACTGAACTCTTTGCAGGCTTTGGAATATCCCCCCCAACACCCCTAAAAACAATTTAGGGATGCCAAGTGGGCAAAAAGCCAACAATCTTGCTACACAGAAAAAATATGATTTGCAGCCAAGAATGTTTAGCAAAGAGACAAACATCAGCCTGACTAAAACCCTGAGAAAAATGTTCCTTTTCAGTCCAGGTGAGAGTTGCCTTACCTGCAGAGCCTCAACAAGCCAGTTGTTGGGAAGTTCAGGTAATCATACTCTAACATAAATTTGCCGGGTGGCCTTGGTCACTTCTGACCTCTCACTTCTGTTACAAAATTTGGATTTGATAATCATCCACCTGTACCTGCTACAGGGGGGAAAAACCACACACCTGATTATTGTTATTATTATTACAATTTTTTTGCAGTCCATACATAGGAAGTAAGCTTTGGAATCTTTCTCCATATGAAATGATTGTATGCCAGTACTCGCATCCTCTAGCGATCTGCAATAACGATGTGCAAATGTTGCATGAGACTGGACCTATGTACAGGGTAGAGGAGTTTAATTATTATTTAAAATCCTGCCTAATCGGTCCCAGCATTGAGGGCAAGGGAGGCAGCTAACACTTGAAATTTAAAAACTGTGTCATAAAAATTAAGCAAAAATGAAACTCGGCAGATAAGACGGATAAAAGCAGAGCTAGCATACAACAGGGAACAGAAATTCAGTTATCCATGTCAAAAGCATGCCTAAACACTAAGGAGGAGGCCAAACAAATCTCATTTGGTGGGGGAGGGGGTTTCCACAGTAGTGGCCACAACTGAGAAGGCCCTAGCCCAATTTTTTCCTGCAGTGATGGACAAAGCATTGCCCCCTCTGAAGATCATAGTAATAGGTAGGATACGTCTCTGCAAGTAGATTGCTGATACATCAGAACTATCCCTGAGAGGCAAACAGAAAAGGGTTTCACAAAAGAGCAATATGGAATGGGTGGTTCAGATGTGCACTTGATATACAACTGTCTCCCAACAAATTGGCTATGACTGACTGAAGTTTGGAAGCAACCACACCATGGTCCCAAACCAGTACGAGAAATACATGAACTGAAGCGCCCATGTGTGTGTGTATTTGATGTAGATACGCATTTGGGTGTATGCTCATCCAAGTCCCATTGAAATGGAAGGATGTGTTTTGTGATGAGGAGATGTGTAGGTCCACTAACTCTTTTGTTACTAGAGTTGGTTTGGCACCTGTGTTTCTAGGAAACGGTTCCACAAAATGCCCACTCCTACCGTGGCATCAGCTGCCTACAGTTGCTTTCCTTTCCTGCTGTTAAGACATTGTAGAAATTCTTGTGGGCTACAAATAGTAGGGAAGTTATTAAAAGCACAAGCTAGGTTCGTTCACTTTATTATTTTTTTTAATCAAGTGCCTCCCGTCAAGAATGCAAAATCAGTGAAACTAGTCTTGAATTCGCTCCAAGTTAGATTACTACGCAACTCGTATTACTTCAGCTGTTTCCTTTTTCACTTCTTGCCTTTCACATTCCAGTCATGAAATTTTCAAGCTGATTTAATCACTATACACTATGAATGAAAGAGAGGGATCAAAAAAAGCCTTTATACCTAACAAGCCAAATGCTAGTCTGTGGGCACGATCCAGTAAGCTTTGCTGAAATAACTGGGAGGTCCCCATGGAAAAACTGAGGTAGAGCTGCTGTCATTAAAGATGTTTTTGTGCAGTCCGTAAGTTGTGGATGGCAGTTGCCTAGAAATAATTTAAATAAATGCCAGCCAGTTCTTTCATCATATTCTCCTCCTGTATCTAGTCAGTCAGCCCATTCCTCAAGCGTCTGGTTCTGTTCAAATGTAGTGGTGTAGTGGTGTAGTGGTTAAGAGTGGTGGACTCGTAATCTGGTGAACCGAGTTCGCGTCTCCGCTCCTCCACATGCAGCTGCTGGGTGACCTTTAGCTAGTCACACTTCTCTGAAGTCTCTCAGCCCCACCCACCCACCTCACAGACATTTCCATCTGGCTGGCCCCTCCAGCTTTCTTAAGCAGATAAACAGAAGAGCTTCGTTATTGTTTTATAGCCCACCTTTTTCTCCCAAGGAGTACATGGCTCACCCTCCTCCTCAGCAGATCCCTACCCTGTGTGGTAGGTTAAGAGGCTGTGACTGGCCCAGTGAGGTTCATGGCTGATTGGGGATTTGAACCCTGATCTCCCAGTCCAACGCTTTAACCACTACCCCATGCTGCCTTCCTAGTGTACTGTGAAGAGTATGTGAATTCTTCCCTTAGCTTAACCTTTGGAATTTAGCACTTTGAACTCGCCTACAAAATATTTAAAATTGCATTTGGTTTGGGGGAATATATATACAGTATATATTTTCCCTTTATTATGTTTCAGGGCCATTCTTCACTCTCTTGAGTCACAAGGCGGCTTACAAACAATACATAGCAATAATGGTAGAACACCACAATTACAACATAAATCATATAGAATAATTAACCACCTTCTGTAAAACACTTAACAAAACCGCTTAAAAAAAAAAAGCTAAACATCCCGACCACAACAAAAATAATAAGATCCACAAAGCATTAAACACACACACAGATGACTCTTTAGGTTGTGTCCCAGTTGTTTCAGTAAGATCATTAAGAGAAAGTGTATGTTAATAGTAACACCAATTCAGAGTGACTATGTCTGATTAAACAATTCCTACTTAAAGCTCTCTGTGTGCCAGCGCTGCTGTTCTCTATGAAAGCGCAATCAATGTTTTATGCAACAGCTTCTCGCTGCATAATTCATTATAGTTTTTTTTTTCATATTGACTCCGGAGTGTCTATACAGCATGACTCGGGGTGGAAATAAATTTGCTGCACAAAAATGCTATTGGATGCAATTATTTTGAAATTCTCCCTGGAACCAATATATATATATATATATATATATATATATATATATATATATATCTCGCATAAACATATTCGCATATGAATGAGAGAGATCTCCTTTTGTTGCTAAGCGGCTTTCATAAATATTACACAATTTTTAGGACTGTGTGGATCAAAAAGGCTTCTTAATCTATCCATCTGCTTTTCTCAGAGCTGAGCCATAGGCAGTCGACTAGTGGGATCTGGGAATGTGGAGCCAGAGGTCAGAGAACATGCTAATAGCTGCTGCAGACAGTCTCTGCCTAGACAAAATTTCAGCTTAATAATCAGGAATCCTTTCTTCTTTGAGAAGAGCCAGTGACCAGCCTGGGTGGGCAGAATCTTTCAGGTGTTTGGGAACTGTAACACATTGCTCATGGGCTACAATAAACCTGTAGACTCTTCATTTTTTCCAGATTAGGACATAAGGAGCATGAAAGAAAGTTGGTTCTCCAGCGTCAACTGGCAGCTGAAGAAGGAACTGGAGGTCCAGTGTCTTCCATATGCTTCCTCTCACTGCAGAAAAACTGGGCTCTATGAGGGTAGCTCCAAGTTCCTGCCAAGCTCATTCTCCTTTGTTGCTTTGGGCCTGAAGGAGATTGGGTGGTGGTGGTTAGAAAGCCAGGTGGAATGGGAATCTCCATTCGTGCAGCAGGGACACCTGGACCCAAGAGTCCTTCAAGTTGCTGCAGTGTACAGATCTGCTGGGGCAGGGCCCTGCTCCTCCTTTCATATTCAAGGTCAAGGCAGAGCTGAACCCTGATACTGTTGCTAACTGCACAGCTCTCCCCTCTCCTCCCTGCCCCTTCATTGCTCCACCCACATTCCTTTACATTCATTCTTTGCTCCACCCATTGTTGCATCTGGCCCCGCCTATTCTAGCATGTGGCTCTCAGAAGCTTGCCTAGAAGGGAAGGTTGCCCTCAGCCTGAAAAAAAGGTTCCTTCCCATGATCTAAGAAGATGCTCTAACCTGTAGCTGGGCAAGTGGAAGTTCTCGGCAATTGCTTCGGGTTCCTGGTTCTGGCCTTGACATCTCATGGCAGCTGTGCAGTGCTCAGCACACCTGTAGGCCTGTTTTTTAATAATAATAATCCAGTTCTCGAAACTACGAACATGAGTGTGACCAAAATGCGGGAGGAAGTGCAAGACAGGAGTGCCTGGCGTGCTATGGTCCATGGGGTCACGAAGAGTCGGAAACAACTAAACGACTAAACAACAACAATAATGGACCCCACAGTCTCATTTGATAATCCTGTATTTGTCTAATTTCTTGATACTCTTCCTCTTTATTTAACCCAAATAACCCTTTGTTAAATTTAGAAGTGGCTTACCTCTTGATTACTACATTTCCATTAGCTGCATCTCTCTCTCCCCCCGCCCGCTTCTATTTTCTATTTTGTGTCTGGGAGATTTGTGTAATCTAAAGTTTCATAGAAAGAATAATCCAATTAGATTTCCTCTAAACAGCTGTAGAGTCATTCAGCTAGCCTACCGCATGTATTGTTTTTGCTCTGGGTGAGATTGGAGTTTGCAGGTGCTTTGAGCCAAGGGATAAGCTATGGGTTCAGGTACGGCTGGTAACCAATGTTAAGGTAGTGCTGATAAGACAAACAGAGGTGTGAATCTGACGTGTGGATCAGACACAAAGTTTGGGCCAAAGTTTGAAAAGGAAACAGTGAGAATGGCCTGTTGATACTTGCTGTCAAACTTAGTCTCTCTCTCTTTTTTTAAAGAAGTTTTATTGCAAAACGTTTCAATACGTACATGTGTGTTTTCATTAAAGATACAACATTAATACGAAACAACCTTTACAAAAAAACTGAAGGATAAAAAGAATAAAAAGAGGAAAAGAATAAGAAGGAAGAAGAAAAGGAAAAGGAGAAACATAAAGAAACTCACAATCAAAATCCAAAATATATCCACAACGTTTTGATACATTAAATGAAAATAGTCATTACCCCCACCCCTCCCTTTCCCTCCCCCATCCCCGCCCGTCCACCATCCTCTCCCTCAACATTAAGGAGTGGGATGAGGAGGTGAGCCTAATAACTGCCTCTTATATTTAATTTTGTTTCATTCCTCGAACTTCCTGTCTTTCCCCGATGCATTTTATTCGCTTTAACTTTGAACGTACGTAACACCATTCACTTGTCTATGTCAAATATCAGATGCGTTCTTATTTCTTAGTGCACCAATATTTTGCTGTCAAGATTTCTACCATCCCGCTACATTTTAAATTTCAACCCGACTTTAGTACAGGTAATATTTTTCCACGTATATTTTGTATTTTTCCCACTTTGCAAGAAAGTCGGTGTGGCATGGTGCTTAGAATGTTGGACTAGGACCTCTGAGATTAGAGTTTGAATTCCCACTTAACCATGAAGCTCATTGGGTGACCTTGGGCTCAATAACCCTTGGCCTAATGGACCTCATATGGTTGTGGTGAAGATCAAATTAAGGGGAGATGAGATCAAGGAGCAGGCTTTGTCCATGTTTGGGTACAGTTGGGTGCCAATTTAAATCAAGATGGTGAACCTTTCAAGACTGCACTGATTCCAACCATGGACTTCAAAACTACTGCTTTTTTTTTTTTTTGGTATGAGGTTGCCAGGACATAAATAATAAGTAGGTTCTCATTGCAGGTTGAATGTTAAACAAGTATTGGCCAAACACCTTTAAGTAACCCTGCACTGTTAAGTAGGAAGAAGTCAAGTTAGGCTGCCTCAGTTCAGCATTCTTAATGCCCCACACTGAAAAGCAGCACCGAAATTGGTGGTCTGCTCCACTGAACGAATAGAAAAAAACAACATATGTGTACACAGTCCTTTGGGCATTCAAATGTACTCTTCTGGACTGAGAATATCAGTTTTGATTTTTTGTATGTGTGTGTGGTTTCTTCCCTCTGCAAATGTTTTGTGGCTATAGCTACTAATTATGCTGCCACCCCCACAATGCCACAACACACCAAAACACAAAGCGACAAAGTTTAGGGGTTTTTGTAGTTGTTATCTTGTAATGATCCCACCCTTGCAGTGAAGCCATGTGTGTGTAAGCTGCAACTCCGAAGGCCCCCAAAATATTGGAATGGCTCCTACACCATCCCTTTTCTGCACGCTAAACACCTGCTGCTTCTTCCGACTCTGCACTGTGAGTCATAAGTAACACAATTCCCTAGGTTGATAAAAGAGTGGGTTTTTTTTCAAATTGGCGTTCCTTTCTCATGAATCTAGTTCCAGCAATCTGTTGGCTTGGATACTGCCCCTGGCTTTTTTATGTGGGAATAAGAGGTGTTAGAGCCAAACTTCTTCCTTCAGATCAGTCCAGTAGAGAGCGTTTTTATGCATCGTACCTTGTAAATGAAACTGCTGATTTACCTAGTCCTAGACTTCCTTCTTTGTACTCATTTCAGCAACTGAATACTGAGTTTGCTAGTCCCAAGAGTTAAACCACATATATACAAAAAATGAACTCCTAAAACAATTTTCATTTGCGGTGTGGAAATGCAAATTGTGGCATGTTTATTCTCAGAGATGTTAGAGAGCTGCGCTGCCTGCTGTGCTACCTGGAAATTCTTCTCTCTGCATTCTTCCCTGACTTTATATAACTTTGGGTTTGAATGACACAGTAGACCAATTAGCATGAACAAGCAAATGTGCAGGGTGCTAGAGAGGAGATGGCAGCCATTGTTCTGCTGCTGTGTCGAGTGCAAATGCAAACCATGCAAACCATGCAAACCATGAGCTGTAAACAAGGACTGTCTTGTTGTTTATGCATCTCATGGTTCCTCTGGGAGGGCAAAACCACACACCCTCGGACACCAGATCCAGCTAAACCATGGCTTGGCTTAACACAGCAGCCGACTGAGTGGGGGGAAATAAAGCAGCTGTAATCTCATCTCCAGGATTCTGCACATTTGCACTAAGCCATGGCTTGGCATAGCATTATGTGCCAAGAAGGATGTAGTGCTTTGGCTGTTAATTGAGGTTTATAGTGTGTATGTGCAATTTTGATATTTGAACTTTATTACAGTGGAACCTCGGTTTTCGAATGTAATCTGTTCCAGAAGGCCGTTCGACTTCTGAAATGTCTGAAAACTGAGGATGTGGGAGAAAGATGTGGGAGAAAAATGAATGATGACGAATATGAGTTTTGGGAAGGAATGACCTGGGAAATGGACTTAAATTCAATGAATTTCATGGGGCTATTCATTTTTTTCCATGCCTGGTAATACTTATCACTGGATAAACCTTTTCTAAGTTTGCTTTATTTGCCACAAGTCCTGTTTGCTCTTACAGGGGAGTAAGTCCCATTGAGCATAATGTGGCATGCTTCTGAGTAAACCCAGTGCCACTTTTACTGGTTAGCAGTATTGCACAATTCCTCTCCAATTCTTCTTCTACACAATAAAAGATGTGGAATAGTTGTGCTTGTTTGTGGCAAGGATTGCCGCAACTTGGTTTGGGAGTTTTGTGTGTTATTTACAAAAACGTTTCCCTGTCCTCCCTTGGAATGCAAACGCTTGCTGGGATAGTGATGTTAAATGGATGCCTTGGAGATGGCTGAGCAACCCTCTCCTACCGGTAAACAATAGTGCTGGGAAGGCCCTCAGTATTCTTAAAGCAAAACAGCTGCCTTTTCATCTTTATACAGTGGTACCTCTACTTACGAATTTAATGCATTCCAAACGCACATTCGTAAGTCGAAAAAATTGCAAGTCGAATCCCATAGGATTGCATTGGGAGAAAAAAATCGTAAGTCAAAGCAACCCTATCTAAAAATCCGTAAGTAGAAAAAAATCCTATCTAAACCGCATCCAAGATGGCGGATGGAGCTCCATTCGTAAGTAGAAGCATTCATAAGTAGAGTTATTCGTAAGTAGAGGTACCACTGTACTGGCGTGCTATGGTCCATGGGGGTCACGAAGAGTCTGACACGACTAAACGACTAAACAACAACTTACACTCCACATCCAGGTCATGTGTTTGCTGTCCTTTTGGTATATATTCTCATAGAGAAGCTGTTTTGTTTACAGTGGTACCTCGGTTTATGAACACAATTGGTTCCGGAAGTCTGTTCATAAACTGAAGCGTTCATAAACTGAAGCGAACTTTCCCATTGAAAGTAATGGAAAGTGGATTAATCTGTTCCAGATGGTCCACGGAGTACTTAAACTGAAGCGTTCATGAACTGAAGCGAACTTTCCCATTGAACGTAATGGAAAGTGGATTAATCCGTTCCAGACGGGTCCGCGGAGTGCTCAACCTGAAGCGTACTTAACCCGAAGCATGGGTGTAATTGGTTCCGGAAGTCTGTTCATAAACTGAAGCGTTTATAAACTGAAGCGAACTTTCCCATTGAAAGTAATGGAAAGTGAATTAATCCATTCCAGATGGGTCCGCGGCGTTCGTAAACCGAAAATTCATAAACTGAGGTGTTCGTAAACTGAGGTTCCACTGTATAAATGTTTCCTAACTTCCTTGGAAGTTAATTCCTCTGCGCCACACATTTCTTCCTCCTTAGCCTCTCTGCATAGATTAGTTTTACATGGAAGGAGGGTCCGTTTGATAACACCCTCATTCTTTAAGTGGGAACGCAGAAGCTCTTTTTGTTTCGTTCTTCCAGCCAGCTGGGCATTTTATTGCTCGATGGTCTACATGGTGAAAAATCCATGCCGTTTTACATTGAACTATGTAGTCACTTAAGGGTGTTACACTAGATTTGACTGTGTTTAAAAGTATATTCATTTGGTATATGCATTTGGACTACAGGTTCAGCTGAATGTGTCAACAGTTACCAGTTAGTATTGTCCTTTGGGGCAAAATGTGGGCAGGTCTGATTACAATGTGGGCCCCTTTTATTGAGTTGTGCTTTCTTTGACAAAGGAGAGAATGAAAGTCAAGTGGGGAAGCCTAATAAGATTGATTCTGTTCATGTTGTTGTGTGCACACACACACTTGTAGGATTGCACCTACAAGTGGGTTCCCATCCCACTAGGTGTGTTTGGGAACGGGACCTTCCCCTCTTACAAAGCTACAGCAACGTCTTGTTCCCATACAGTCTCCTTATACTTGAACCATCCTCATATAGTGGAAGGAGCCTTAGATCAACCTGCTGTTGGGGAAAGCTGCCTTAGATAATTCAAGAGCATCCTCATCGTGATGCCTTCTTACTCAGACCGCTAAGAGCATTAAGTGAAGTATACTTTGCAGTTTCCTTCAGAACCCCTTTTGGAGATGTTGTGTTCGTCAAATGTTGACCAGGTCTAAGCTTGTTGTGATGGGGCAAGGGTGATATTTAAATGTGTGTGCATGTGTGTGTCTCTATGTTGTTACCTATCTTAAGTATTGGAATAGGCTACTCTTCAAACTTGTATTCTGGGATCAGTATGTTCTTTGTTCTTATCCCTCACCATGTTTAGGATATGGCATCCCTGATCATGCGACAGTCCTCCTGAATCCCCCCCCCAGTAGATTGGTCTACTCCCCATATATAGCACTTTGCTTCCTTTAGGGAGAGAATTCTGCTTTAGCAATTAATTTATTGGATTGCCCATCTGTGGATGGAGGGAATACATGCAGATAATTTGGCTTAGCTTGCATGACTGGTAGAAGATACACAACACCTACATGGCCCTGATTGTACGAAGTACTATGGGTGTCCTAGGAAGGATGGGTGCCTTCTGTCTATTATCACAGTAGCAAGCAAGGTTTGCTGTATTTACCTTCTGCATATGTGTCCTTAGGAGTAAAGCCAAACAACAATTTAGGAATCATTCATAAGGTTTCCCCTCTCTATTCCAGTTACCAATTCCCATTCTAGGTTTCTCATGTACTGTACTGTGAAGACCATGCGCCAGCAATCCCAGGATTGAAATGCTGTAGCGTAATAATTCTAGTGGGCAGTGGGAAGGTATTAAACAAACTAATAGCACCTGCATTTTAAGCTGAGGAAACTTTCAAAAACATTTTGCAATGTGGAATAGGGGTGGAACAAACACAGCTAGAATAGCTCTTTGGATCCCAGCCAAAAATAGCTCTTTGGATCCTAGCCAAAGTCTTTTGACATCTGTCACCAACAAGCGTTGGTACACAAGCAGCGTTGGTGCACTCACCCTGCACCTCAGAGGTGGGGAACCCTGTTGCGTTCTGAGGGTCACATGTCAGTGGTGGACAGGACAAGAGGTGTGACTCTTACTTTTGTGGAGTACTGTAGGCACATTCCATTCATGCATAAAAGTCAGAGGTTTCTTAACCCCCCACTCCTCATCTCTTCATCCTCCAGGCAACTAAGAGCCATCATCACAATCCAAAATAGGTTCCAGCCAGGCAAAAATGCTCAAGGAAGGCATGGATCAGGGCTGGTAAGAAGTGTGGTCTGGAAAGGGTGCAGCCAGACAGAGAGGCCTGGAGGACTGCATTAGGCTCTCATCCCACCGATATATGTGGGGAGGTTTTGGAGCATGCCTTCCATCATAATGTATCTGTCTTGGACATTTTTATTACCTGAGGCCTATACACATAGATTTGTGCCATTTCTGTGTGACCCAGATGCTGCAAAGGAAGACCATTTACAAAGGGAAGGGGGGGGGGAAGAGTGAGGCACAGCATTTATTCCAAGCCAGAAATGCCTAAAGAGGTGGACCTCACAAAGTGCCAAAGACGCAGGATTATTTAGTTACAAAAGCATTCTGTTTTTGACTGCAATGCAGGATGTGTTTCGAGTTTCACAAGTTTTTATCAGAAGCTGCGGTTGCTTCTTGGCTCCTGCATGAGGCGTTTGAAAGTGGCCATGGACACTTAATTGTCACATGTGAAATACATTAAGACATAATGGTAGAAAACTGGAGTGCTTTTGTAAATAAAATTATTCCCCCAACTCCTTGTAAGGTTTATCATTTTGCAGGTTTGTTGTTTGTTTGAGCAGTTTATACAGAATGTTGTATGTGCTTGTGGGATGGAAGAGGTAGCTGTGCAAATGTGCAAATCAGGGTTGTGCTTAAATCACCACCAGATTTAGGGTCGGAAGACCCAGGGCGGTGCCTCTGGTGCCCGCACCTCCAACTTTTGTCTGGTCCCCACCTGCCTGCCTTCCTATTTAAATCTTGTTCAGGGGGTGGCCCTGGCTTGTAGTAGACTTCCTCCTACTTGGTCTCAGTTTTTGCCCTTGTGCAACTCAGGAGGAAGGAGGATTGGGGACAAAAGTAGAGTAAGTTGACTCTGGCTCCACCTTGTGCAGGGCTCTCTGCTTTCTGCCTGCCCCACCCCCAGTCCTAACAGGGCAAAACCATCCACTGCTGATGAGTTCCTGCTGTTTCCTCTGCAAGGAGGTATCCTTTCCATTTTGAGTCCAGCTACACTGTTACTGCAGGGTGCTGTGAGAGAGGTTAGAGAAAGTGACTGGATTCACCCTCCCTTCTTTCTGTGACTTTCTGCCTTCCAAAGTCAAGTGGACCCATGAAAACGATGAGCCCATCCTAGGCAGGCTAAGAAGAAAGTCAAAGTGGGGGAATGAGATCCCTCTGCACTTCTGGAAATGGTTAGGGTATCGGTATGTGAAGACAAACTCTGGGTTGTTTTTTAAGGTCTTCTGCAACTTTGTTGGTTTCGAGGAGAAAGAGAGTATCTTCGGTGCTTCCTTCTCGCTGTTGCTTTCTTCTGAGTCGTCATGAATGCTATTAAGAGCATGTGTTAACATTTCCCCTTTTTCTTATTGATTTTGTTTTCCTTTTAGCCCCACTCGTAAAGCTGCCATCTTCGAACCAGGCCCTCACCTTGAAAGAGATTTCCTGTTGTTTTAAACGGATTCTTCTTTCCCCCACCTACTAGCGATTATTTTTTAAAGCATATCTTCCTGGCTTTCAACCAAGCTGAGTCTGCTTCTTAATGAGCTCTGAGTAGATATTGATGTTTTAAGGCTTGCTAGAATAGTAAGGCCAGCCTCCCACATTTCCATTGATTTGTTGGGGATCTGCGTAGGCGTTGATCTTCCTAACTTGCATATTTCGTTGACTCCGGACCCTTCTGCTGAATTATGCATGTATTGTGAAGCCAGGCATTGTCCTGGTCCATGTGGTGCATTTTCTGCACATGAAATGGAATAATTGAATCATTTGGCATCTATTTTCATTTTTGCATATTGTTTGACATTCTCGTTTTAAAATAACAGTGAATTGAACTCAACCCCGTGGATTATATTCAGAGTATGTAGCTGTTACTTTAAACCAAACTAATGTCACTTGGAGCCATTTTACAGACTTTATGAGATGGGTGGACCGTTAGCTCCCTGGAGCAAGGCCATCTCGACATTTTATATGTTATTATAGCTCCAGCCATGCTACTGGCACTCGGTCAACGATAATAAAGATAAGTAATGTTCACACATGATAGTTGTTTGGTCTTTATTATGTTTCAAGTGGGCATTAGTTTACGCAAATTCACCACTGTAAAGCGTTCTGTAATTTGATGCAATGTGCTCTCTGACTTTGGCAAAAGACCAATATCAGAGTAGAAGAACCCATGGGTGATATGAAGACAGATTATTCCAGACACATTTGTTGCTAAGGGTGCCACTCTTTTTTTGTGTAGACAGAGACCTTTGCCCCTGACAGCTGTGGAAATGGCAAAATTCAACAGGTGTAGCCTTTTCCCCACCATGGAGATGAACTGATGGCAGAGACCTAATTTGTTTGGTTGACTGTCTGGAAGCCATACTACATGTGACTGTTAAATGTTTCTTTGCATCTAATACTGTAGGTTGGTGTTTTAAATCACTAATTGCGTCGTGTGTGTGTGTGTGTGTGTGTGAGAGAGAGAGAGAGAGAGAGAGAGAGAGAGAATGAAAGGGGTCAGAGCAGATGTTGAGGTGTTTTTTTTGTTTACCTTTTCCTTCCCTGCTGCAGTCTTCTGAAAAAGCTCTGCATCAAACTACTTTGAGGGTGTCTCTCCCCTGCCCCCCCCCAAATCAAGCAGTGTATAATTATGAAATAAATCCCCTATTGGCACTAATGGGAAATCCTCCCCCCCCAAGCAAATACCTGTATATTCCGCCGTATAAGACGACTGGGGGGGGGGGTATAAGACGACCCCCAACTTTTCCAGTTAAAATATAGAGTTTGGGAGATACTCGCCATATAAGAAATACGACCCGGCGTATAAGACGACCCCCGACTTTTGAGAATATTATTCTGGGTTAAAAAGTAGTCTTATACGCAGGAATATACAGTACTTTCTTCAGAAAAGAGATTTATCCTTGGCAGGAGAGGAAAGGTCAAGGTAAATTCATTTTTTATTATTGCATTTACACCCAACTTTCTGCCCTTTTAAATAGTTTTTGCTGGAAATACTTCGATACCTATACCTGTTTAGATCTGTTTCTAGAACTGTTTGCTTTTATACTTATATTAATGGTACTATTCTGTTGATACTGCATTAAGTTTTTGTTGATATTGCGGTGTCCTGTCGATTGAGTTTTTTTCTTCAAAAGGAGAGCAGATGGTACTTTCAGTTTCACTGTAAGAGTAAGCAAGCAGTTTTGAAATAAATTAGAAATGTTTATTTCAAAACTGCTTGCGTACTCTTAGAAATGAAGGAGAGGCCATTTTAAATCAGCAACAGTTAAAAAGAAATACAAAATCTGAGTGTTTTAAACAAAATTACTGATTTAGATTGTGTGTGGTATGTTTTAACAATGCAATGAAACGTATGCAAATTATTTATTGTAATTATTTATATTATGCCTTTAAAAATCAAACCAGCTGTGATTCTTGTGCAATATACAGTACATGAGCAGCAGCAGTTTCTGATTACAGGGTTTATGAATCAGCAGCAATCAACTCATATTTTGTGTACCTGCTTTTGTGGATAGTTGCCCAGAACTCACTGCTGTAATTAATGTGAGTTCTTGTGTGTCTAATCTGCCTTGAAAAATTAGACCTATATCAGAACGCACCGTCTGCACCATTAAAAAGAGCTGTTTCCAGACAAGGAAAAGTATCCTTTAGAAAATGAGGGTTTTGTTTTTGTTTTTGTCCAGTTGTGCAAGGAGCATTCAGATGTTATTTTAGCAGGCATTTTAGGTGCACCTGCTGAGCAGCACATTTACAATAAAGACACACCAAATTATACCCGTCCTCATTGTAAAACACGCAGCCTGTTATTATATGCAAGGAATGCTGAGTTTTAAAGCTCTCCGTTCATTCTGATGCTTCGATTTTGTAGATTATTGTAAGCTGGATCTCTGTGTGCTAAAAAAACAACAACAAAAAAACACCCCAAACTCTGTCCAGCTCCAGGGGGTCTAGTTTAGGGCATGCAGAAGCAAACCCCCACATAGAGTAGCTGTCATCCGCTTTCAAGCTGTTCAAGCAGTGATAATCAAGCCACATCTGCACTCTAGATTCTGAAGAGTGCAGAAACTTCTTTTTATACAGTGCATTGCTTCATACAGAGCTAGAGCACTGCACACACACAAACACGTCTGAATTTCCCCCTTCTGCTTACCTCCCAATGCTTGCTGAGTTAAGTCTCCAGGAAGTGCAAATGTTGGAATTAGAATTAATTTACCGGGACAATGGCTTTGCAAACTTTTTTGCACACCAGTGTGCTTCATTCTGGTATCACTGAAAAACAAATCCCAGTTATGTCAGCTTGGGGAAATTCAACTAGCTTCCTGGATTGAACATGACTCTGACAGGTTCTGCCCTCGGCCGCTTTTCATCAATTGCAGTGCAACCTTGTGAAATTGGCACAGCTCCTCCACACAATTAGTTTCTTCTTCTGGCTTGCTGATGCGACCTCTTTTATGGCACCATCCTTTCCCACTATTCTAAAGCAGCTGCTTCCAGGTTGACTAAGTCTTAGAACACCCCCAAGAGCTGGCTCCATATACTTTCGGAAACTTGATGGTCTTCCATTGCTCATTGCATGTGAGTTTTGGCTCCATTTACTTCCATGTATGTTGTACAGCCTCCCTGTTGCTTTCTTTCATGACGATTAGAACTGTAGCTGAAATGAAAGCTTTTCCATAATAGTTCCAGGACTATGAAATGATCTGTGCCAATGTGGTTTCATCACTGCCCATCTCTTGGAGCTTTTGAAAAGTTCAAGCCTCATTTTTGTTCACAGACATTGGTCCAGGTTGCATGAAATGCTAAGCCAAACCATGGCTAACCATGAACGGGCAAGTGTGCGAGTTCTCAGGGGAAGAATCATGGCCTGTTAGCTCACAGCGGCAGGACAGAAGAGAAGTCAAGCCATGGTTTGGTTTAGCATTATCTTCAAAGTTGGATTCATGGTTTGACTCATTCCAAACAAACCACAAGCAAAAAGCCAAGAACAAACTATGGCTATCACACGTAGTTTGTGTGAAATGAGACAAGCCACACGCCTAGCTCCAAACCATTTTTACTTTCAGGTCCTAAGCAAATAGCATGTGCTGTAATTTGAGAGCTGGCAGTGGGCAACATGAATGGTTAGGCTTTTGTGATATTGCATCAACCTGTAAAACAGACACATTGGAGATGGAAATGATTAATTATTTGCTTTTAGCAGTGAAATCAATATAGTCTCAGTGTTGCTCCCAATGAATACAACTGCAGAAGTTGACATTTTTTGTTCAGCTCGAAACATAACATTAGTAGACTCCTTTTTTTTTTGGTTTTAGGTTGTTTGAGGAGAAAGTACAAATTTCACGACTTATAATTAATGCATACTGTGAGCGAGAAATACTGCATGCTAAATATCCTCATTGATTCTGCTTTAACGAGAGGCTGTGCAAGAAGAGGCAGGGAGATTGGATGACGCTGTTTTCAGCCTACATGCATCTCCATGAGATTCATTGGCTTAAAAAAAGAAGAAGCAAAGTATGTTGATGTAGTTGGCATGTGCTTAATGTCATTGCAGTTTTAATTTTGTAATTTTGGCTACATGCTTTTGCACATTGCCATGATGTGCTAGCAAGGCACCAGTGCGCCTAGAGCTTTAGGAAAATTTTAAGCACCTATTGTTGCCTGCCTTCTCTTCTCATCTTGGTTCCTAAGTCATTGGCAGAAAAAGAATGGAGGCTGTGCTGCTTTTTTTTCTTTACACTGTGCATAGCAACATTATGATTGTAATAAAAATTGTAGTTTAAAGCTTTTAATATTAATTAGCACATGCATATGAGCTTATGTGTAGGCATATTACAGTGGTACCTCGGGTTATAGACACTTCAGGTTACGGACCGTGGGAAACCCGGAAGTACCGGAAAGGGTTACTTCTGGGTTTCGCCGCTCGCGCATGTGCAGAAGCGCTAAATTGCGTCATGCGTGTGCGCAGACGCAGTGCTGCAGGTTACGAACGCTGGGGGTTGCGGATGTGCCTCTGTCACGGATTACATCCGCAACCTGAGGTTCCGCTGTACTTATGAGTCTCTTTCCATTATTGCCCATCAGTCTACTTAAATAAAATTAATAGGAGAGAAGCAGGTGCTGCATGGAGGTTTTTTTGTGGGGGTGGTGTGGTGTGGACAAGCCCACAGCCCACCCACTATGTATAGGCTGAAATATATAGATCTCATATGGCTGAAATTTCTTGTGTTCAGGGGTATGCCATGGTTACTTTAAAATACATTTTTTCCTCTGTAATTTTGTGCTGCTGTGTTTTGTGCAGCTTTGTTCTTCTTTTTGGAGATCTTACTGTTTTGTATTGTAGTTTTGTATTTTGCTGCAGTGTTTCAGTTTCATTGCCCATTGTAAATACATAGTATTGTATTTTGGAAATTGCTTAGTGACTATTTTAATATTATGGGACCCAGGTGGCGCTGTGGTTAAACCACTGAGCCTAGGGCTTGCTGATCAGAAGGTCGGCGGTTCGAATCCCTGTGACGGGGTGAGCTCCCGTTGCTTGGTCCCAGCTCCTGCCAACCTAGCAGTTCGAAAGCACGTCAAAATGCAAGTAGATAAATAGGAACCGCTACAGCGGGAAGGTAAACGGCGTTTCCATGTGCTGCTCTGGTTTGCCAGAAGCGGCTTTGTCATGCTGGCCACATGACCTGGAAGCTGTACGCCGGCTCCCTCGGCCAATAACACAAGATGAGCGCCGCAAACCCCAGAGTCAGTTACGACTGGACCTAATGGTTAGGGGTCCCTTTACCTTTACCTTTATTTTAATATTAAGTGGTATATGAATATATGAAATAAGTTCTATTGGCTACTCAGGGCAGCTCACAACAAGTAAAAATCGCAATATTGCCCTAAATAATATTTTGAAATGCAAATCAATAAAAAAAGGGTAGAGACCACAGATAAAACACAATGTTCAAACCAAACGTCGGGTTCTAAAGCAAGGCAAAATCCTGCCAGAATTAAAAAATGCTTTCACCCATCAGTGAAAGACAGCCAGAACACTGTCCAACAGCACTCCATGGGGCACGGTGTTCCACATTGTTGGTGCAGCCACTAAAAAGACCCTGTTTCTTGTCACCATCAGTTATGCCTCCATACTAGATTGGGCACAGAGAAGGACCTCTGTGTTGAGAGTTTTTTCCACTCACAGGCAACCGGCTGGTTAGTACAAGTCAGCCATTGGTAGGACAAAAGCCTGTCGTTGAGAGTATTTGTTCAAATATTCCATCCCTGTAATCCTCACCTTTCTGATGTTGCCATTTTCTTTTCCATCTCTTTCCTTGATTTCATCCCCCTTCCCTCTCCCAAAAGACGATCCCGTACATAAGCTTATTATAAGGGCAGGATTTAACGCACAAACGTGCATACCTACAGATAATTCTAAAAGTCCATTCTTGGTATTTTCTGCAAAATGCAATCCAAACTCTAATGTGGTCTCCATTAAACATCCACTTAGAAACACGGTGGTCAGTGAATGGATCATTAAGGCAGCCAGCAGACAAGAGAGCTACTCATGGTAGAAATTACTTTGCATGAATTTTTAATGTTCTTCTGAGAATCTCCTCCTCCCTGTTAGCGTGAAGCTTGAGTGCCCAGGCAGAAATGCACCCAAACGGTTTTATCCTGATTACTTCCATCCGTATCTCTCACCTGTAGAATGAGCACAGCTGGGAACTGGTGTGTCCCCAAGTCACCTTTAAAAAAAACAAGCAATGTCTGGATAGAAATAATTCATTCAGTTTGGGATTTTGCCACTGAGATTGTTGGCTGTCGCAGGCAGAGTTGCTGGACTCCATCTCTGGCTGTGCTTCTGCCTATATAAGAAATCAGAAGCAGAGCAGCAAGTGTACAGGTACTCTGGGATGCAAGAAACTGTCCCTTTTTATTTGTTACGTTTTAATCCTGCCCTTCCCTCAAGGTGTGAAGTATCTTTGTCTTTCTGCTTTTTATCCTTGCTGCATCCCTATGAGGTAGACTAGGGTAAGAGATAAGGGATTGGCCTAAGGCCAGCCAGTGATCTTCATGTTTGAGCACTTCAGCCCAATTTCCCATGTACTAAGTTTAACATTTTGGCTTCTCCAGATCCGTAAAAAGAAAGAGGAACCTTGCCCTGGAAGGAAATCTGCCATTTTAATGGGGGAAGTATTTATCAAACGCATTGGCCCTTTTCTTCCAGGTTTGTTCACTTTCCCTGGTGAAAATGCATTTCTTCAAGAGATCCCAGTTTTTTTCTTCTGAGGGATAGCTCAGTCAATCGAGCATGAGACTCTTAATCTCAGGGTTATGGGTTTGAGCCCCCACATTGGGTGAAAGATTCCTGCACTGCAAGTGGTTGGACTAGATCAGTCATCCCCAAACTTTGGCCCTCCAGATGTTTTGGACTACAATTCCCATCATCCCTGACCACTGGTCCTCTTAGCTAGGGATCATGGGAGTTGTAGGCCAAAACATCTGGAGGGCCGCAGTTTGGGGATGCCTGGACTAGATGATCCTTGTGGTCTCTTCCAACTCTACAATTCTATGACTCTGTGGAATGGTTTCCATTTTATTGTTCATTGGTGTGTGGTAACAGTCAGTCTCTTTTGAATGGTCATGCTGTCTGAAAAATAAATAAATAACCCCGTCCATCTGGCTGGATTTCCCCAACCACCCTGGGCGGCTCCTAACAGAATATTAAAAACACAATAAAACATCAGTCCTTAAAATCTTCCCTAAACAGGACTGCCTTCAGATGTCTTCTAAAAGTCATATAGTTGTTAATTTCCTTGACATCTGATGGGAGGGCGTTCCACAGGGTGGGCGCCACTACCAAGAAGGCCCTCTGCCTGGTTCCCTGTCACTTCACTTCTCGCAGTGAGGAAACCGCCATGTTTTGACCCCTACTGCCCCCTGTATTTAGAAAGTCTGAACTGTGCAACTTGCATAATCAAAGCTTCTGCATTCTGGTAACCCAGTATTGCTTTCTCAAACTTGACAGTGGTTCTCCACATCTGCATTAACTGTTCTTAATGAAATTATTTTAGCTGGAAATACCAGGGATTAAATTGGCGTTCTGAATGCAAGGCATGTGAATTTCAGTTATGGTCCCTTCTCAAATATTTGCAATTTTTGCATTACTGTATTTTACGCCAGGGGTGCAGTTGGGTGTTTTTCGACACTGAACTTAAGGATATTATACTCCCACTTCCAAGACCTTTGGATGACAATGTATATGACTTCTTCCAAATGTGGTAAGGCAGCCCTGCTATATTTCCGTGCTTCCTGCTCAGTCTGCTGAGAGGACCCCGGATTTCTGCCCCAACTCCTGCATTGATGGCTCCACTGATTTAAACCCGCTAGCCATAGCAGGGAGGAAAGGAGTTATGTAGAACACTGAATTCTCTGCTCCCTCGCACAAGTTTGGAAATGGTCCTGCTTTTCTTGCTTCTGAGGTGTTTTTTTAAAAAAATAAACCTTGAACATATTTTTAAAAGCCTATATTTCCAGCCATGAGGGCCATAAATTTGCATTAAAAATGAAGGCCAACAGGCTGAGTTCTGTTCCAGATTTCTTACTTGTGCAGTGGGACCGCAAATTATACCCGCTCTAGATTATAGACCAACCAAATAACCCTCGTGAGAGATTAAAGAGCAGCAAAAACAAGCCATTGAGACTGGCAGACAAGAAAGCCCATCGGACAACCCATTTACTCTTAGATATGGGCTTGGGGGGGGGCGGGGAAAAGAGAGAGAGTGTGAGATCCTCAGCGGTCAAGCCAATACGCTGTATGTGCATTTACTTATACATTTATGTATCTCTCCTTAGATAGAACTGAAAACAAAATAGATGGGAGGCAGAGGATTGGGACAGAAAAAAGTACATAGCACCACCATTTTATATTTATTGGTGTCGCCTCACCCACATATTTTAACAGCATGATTTACTACATTAAAAAAACATAAACGCTAAAAAAAGAACAAGCTACAAATTGGCTGTGGGTGGGTGGGTCTAGGGCAGGGGTTAGCAAACTTTTTCAGCAGGGGGCCGCTCCACTGTCCCTCAGACCTTGTTGGGGGGGGGAGACTATCTATCGGAGGGGATGAACGAATTCCTATGCCCCACAAATAACCCAGAGATGCATTTTAAATAAAAGGACACATTCTACTCATTACTGGCCCCAACATCATTGAACATACCGTACCATCTCAGGACTATTTAATTGCTCATCTTCTAACATTGTGTAATGTGTATGCCATCAAATGCCAACAGTGCCCTTCAGCTCTCTATATTGGACAAACAGGACAAACCCTACGCCAATGGATAAATGGACATAAATCTGACATCAGGAATCACAGCACAGAGAAACCAGTAGGAGAACACTTCAATCTCCCAGGACATTCTATACAAGATCTCAAAGTAGCTGTCTTGTTAAAGAAAAATTTCAGAAACAGAGTGGAAAGAGAAGTTGCTGAATTGCAACTCATTACCAAGCTTAAAACCATGGAGAGACCTGATCTGAATAAAGACATTGGATTCTTATCTCATTATACACTATAAAGCTTTCTTTAGCCATCTCATGCCTTGCTTTTTCCTGCAAGACCAATTGCAGTCGTTAACAGTCAACAGGTTTACCACTACCATCAGCCAATCACCCATTCCCACCACCCTTCTGAGTAATACCCCTCCCCACCCTCTGACTATACATAAGGATCTGGTGACTTCTGTTTCAGTGTATCTGAAGAAGTGTGCATGCACACGAAAGCTCATACCTATGACAAACTTAGTTGGTCTTTAAGGTGCTACTGGAAGGAATTTTTTTATTTTTTTGTTTCGACTACGTCAGACCAACACGGCTACCTGCCTGTAACTATTCACGTGAAAATACACTGATTCCTGGACCGTCTGGGGACTGGATTTAGAAGGCGATTGGACCGCCCCCGGGCCTTAGGTTGCCTACCCCTGGTCTTATGCTGAAAATGGCCACTGTATGCTACATGTACTCAGCCCAGGAGAGGGGAGTGAAGCAGAAAATACGACTATTGTGTAAAAATGGAAGCCCACACCCACAGCATCTCTGGAGACATTGGCAGTAGCAACTAGTCGAGGACTGTCCCAGTGATGAGTCCTACGTGCTGACCATGCACAGAGGAAGCCAGTTGGGGGATTGCATCACTGGGAACACACCACCAGCACAGCCCCTGCATGTCCAAAGTGACATCACAGCACCCCAGTCCATCAGCCCCGATAGGGCAGTTGGTAGTGACCTCACTGCCTCTAGTCTGCAGTGTTGAGTCGTCTTATGGACACACATCCTATGAGGTTCTTTCTGTTTCCCCTGAATGCAAGAGGATGCTACTCTGCTCATCACCTGTGTCGATCAATATGTTGCCATTTTAAAGGTATTAAAATGAGAAAAGCAGAAGGCTGTGGTTTTTTTAAATCTTCACTTGGAGGGGGAAAAAAAGTATGTGATTGGCACACTATAATTACAGAAATAATGAATATGTCTTCTGAGCCAGTCAGGGATTTATTTATTCATCGGAGGAAGGGGGAGGAGTAGTGTAGGTGTTTTCCTCTTATCTAAATATAGCTAGTTTGGAACAATGATTTCATCTCATTAAAAAAAAAAACAAGAGAAGTTTTGGTGCAAGTTGTTTAGGCAGACTGACCTGACCTCAGTGTTTAAATAGAATCTGTGTACGGTTGCTATGCTGCCTGGAGATTTGGTTACTGCTTGGATCCTAGGCATGGCAAAGTACCAGTTCAGAACATTATTTGGATTCCTTCCTCCCCCCCCCCTATGAACGCCATCCTATTATATTATTCTATGTTGAGATTCCTGCATTGCATGGGGTTGGACTAGATGACCCTTGGAGTCCCTTCCAACTCTATTTCTTCCTTCTTCCCTCCCCTGCCTCCCCCCCAAAAGCAATTTCTGTATACTTTTAATTTTGGAGATAGTAAGACAAATACTTAGACTGTGTTCTGGCCATTCTAGCCATTTTGGGCAAACAACTGCTAGGATTCATCTCTAATAGACTAACGAAGAAGCAGAGCTTTTGTTTCTTTCTGACTGGACAGAATCTCATATAGGGAAGTCATGTGATGTGAGATATACTTTCCTTCTAGATTGGTGATGTTGTCTCATCATCAAAGACCAGCTGTCGGCAGTGATTTCTGGAGTCACTCGACATTTTCTTTCCCCTGTAGGGAAACTTGTGCAGCTACTGCTGTGAGATCTTGCAAGCCTATTTGCAGAAAAGGACAGAGATACTGGATTTCTTAAACTTCTGGTTTTGCCAGT
Source organism: Zootoca vivipara (assembly GCF_963506605.1). NCBI lineage: Eukaryota > Metazoa > Chordata > Lepidosauria > Squamata > Lacertidae > Zootoca > Zootoca vivipara. Next base: position 45,418,659 of record NC_083287.1, read on the forward strand.
TTCTATTAATGTTAATTCAAAAGCACAATATCTGATGGTTCTGGAATTCCAGTCATTAGTCTTAAACCTCAGTTGGTTATACGAAGACAAGTTATGTCTTCACATACAACCACAAGTGATATTGAACCATGCTGATTTCAATAGTACCTACTTCTGTGTAAGTGTGTGTCAGTGTTAAAAACTGAGATATGAAAGCCAGGAGCTAAATGGCACCTTGGACCTAGGTTATGGGTGGAATGTCTAGGCACACTTTTTTTTTAATAACAAGAATACAAAGCTGAAAATGAATGAACTGCAGCTAAAATCTTATGCTCATTTTTCACATGGTCTAGTCCTCATCTGAAGACTGCAAAAAACAAAGCCATGCTTCCCCTGCCTGCCCCCCCCCCAATATTCTTAAGAGGGTCTCTTCTCCAGTCTTCAGAGAGTGGCTGGAAGTGGAGAGGCAGAAAAGGCCCGCCTTTCCTTTCACTCTGCAGTTTTAATCTGAAATTTTATGTGCAGTACTGCACCCAGAGCTCGCGCTAATAAAATTCCCTGTCGCAAAATGCTCCTGGGAGTTTCGAACGTTGGCATGTGCAGGTTCACAGCCTAAACATCATTTCTGCTGGATATGAGGCCACAATACCCAGCAGTGGCTGAACATTACAAGCTGGAGAGGAGAATGATTTTATTAGTACACAACTGCCAAGGGTTCAAAATCTGGGAGAGAGAAGAGAGAGAGATGGGGGGAAAAGGATTTTCTGTTTTCAAGTAATTGAGAGGCAAAGTCATGTACTGTTTGGAAACACGAAAGCAGGAATCATATCACCCTGCCATTATCTCTCTTCCAATATGCTGTGTTGTGCTTTGAGGGCTAGCAATAGCAAACTTTCATTAGGGCTGTACCATTTCAGACTCCATTAAAACCCACAAAACTCTCCTCACTGAAAACTTATCACGGCAGGGGAAAAGCTGGGCTACAAACCTCCCCACCCCCCGACACAGTTTTCAATATGGAGGGATTTATTTATGTTTTGTATGGAGAAACATTAGGTGAGCCTCCATCTGTAGTCTGAGGCAGCACCTCTCAGCTGGGCGTTTCCCACCTGTCAGAACTGGACTTCCAAGGCAGAAATTACAAGGGAGATGAGATTTTCATTGCAGGAGGATCTTTCCTTAAGCTTTCTTCCCCTAGCTTTGGTAGTAGGAGCAAATGCAAAGCAGTTGGGTTTTTTTTAAAAAGCCACTTTACCTGCATTATGAGGCAGCAGTTTGCACAATATGTAAAACGAAGGTTCCCCCATTTGAACAACTGGCAAACCTAGATTTGTATTTTTCACACTTCTTTAGGTTTACGATCATAAAAATATTCTCCCCCACTCCCCCGTTGCAAAGCATGAATGTATTTCTTTTTATGTTCACTTCAGCAGCAGGAGTTGTTGTTGTGTCAACATGAAATATTAGGAGCTGTGTTCTTTTCACCTGCGTACCTGGCTAATAATCCATTTTGCCAAGTGGAAGTCAGGAATGCAGGAGGAAAGGGTGGCTCCTTAAGGGTTTTGCTGTTGTGCTTGTCAAATAGGGTGAATTATTTTCAATACAGTGCTTGTAGGAAATTGTAATGATAATAATAATAATAATAATAATAATATATTTATTTATACCCCCGGCCTTCCTGGCCAAAACCGGGAACATCAAATATATAACAAACTAGCTGGCCTTGCCACGCGTTGCTGTGACTAATCCATGTGACTGCCCCCACCCTGTGCTGATCCATGACGTATCCCACCCCTCCCCCAACCCACGGTTTATCCCTGTCATTCCCCCACCCTCCCTGTCCCGACCCATGACGTATCATGCCCCGTCTTCCCTCCACCCCCGGCTCATCCCTGTGACTGGTCCCACTGTGTCCTGACCTATCCCGTCCCGTCCCCCCCAACCCCCACCCAGGCGCATCAGTACCTCCATTTGGCCTAGTCTGTAAAGGTTTCGGCCTAGTATGTAAACGGGAGCCAAGATGCTGTTGAGAGGGAAGGTTTTATAGGTGCAGTACCAGTGTAGCCACCGCTAGAGGGCGCTGGTTTGCAACCTGGTTCTTTTCCCAGAATGCATTTTCATCTGAGTGGTGTGTTTTGAAACACGGGGTTTGGGTGGCACAGGTGTGACATCTGTCTTTGAAAACGGTATGGGCTTGCTCTCATATTCGCATGTGGCGTTGTGTCAAAATTTGAACGCAATCGGTCAAGTGGTTTTGGTGAAACGTGGATACTAACGGACATGGCCAGTTTACATTTATATATTCTGTATATAGATTAACATAAAATCAGGCAGTCAATTAAAATACACCCTAAAATCAAATCAGAATCAAAGTGAAATCCAAAGTGAAAACATTGTCTTGATGGGCAGCTGTCATTCAGACGCACCTTTAGTTTATTTGGCAGCAAAAAATAAATAAATAAAATCTTATGTTTAGGAAATTAAATGGAAGGAGGAGGGGGAATCTGTGTGCAACATTCTAGGCACAAGTTTTTGCACAGGTATGTCTCCTGAAAACTCTAGTGCAGCTTTGTTGCAGTGTAAGTGTCGTATCATGTTTTGTTTCACGGGTGTAGCTGCTGATGCAGATGTGCTAGCATAGCTAGTTATCGAGATCAGACTGTTACTTTCTGTTCCATTAAAAACCTTCGTAAACCTTTAAATAGTACCACTGAACCTGGAAGACCCATGAAGTTTGGAGAGTACACTGGTACCTCAGGTTGTGGATCCAATCCGTTTGCACCCCGAAAAGTCCATAACCCGAGCAGCGCTTCTGCGCATGCGCAAAAGCACGATAGAGCGCTTCTGCTCATGTGCAAAGTGTGCAGAATGCTTCTGCGCATGCGTGAAGTGCGTAGAATGCTTCTGCTCATGCGCGCACGGCGAAACCTGAAGGAAACACTTCCGGGTCCGCCGCGTTCGTAACCTGGAAAAACGCAACCCACAGCGGACGCAACATGAGGTATGACTGTATACTTTTCATAGGAAAGAATTTCAGAATTCATTGTGGTGTTTTTTTCAATAACAGATGTGTTCCTTTTTTGTTTAGCTCACAGCTTTTATAAAGGTTTCATGGAAAAAATGGCAATGGGCATTACACGCACACCCACCCACACCCACACACCCCTTTTGAGAGAGTACTGTTCTGGTTTTCATCCACGTTAACAGCTGTGCTCAGTTGAATTCTGTTTTACAGTTGTGTACATCCATGGTAGTGCTAGATTAGCATGTATATGGCAAGGAAATAATGAATTGAAAATTTCACCAGGGGCTCCCATGTTTTCCTTCTCTTGCTCTTAATATTGCAGACTGCCCACAGCCCTGTACAAACTATTACCAATGGTCATGAGGCCACACATGTATGCAGACATTAGGTCAGGCACCCCCAAACTGCGGCCCTCCAGATGTTTTGGCCTACAACTCCCATGATCCCTAGCTAACAGGACCAGTGGTCGGGGAAGATGGGAATTGTAGTCCAAAACATCTGGAGGGCCGAAGTTTGGGGGTGCCTGCATTAGGTAGTAGAACATCAGAACTGGTCTCCAAAAATGAATGTAGAATATGAGATTGCTGAAGGTCATGACACTTGATAGGGTTGCCCTTGCAATGATACCTTCATTTTACAACTCAAATATTCTTCAGTCTGGTCAGGTATGAAAGGAAATAATTGAACTACGAGGGCCAAGAGGCTGGCAAGATCTGTAGGTGTGGAATGTCCCAGCCTTCTGCAAAATGGAGAAAAATAAACATGCTCGTGTTGTGGATTTTTGCACTGGCGTGTATTTGCACGTGAAAATTTTGGTAAGGCTTGCTTCCTGGAGATGCTCTTCCGCTCACCACAGGTGAGGAACTCCTTAATACACTATTTTCAACAAGAGTATAGAAAATTATGGAGCCCGCCAGACCTCCCTCTCTTTCTCTGGCACGTGGGACTATTCCCTAGGTCAGTGTTTCCCAACCTTGGGTCTCCAGCTGTTTTTGGACTACAATTCCCATCATCCCTGACCACTTGCTAGCTAGGGATGATGGGAGTTGTAGTTCAGAAATAGCTGGAGACCCAAGGTTGGGAAACACTGCCCTAGGTCACATGGGCGTACCCAGGATCAAAACTAGGGGGGGGCAAGGGGAGGGGCCAAGGCACGGAAGGGGAGGGGCCACAAAGTGGGCGGGAACGGCGAACTCGCGCTCCGCCGGGCTGTGCCCCTCCCTAGAAGCAGGGCTGGTGGGCGGAGGTGGAGCCCAGCCCAGCGGAGCGCGAGTTCAGCGTTCCCGCCCGCCGCGTTCTCTGGTTCCCCGCCGCGCTTGGCCTTGCCAGAGGGCGCGACGGGGAGCTGGAGGGAGGGCGCAGCGCGGCGGGCGGGAACGGCGAACTCGCGCTCCGCCGGGCTGTGCCCCTCCCTAGAAGCAGGGCTGGTGGGCGGAGGCGGAGCCCAGCCCAGCGGAGCGCGAGTTCGGCGTTCCCGCCCACCGCGCCACGCTCCCTGGTTCCCCGCCGCGCTTGGCCTTGCCTGAGGGCGCGCCGGGGAGCTGGAGGGAGGGTGCGGCGTGGCGCGGCGGGAATGGCGAACTCGCGCTCCGCCGGGCTGTGCTCCGCCTCTGCCCACCAGCCCTGCTTCTAGAGTAGGGCAGCTGCCCTAACTTGCCCCGTGGTGGGTACGCCCTTGCTAGGTCATTCCCCTTGTTGGTCCCCACTCCACACACTCCTATAATACTTTGCCTGGTTGGAATGTGTTCTTTAACTGTGAGAATGCCTCTTGCTTACCTGGATATTAGATGGAGCAGGCAAGTACAGAGATCTCTTTCATGGGTACTGTGAGGGACAGGGGATATCGCGAAGTCCCTCCCCTCCTGAGTTCAAGCCCGTCCCCGAGCAAAGGGGAAAGCAGGGAGAGTTCCGATTCCAGTGGGGAAGCAGGAAGTCGTGTCCGAGGCTCAGGCAAGGTAGAGGAGCCAGGGTCCCAGGTGGGACAGGAAGGGGCAAGTAAGGGGGGAAGACCCATCCCCCCAACTCCAGAATTACGCAGGAAGAGGAGGGGCAAGAGGATGGGTCTGCCAAAGCTTTTGTGTTGGAGAAAGACGCGCCAAAAGCCATTAGGAGGTTCTGAAACCGACTGACAACATCGCTCCGTGTAAATAGCAATGACTTGAGCACTGTAAATACGCAGCACCAATAAAAGAATAAAATGCAGAGCTGCGTAGCGTCGTTACTCTGAAGTAGTCCACTCCGGCCACTGTGACAGCAACCTCCTAATCATTTTTGGGCTACTTTGGAGTTGCCGGGATGAGCGTGTCAGAGGCGGAGAAGTGGCGGCAGATCGCTGAGCAAGCCCAGCTAGAACTGCAACAGCTGTCGCTGCAGGCGCAGGGGGAATTGAAGGCAGCTAAAGAGGAGACTAAGAAGGTCCAGGACGACCGGCTACAACTTGCGGAACAGGTGAGAGAGCTCCAGGAAAAAGAGCAGCATTTAAGGGCGGTGGCGGTAGACCTCCAAAACAAGCTGGATGCAGAGAAAAACAAGGCGGGAGGGGCACCCCAAGTCCAAGTGCTGCCAGGAAGGAGAGCCGGGACCCTAGTAAGCAAGTTCAATGGAGACCCGAAGGAGTTTCAGGGCTTTGAGACTGAGATTGTGTATGCTCTTGAGCTGCACCACGATGAGTTCCCTGATGATGAGCACAGAGTAGCGTTTATTGTGGAGCACCTTACAGGGGCGGCCAGGGAGTGGCTAAGACCGTTAATTGCAACAAGGAATCCTTGCATGAAGAATGTCAAACTATTTCTAGAAGGTTTGAAAACGATGTATTCGTCCGATAGTCATATGGACCAGACTAAGGAGGAACTTCATAATTTACGCCAAGGAAATATGACAGTTCGCGCGTATTGGGCGAAATTCACCATGCTGGTGCACAGATTGGGGTGGGATCTGGAGTCTGCCCCAATGCAAGCGGCGTTTTACTTGGGGTTGCATGAGGAGGTGAAGGATGAGCTCTCGAGAGGTCCAAAGCCCAGTAATATGGATCAACTGAGCAAAGCGGCTCTGGCGGTGGGGGTGAGGCAGGAATCCAGATGGAGCGACAAGCAAGCAACGCGCGCAAAGCGGGCTTGGTTCCCACGGTCGCAGGAGAAGCCACTCCCTCAACAACCCTTTCAAGCCACGCCTGGGGCCAGTCAGGACCAGGAACCCATGCAGATTGATAGCGCGCGCGCGCGGGCTTTTCAAACCCCAGCGGCGCCAAGACGCAAGGAGGGAAGGGGTGGGAATTGCTTTCTCTGCAACTCCCCCCAGCATCTCGTCAGAGACTGCCCACATCGCAGGGAGTGGCAAGGAAAGGCGGGAACGGTTGTGCCCTCCCCCACTGACGCAGCACCACAGCAGGGAAACGGGAAAGCCTGGCTGCAGGAGACAAGGGGCGGCAGCCAGGCACAGTCAGCAGACAACAGCCCCAGCCCACCCACCCGCACAGAGAGGAGCAGAGCCAGCCCACCCCTCCCAGAGCAGGAGTGGTTCTAGAAGTGACGCTCACGCTCCCAAATGGCTATCCATTGACGGTCCTCGCCCTAATTGACAGTGGTGCCTCAGCCAACTTCTTCTCGAGAAACTTTGCAGAAGAGCACCAGATCCAGCTTCTGCAGCTGGATTTTCCTCTGCACGTGGCAACCATTGACGGCAGAGAGCTGCTGGGAGGGGCCATCACTCATCAAACCCCCCCCATGAGAATGACGGTTGGAAGGCACTCAGAGACACTGGCATTCAACGTCACCACCATCTCAGACCCCCCAATCGTTTTGGGCATGAGCTGGCTGGCGCGCCACGACCCCTCCATAAGTTGGCATCAGAGATGCATCACTTTTGGATCGGACTTTTGCCTGGAACATTGCATGCAGCACCAACCAGGGGAGGGGCCTCCGATAGCCACGGTGGCCACCATGCACGTCAAAGGGGGTGAGGCGATACCCAAACCATACTGGGACCTGCAGGAGGTCTTCAGTGAAGCGGAGTCCGACCACCTGCCCCCACACAGGCCTTTTGACTGCCAGATCAACCTGGTGCCTGGGGCAACTATACCCCCAGCCAAGCTGTACGCCATGTCAGACCAGGAACTGGAGGATCTGCGCGCTTTTATCGACAAGAACCTCAAGCGGGGGTTCATCAGAGAAAGCAAGGCAGCAGGGGGCAGCCCGGTCTTCTGGGTGGACAAGAAAGACACGCAACAGCGCCGTCTTGTGGTGGATTTTAGACGGCTGAATTCGGTGACAGAGCCAGTGGCTTTCCCCATGCCCAGAGTGGATGATCTCCTGACAGCGGCACGCAGAGGCAAGATTTTCACCAAGCTAGACCTGAGGGGGGCGTACAACTTGATCAGGATCCGGGAAGGCGATGAGTGGAAAACCACGATGTTCACGCCTCTGGGCTCTTTTGAATATCTGGTGATGCCCTTCGGGTTGCAAGGGGGCTCAGCATGCTTCCAGGCCTTCATGCACCACGTCCTGGGGTCCCTACTCTTCAGGAAATGCTTGGTCTTTCTGGATGACATCCTTATTTACTCCAACGACCCAGTGCAGCACGTGAAGGACGTCAGGGAGGTGTTACAGCGCCTGAAGGAGAACCACCTGTATGTGAAGCTGGAGAAGTGCAAGTTTCACACCAAGGAGGTGGACTTCCTGGGCTACAAGCTGTCAGACAAGGGGCTGGCAATGGACAAGGACAAGGTGCAGACCATCCTGGACTGGCACAGCCCCAGGACGCGCAAAGATGCCCAACGCCTACTAGGCTTTGCCAACTTCTACAGGAAGTTCATCAAGAACTTCTCTCGAGTTACGGCTCCCATCACTGACTGCCTGAGAGGCAAGCAGAAGTTCAGGTGGACACCAGAGGCGCAAGCAGCGTTCGAAAGCCTCAAGAGGGTGTTCGCCTCAGACCAGAACCTGTTCCACGTGGTTCAGGACGCGCCCCTACGCATTGAAACAGATGCTTCTGATAAGGCTGTGGGCGCCATTTTGTTGCAACTGGACGCCAACAGAGAGTGGAGACCCTGTGCCTTCTTCTCCAGGAAGTTGACCCAGCCCGAGCGAAACTACACAGTTTTTGATCGGGAACTTCTTGCGATCCACGCGGCGTTCCAGCACTGGAGACACTTCCTGGTGGGCGCCAAGCACCCCATCCAGGTGTGCACAGACCACAAGAACCTGGAGTTCTGGAGAACTGCCAGGGTGCTCAACCAGCGGCAGATACGGTGGGCGGAGTTCTTCTCGAACTTCAACTTCTCCATACACTACATCCCAGGAGAGCAGAATGTCAGGGCGGATGCCCTCTCCCGCAAGCCAGAGTACATGGAGGAGGAGGCGCCACCAGCCCCAAGGCACATTTTCCCCCCGTCGGCATGGTCCTGCGGAGCAGCAGTGGTGAGCGAGGCAGAACTCACAGCACTGACGGCAGCGGATGAATTTGCCAACCGCATCTTCAGAGAACTGAGAGGGGGGAGGGAGCAGGCAAAAGACTTTGCAGAACGCAGAGGGCTGCTTTTCTACAAGGGTGCGCTGTACCTACCCACCACCCAGCTTCGACGTACGGTCCTCAAGCAGATGCACGACAACCCTACAGCGGGGCATTTTGGAAGGGACAAGACCACTCACCTAGTCATGAGACACTTCTGGTGGCCAGGGGTGAGGGAAGATGTTCGAGACTATGTAAGGGGCTGTACCACCTGCCAGCGGGCGAAGGTGGTCAGAGCAGCGCCACCAGGGTTGCTGGAGCCCTTAGCCACACCACACAGGCCGTGGGAAGTGGTGTCCATGGACTTCATCACAGATCTGCCTTCGTCCAGGGGTAAGACTGCAGTGTTGGTGGTGGTGGACCTCATGTCCAAAATGTGTCACTTTATACCGTGTGCCAGGGCAGTCTCGGCAGAAGAGACAGCCAAACTGTTTGTTGATCACATTTTCAGACTGCATGGATTACCTTTAAGGGTTATTTCGGATCGTGGCCGCCAATTTGTTTCCAGGTTCTGGCGGCGGCTCATGAACCTCCTGCAGGTGGAGGTCAGCTTGTCGACGGCTAGACACCCGCAGACCAACGGACAAGCGGAGAGGGTCAACGCCATTCTGCAGCAGTACCTGAGATGCTACGTCAGCCAGCGGCAAACGGACTGGGTGGATCGCTTGCCACTAGCAGAATTTGCCTACAACAATGCAGTGCACGTCTCCACAGGGGTGTCGCCCTTTAAGGCCAATTACGGGCGCGACCTCAGATCTTTCCCAGAGAGGGAGAGGGAGGAGGAGGAGGAGGGCCCACAGGCTGAGGATTGGGCAGAGGAACTGGAGACGGTGCACCAGCAGCTCAGAGAACACTTGGAGAGGGCCAAGGAAGCGTACAAAAAGGGGGCAGATCGCCACAGGCGACAAGGGGAGGTCATCAGGGTGGGGGACAAGGTGTGGTTGTCCTCGGAGGGCCTTCCCACCAGAGGGAGGTGCAAAAAGCTGGCACCCAAATGGCTGGGCCCCTTCACGGTCACGCAACAGGTCAACCCGGTGGCATACAGGCTGGCACTGCCAGAGGACATGAGGGTGCATCCAGTGTTTCATAGATCGCTGCTGTCGCCGTACAGGGAAAGCAGCAGGCTCAGAGACAGCGAACAAACCCCCGAGGGAGGGGGGGAGAGGGAAAGCAGGGAGCAACTCAATGAGGCCACGGCCATCCTGGATTCAAGGTGGGGGGTGGGGGGCCTGGAGTACCTCATGGCATGGGAGGATGCTCCACCGTCCCAGAATGAATGGGTTCCCGCCACTCAGATACAGGAGGAATTCTTGGTGGAAGAATTTCACGCCCTCTTTCCCCACAGACCCAAGCCCTGGCACATGGAAAGGGAGGGGGAGGAGGAGGAGGCACGGGAGAACAGCTCACCATGGCGCTGGGAAGCGGAGTTTGAGGAACCAGAGGATGAGGTATGGGTGTCGCCAAGATCCACCCAGTCAGAGGAAGGAGCAGATTGGCAAAACATTTTTACCCCCACCAGCTCTGACGCCACGGACTTTTTGGGATTCCCGTCCTCCCAGGCGGAAGGGGGGGGCTCGCAGGACTGGGGGGAGGTGTTCACACCAACGGGCTCGGAGAGCACCGAGTTTTTAGGCTTCCAGTCGTCACCGACACATGGGGGGGGCCTGGGGAGGGGTGAAGGAGAGCTTGGGAGGGGGGTGGATGTGAGGGACAGGGGATATCGCGAAGTCCCTCCCCTCCTGAGTTCAAGCCCGTCCCCGAGCAAAGGGGAAAGCAGGGAGAGTTCCGATTCCAGTGGGGAAGCAGGAAGTCGTGTCCGAGGCTCAGGCAAGGTAGAGGAGCCAGGGTCCCAGGTGGGACAGGAAGGGGCAAGTAAGGGGGGAAGACCCATCCCCCCAACTCCAGAATTACGCAGGAAGAGGAGGGGCAAGAGGATGGGTCTGCCAAAGCTTTTGTGTTGGAGAAAGACGCGCCAAAAGCCATTAGGAGGTTCTGAAACCGACTGACAACATCGCTCCGTGTAAATAGCAATGACTTGAGCACTGTAAATACGCAGCACCAATAAAAGAATAAAATGCAGAGCTGCGTAGCGTCGTTACTCTGAAGTAGTCCACTCCGGCCACTGTGACAGGTACCTACTGTACAAAGGTAAGAGCCACTTCTGATGTTTCACTTAATTTTGCCTGCACCTCTGCCTACCACCGGCATGTGGTCTCCTAAATGTGACCCTCAGACTGAAAAAGATCACTCAGCTCTACTCAAACAGTGAAGTATGACACAATCCTGTCCTATAGCCTGGAAGGAGCTACTTCACTAGGTAAAATCATCAACCATGCATGTGAATAGCACATTTTTGTTTTCTTTGCAAGACTTAGCTTCGATCCTCCCTTCTCTTACCCCCCCCATGACTTTTCTAAAGATTTTGTCGTCCCCCTCTTCCAAAAAAATAAAATAAAATAGCCATTGCAAATTGTCCCCAATCTGCTCTCAGATCTTATGGACATGTTCCTTTTGCTTCACACTCCATCTGCATCTTGCTTCAGAATGTGATTTTCCTGCATTGAGGTTATCTGTAGAGCACCAGCGGCTGAATGAAGCCTACAATAAGAGTTTTAATCTGTGTCTTAGGTCTGGAAAACGAGCAAATAAAAAGTACAGTGGTACCTCTACTTACGAATAACTCTACTTACGAATTTTCCTACTTACGAATGGAGCTCCATCCGCCATCTTGGATGCGGTTTAGATAGAATTTTTTCTACTTACGAATTTTTAGATAGGGTTGCTTCAACTTACGAATTTTTTCTCCCAACGCATTCCTATGGGATTCGACTTACAAATTTTTTTGACTTACAAATGTGCGTTCGGAACGCATTAAATTCGTAAGTAGAGGTACCACTGTAAGTACTTCGTCATCAAAGCTGTTCACTTTGTGTAGTGGCACCAAGAAGCTTTGGTTGCGATTTTCAACAACAACAACTTCCATACACAACTGTAAAGCCAAGGATAGCCCAAGGAGAGAGGATTTTAATTAGATCCCAGCACTATCAACAAGTTATTAACTCTTCCAGTTGCAGGTCATTGCTCTCTGGCAATGAATGACCTGTCCTTGGTTTATCTTTCAAATCTCACATTGAATTGCTTAGGACTGAAAGATAAACAGGCAGCAAATGCAAAACCTTCCTCCATTCAGAAGGCAGAATGAAATAACTTAGAGCCCATAGATTATGAAAGGTCAAGTTTAAAGCCTTTTGGGGGAGAGTGCGACTGAAATTCATACTAAAGTTCAGCAGGTGAAACGTAAATCGGATTCTCAAAATGCGCAGGACTTCTATTTACTGTTTTCTACTGCTTTTGTATTAAGTTTTTCGTGCGAATGGTTCATATTTTAGTGTCATTTTATTTAAGTGCTGCTCTGGGAGACTGCTGTCCAAAGAGTGAGACACACACACACACACACACACACACACACACACACACACAAATAAAATTAAATATTTTTCTTGTGCTAGGCGAGTCTGATACCGTAGTTCTTTCTAGCTTGGGACCTGATGTGCAAGAATTTAGAAATAATGCAACGAAAGTATATGTTGGTATGGGAAATTGTTGTGTGATGGGCCAATGGCCATAATAAATATCAATCAATCAATGCAACGAAAGTGCAAGATCAGGACCAGGATAAACCTTAGTACTATAAATATGATTCATAGCAATACGTACAGTATTCATAACTCCAGTAACCCTTTTCCACTCACTCCTGCTTCTAATTACATTTCCATTTAAATGCCTTTGGATCAGTATGGACTACATGGCATTTGAAATATGAACACACTAAGCAATACTCCTCTTTCCTTTTTGGAGGGCTTTGAAAAATGCTTCTGTCTTAGCCTGAAGAAGGATAACGTGTACTTGGAGGCTTGCTTGTCAACTGTTCATTTTATTATTAGCACCAAGTTGGCTGCTTAAAAGAAATCATCTCAATATACTTTATATACCTCTCTTTGTGAGGAGCCAGCGCAGCATGAGCATAAAGCTTCCATGCATCATTAGCCCTGCTGAATGCAAAATGGCCGCTCACATATGTCAAGATAAGCACTTGCTAATGTCTGCATAATTGAAGCTTGTTTACTTTACATTGTGGCTCAAGGTCTAAATCCTTTTCAAATGCAAAATTATTATCCAGTCTCTTTTTAGGTTTTCCCCTACTGTGGTTTTTACAAATTGCGCAAAGTCATGCATTCATTGTCCCTATGTTAAAACTGATTTGCATTTCCTAAGTTTCAAAAATAAAATGTGCAAATATTCAGATACTTATTGCATATTAATATCAATTAAGCTCTTTATTGGAGGGAAAAAATTGGATCCAGTAAATCCACTTAATTCTCTTGTTAATCGTTGCATGTATTACAATCAGGCTAAATTGCCATGTAAGTTACTCTCCCTGCTCTCAATTAAAAGAAAATTACCTGCATTTATGAATAGCAACCATCTTCTTGTATTGTACTGCTCATCCTACTGACCTGTGACACCCCCCCCCAAAAAGCATACCCTCCCTTTTTGCAGGACCTATTTTCCTATCCCTTCACAGCTCGTACCTGTTGTAGGCCATTCTTGATCCCTCCCTACATCACACAGCTGCAGATTTTGCAGGAACATTATCACTCTTAAGGCAGGGCTTTCCAGATGTTTCATGTTGGTGACACACTTTTTGGACATGCATCATTTCGTGACACAGCAATTCAGTTTTATTAGCAAACTGGAGGTTAAACTAACTCCTTTCCAGCCCTGGGAGGAACGTGGCATTCACACAGCACCTCTACACACTGCAGCCAATAGCGTGACACAGTTTGGAAAGCTCTGTTCTAAGGGCTCCTTCTAGTTGTAGCAGCAGAGAGAGCAGAACATGGACTCTACTATTGTTTTCCAGTACCATTTCCCCTGCTGCTTCCCATCAGGAAATGTGAGATTGGTCCAGCTTTTCTACGTAGTCAGTATTGCAACTGACTGCTATCAGTAGTTGTGTATCCCTGCAAATCCCTACAGCTAGATCTCTTGAGTGCCTTGCTAGTTCCTAGTTCGGCCTTCACGATCACCCGGCAGCCTTTATGTCTTGGACACTCAGTATCCTAAAGAGAAATGGTATTATCAGTCTATACCAACAATTAGAAGATGATACGGGGTTTGGTTTACCCTGGTGTGAGTGTTCATAGGCATGAGTGTTCATAGGTAACAGCCAACTTAATCAGATGCATTACCTCATTGGATCACCAGATCCATGACTCACACACAAACATAGGGAGTGGGTTGTGTTGCTGGGGAAAACTCGTGCTGCAATAAAAACCCTACCAGCTATGTGTTTACTATGCTTCTGATAGTTAACACACACTTTTAAAAAAATATGGAGGCATACTTCACTCTTCTACCCCCAAATGTTTGCTTCTAGAATGTGTATAAGAATCTCTCTCTCTCTCTCTCTCTCTCTCTCTCTCTCTCTCTCTCTCTCTCTCTCTCTCTCTCTCTCTCTCTCTCATGTTTCTGCACGACACATGTTTCTGGTTGTGCCTACAATTGGACAAAGGCAACTCCTTGCCACCCTTTCTAATGGTGGAAGTTTTGTAGCTCGGTATTGGAGCACTTGCTTTTTATGTAGAAGGTCCCATGTTCAATTGATAGCATCTCCGATTAGGGCCCGTTGCCTGAATGTAATGTACTATAGATGGAACCACACAAAAATACATTATATCCTTGAAACGGGTTAGGCTTCTGAAAGCCATGTTAGTGGTCTATACCAGCCGAAGAAGTAACATTGAGGGCACGCTTTAAAAATATGAATCCCTTCTCCCCCTGTATTCACTAGAAAGCCTTTTAAAGGTAAAGGGACCCCTGACCATTAGGTCCAGTCGTGACCGACTCTGGGGTTGCGCGCTCATCTCGCATTATTGGCCAAGGGAGCCGGCGTATAGCTTCCAGGTCATGTGGCCAGCATGACAAAGCTGCTTCTGGAGAACCAGCGCAGCACATGGAAACGCCGTTTACCTTCCCGCTGTAGCGGTTCCTATTTATCTACTTGCATTTTGACATGCTTTCGAACTGCTAGGTTGGCAGGAAGAAAGCCTTTTAGTAACGTTTAAAAAAATGACGTTTCCTAGCTAATCAAATTAAGGCAAAAATGCCTTTCAATGTGAAATGTAATATGGCCATTATGTTAGATTTCCATTCCAAGTAACAGCGGCAACATATGGATCTAAGGAGGAGAACAATTCAAAGTTTGTGTGATGAGCCTTGTGCTGACTTTCCTGAAACTCCCATTGGGTAGAGAAACCATGACATCGGTTTGTGACGTCTGTCTTTGCATTAATTCAATATCTCTTTATGTTATCTCCGTGTAATCTGATTTAAAAGAATTAGGAAGTCTGAAGATGGCATAGAGTGTACTGAAAGTGAATGTGGCTTGAAGTGTGTTCGATGTTGGAATGATTTTAATATTCCATGTGTGTTTGGGACCATTTTCTGCAGCTGTAGTTGAAATGCCACTTAAGTTAGACCTGGGGAAGAAGCATTTGCATTAATGAGACTTCATTTAGACAGCTTTGGTGGTCTGAGGACTGTAGTGATACATGTCTTTAGTTATGCATGTTGGTTTGTACTTTTTAAAGAAGGGGAACGCAATCAAAGCAATCTGTTCTTGAATTGGCACCCCATCTTGAAATAATGGTTGACATCAATGCATCTTGCCTTTGTGCTGGAAATCAGAGCATTGTAACTCAACGCTAATGAGAGAGGCTGAAGGAACTGAAGGAAATAATGAATAGGATTAGGGAGGAGTAATTATAAGAATACCGTCTGGAAAAGAAAGAGGAGCCATTTGTCAGTATTATAGGAGTATGTGACTGCATATACGGTACCAGTAACTGACCTGAGTTTGTAGCTTGATTTCTATACTTGTTTTACCCACACAGACCCTTCTCTTTAATGTGCTCTTCTCTACATGAGCATCTAGGATTGAGAAGGCTGCACCATTGAGCAAGCCAGCTGCCCTATTTTTTTTTTTTGGTAGAAATTAAATAGAGCGAGTGATTGCCGTTTTTATTTGTGCTGTTTTAGCATCCCAAGATTAAGTGGGGGTGGGGTGGGTGGCTGGAGACTTTACATTGACTGCTCTGGGTCGGGAGGATTCAGTGACCCACAATGCATTGTGCCCTCCTGATGGCATGTGATGTTTCTGCTCTTCTCTGTGGACCGACAGCACACAGTGCCTCTTTTGAGATGTGGGCGGATAAAAGGAGAGGAAACAGCTGGCTTGGTTTTATCCCATTCAGGTCAGATTTTTCCCCCTTTTCTTTTAGTCAGTATGTAGCATTGAATGTTTTAAACACAGTAATTGTATACCACAAAAGATCTAGTTACGAAGGCTAGTCCTGTAGCTTGACCTAACCTCAGCTCACAGTAGAGGTCTATGTTTGTAGTATCAGGGATAATATATATATTAAATGGTTGCTCCTTAATTGAGTTATTGACTTGTATCAATCTGCCTTCTCTATGGTGCCCAAAGGTTATGACACATCCTCTATCTGTAAAATGTGCAACCAGAAGCCACTAATGATGATAGGTGATGAAACTAAGAGAACAAATTACATTGTTGTGAAAGACTGAGATAGCAGCATGACAAATAGATGGATTATAATATATAGGTCTATACCAGGCACCCCCAAACTGCGGCCCTCCAGATGTTTTGGCCTACAACTCCCATGATCCCTAGCTAACAGGACCAGTGATCGGGGAAGATGGGAATTGTAGTCCAAAACATCTGGAGGGCTGAAGTTTGGGGATGCCTGGTCTATACGGTATATGTTGAGTTCCAGTCCCTTCGAAGTTTCATATTTTACTTTGAACAAGACTGTTCTATTCTGGGCTAAAAGCCAATCCGTAGAGCATACCGAAATGTTTGCAGATTGCTAATTGACCTTTTGCCTTCTTTACTTTGTAATGTACATATGCGTGTGGAGAAAAACAATGCGAACATGGGGAAAACTGGATTAGAAGCTGTCACCAGTGGTAGAGGTGACAGTAATGATGGTATGGTTGGTCAAATGGACAGCTTAAGACTATAACAGCACGCTGAAGGAATCTGTGGTTAGAATTTGCTTCATTCTCCTTAACTTAGAGCTGAACACATGGACCTCTTAGCCATGGTAATGGCAGTATACATATGCCAGTATTCACACACTTTGTGGGGGTTGGAGTACATGTGCAGAAGTGTGCACGCCGTTAAAAGAGATTTGGAAGAATTATTCTCAGTGGCGTGGTCACTGGCCAGTACAAATTACATTGGTGACCAACTTGCGACATCTCTGTGACTCATTGATGGATTCCAGGTAGGTTGAATGGTTTCCAAAGAGCCATGTCCAGTTTCTAAAATGGAAGAGAACCACAACCACTTGAGAGAGCGAGAGCAAGCAATTGTGGTATTTGCTCCGAACATTGCTAGCTTTTGTTGTGGTTTAAAATACTCTGATTCCTGGGGAAATTGGTACTCTCGTAATACAAAGCGGGTCTTTCTTTTGTGGAGACTTTTTGTTGCTCCTGCAAAGCACAAAGCATCTCTGATTATGTACAAAGTGCCCCCAATAGGTATTTGAAAAACAGAAGCATTCTCTCCACCTACAAGCAATTTTGAAGTAGGCATTTTGTCCTTAACACTGGCCAAAATTCTAGGGAGTTCTAGTGAGCATATTGCCACTGTACTTTCTCTTCTACCCATTCAAATCACTATTATTTAAACTAATGGTAGTGAAGGGTCAGCAAATGTAGCAGTTAGAAGCACTGCCAATATCTCATTATCAAGATTACACCCTTCTGCTCTGTGTTAATTGCTCTGGAATAACTATTACCTTCTAGTTCTGTATCCATAGACACTAACATAGGTTAGAATCCCTGTTCTTTTTACCAACCTGAATTTTAAAAGACTACTGGGATTGCTTGCCTTTTTACTGAGTTACTGTCACTCTTTGTGAGTTAAATGTGAAAATCTGTTGAAGAATAATAACTAAATAATCAAGCAATCCTGAATATGTGTCCTTTATTAGAGGAATAAATGAGAAGTTGCGGTGGGCTCCTTCAAAGTAATTAGTATCCTATTCTCAAGTCTTCTGAAAATAGTGAGAATTTTCCTGCTACAAAATGGCCAGATGAACCAATTGGTTGCACTTAAGCTAAGGATGAGGCAGCTGTTCTTGAGCAGCTGGATTTAGGAATAGGGTCTGAGCAAAGAGCTAGGTTACAGCTGACTGTGGAACCCAGGAGTATCAAAGGACTCCCTGTGCTGTTTCAGATCCAGGTCAGTTTTATCTGGAAGCCAGGATGCAGGTTCTACACTCTCTGAAGTGTTAATCATGGGCAGGGGTCATGTTCAGGGGGAACCCCAAGTTTGTAGAAGAACAAAAAAAATACTTAAAAGAAGACAGCCACACCTCCCCAGTCTGATACCCCTGTGGGCACTTGGCAGGCTCATTAGCCACATACGTTGGGAGAAAAAAAATGGGAAAATGGGAGAGAGGAAGGTGAAAAGGAATGGAGTACATTATCCTGTAAACTTGCTGGAATCCCAAGTCCATGCAATTCAATTTGCTTCAATTCCCTCGTTTTTAAATCTACTTTTTAGGGACCTGCAAGTAATGTCTTAGATGATTTACTTGTTGTGACAGGCTTTGTAAAGTTGTAGAGCCAAGTCAAAATCTTTTTTTCTAATTTGTTTCCCCCCCCCCAAAGTGCAACCTCCTTTTTCTTGCTCTTCACAAAGGACTGCTTTATAGTGTTGACGACTAAGCTTGCAGCTGTAGAAAATGCTGTAGTAATGCAAGTCATTTTAAGAGGGATGGCTGCTTAAAAATGAACACAAGAACAGGAATGGTTATTGTTTCCATTAACGCAGACACTTCCCATCATGGTTTTGTGTGTGTGTGTGTGTGTGATTACACTATTAGTCAAATGTGCAGCTATTTTTTTTTGCCTTGCAGAGCAGATAAGAGTGTCTGCCTGTGAAATTGCTTCTCCGCAGATGAGTCAGTGCAAAACTTAGTAAATGTGGTGCCCCATTTTGAATTGTTGTTTGCGAGATTTGAACAGTTCTTAGTGAAATTACTTGCATATCTATTTACTCGTAAATGTGCTTTCATTTAAAACGAAGCTGTTTGGGCACCCATCCTGCATCTTTATACAGCCATCATACCGATCTCATTATTATGGTGACTCATCAGAATCTTGCATGCATGCCTAGGTTTTACAGCCATTGGGTGCCATGAAAGGAGAAATTTGTTTTGCCTGGCAGGCATTGTCACTGACAATGTGAGACATGGGATTATTTTTGCTTCATTTACTTTTTGTCAAACCTTGGTAATGTTTCCCTTCCTCCACCTGTATTTGCCATCTGGCACCAGAACTTTGTCTCAGACCCAAACCTCTGTCAAATCGACTGCCTGGAGAACATGGTCTGAAAAAGCAGTAACAGCGGAATGACCCTTCTGCTGAGATGAGTGAAGCAATTCCGACAAGAGCCTCTGCAGGGATAAAGAGAGATCCCCTGACTCACTGTTCCCTCTTTTGGCCAGTGGGATTTTGGCACACAGCTGAATCCTTCCATGACGTTCCTCAAGTTGCTTCAGAGCACAGGTTCGAGACCTGCCTTAATTCTGCCTCTGCCTCCAGCATTAAAAGTATCAAGAGCTGAAACCAAACCAAACCAAACCAAACCAGCAGAACATTGGTTTCTCTCTTCTTCTTTTTTGGTAGGCTCATTTTTGAGTACAGTTAAGGTGCTGGAGGAGACTCTTGAGAGTCCCATGGACTGCAAGAAGATCAAACCTATCCATTCTGAAGGAAATCATCCCTAAGTGCTCACTGGAAGGACAGATCGCGAAGCTGAGGCTCCAATACTTTGGCCACCTCATGAGAAGAGAAGACTCCCTGGAAAAGACCCTGATGTTGGGAAAGATTGAGGGCACAAGGAGAAGGGGACGACAGAGGACGAGCTGGTTGGACAGTGTTCTTGAAGCTACGAACATGAGTTTGACCAAACTGCGGGAGGCAGTGGAAGACAGGAGTGCCTGGCGTGCTCTGGTCCATGGGGTCACAAAGAGTCGGACACGACTAAACGACTAAACAACAACAACAACAATGGCAATCATTGATAATAAAACAGATCAGTGAAGCTATTAGTTTCCAACAACTTAATGTATAGGATCCCTTAAAATAATATGGGGTAGTTCATCGTGGATAGTGCTATCAATTAAATAGTCATGATGGCTGCATGTGTAGGCCATGTATAGGGAGGCAGTATGTCTCTGAATATCAGTTGTTAAGGAACAATGGTAGGTATAGGCTGCTGTTCTCATGTCCTGCTGTGGGGAACTGTGGGGAACTGGATGCTAATGGGATAAGGCCTTTGGTCTGATCCATCAGGGCTCTCCTTATGTTCTCAATGGCCTCCCTTGATATACTAGATATTGCTAGACTGGACCACTTTAGACTTCCGATGGGGGAACTAAATGTTTCCTTGCTCTCCCAGTGCTACAGTCTATATAAAAACACACACATGTGCATATAGAACCAACCTTTGGCCAATCAAACAATCTATGGTCTTGTAAACTCTTGTGTGTGCATTTTATTGTTTGTTACTATGTTACATATTTTCATGTTGTAAACACCCTTTGATCCTTGAATGGTGGGTGGGATAGAAAATAAAGGCAGGCAGGCAGGCAGGCTACTTCAGCCAGCTTAATCAGTCAATTAATGAGCAAAGCATTTAGTTTTTAGAACTATATCGACATTTTATTTCTGAGGGAAGTAATGATTTTGAGCCATAGCATATTTTTGCTTTTGAGTTACTAGCCCTCATGCTCAAAATAGGTTGAGAATCATTGTAATGGATCTTAGATAGTCTTAGAGTGCTTACACATAGGCTTATATTTCTGGGTGCAAGAAAATGCTTTTACACTCTTGAGGAATCCTTCATTTTATTTTTTGTTGGTTTCTAGTTAGTATTATTCTTGTGGGTATTCCATTCTTCATAGTTCCTTCGGGTTTTCCATTCTCTTTTAATTGTACAAAAGCTCAACATGATTTTATTTTGTTTCCAGAAAGACTTGAATACAGAATTTATGAAGGTAATCTTATCCATGCGGTTTGGCTCAGATTCCGTTACTGTTGCAAGAGAATTAAGATTTTATGTTGTTCTTTGATGTTTCGCAGTGTGACTGGTGCATTTTTATCTGTGGCATCATTGTAAAGGAATACAAATAAATCTTGTTCACCTGGCCTTGCTAATTGCAGCTCTCTTCACTGTTAACTGTTGTTTGAAATTTGAACTCCTAGTGCTCTGAACCTGTGCCAAGAAGTGAAGGCTATTGTTCTCTTGGAAATAGCAAGCCTTTGACAAAAGGTCAACCTGCAGACTTCAGCACTATTTAAATTCTATTCATTAACTTCCTAAAGGAAGAGACTTTCCATGAAGATGGCCTGGCACAAAATGGATCTTCCATTAATAAACACACAAAAAATGAATTAAGAATAAGAAAAATCAAGGATTGTCCTGTCAGTTGCAAAGTAATAATGTAACATGTCATGACTTGAACCCAGTGCCCAGTCAAAAGAAATCGGCAATTCCTAGCACAGGATAAATTTAGAACTGTACATAACGCAGTAGATCTGCACGGCCACTGTGCTATATATTAGTAGCAGCTGCCTGTTTCTCTGCCTTAATTATCCAGAGGAAAAATAAGTAAGAAGGCAACTCAGGTAATGAACATATTGGCTGATGTCATTGTGTATCCCTAGTAACCAACATTGTCCTCTACTCAGTCCTGGTTCTTCAGGGGAAGATACAGCAACAAATGAGTCATAGTTTGGGGAAGCTCTAAAGCGTGGGTAGGCAAACTAAGGTCCGTGGGCCAGATCAGGCCCAATTGCCGTGTGGATCCAGCCCGCGGACGGTCTGAGAATCGCTGCGTGGATCGCCAGCGTGCATGCGTTCTTTCCCTCTCCCTCACATGGCGCCTCGTCCTCCTCACTCCCTCCTCCTGGCTTCTCCTTGCCCTGCCTAGAGGAGGAAGGGGGCTGGGCTTTGTTGGTGTGCTTGAGCGGGCGCCATTTTAAACAGCCCCTCTCCGGAGCCCTTTCACACTGGCTGCTGCCAGTCCCTGCCGCTCGCAAGACACAGGTGAGCAGCCACTGGGGCTCGTGGTGCTCTTGCATCATCCCCCCAAAAATATAGTTTGGCCCCCCACAAAGTCTGAGGGACAGTGGACTGGTCCCCTGCTGAAAAAGTTTGCTGGTCCCTGCCTAAAGACTATCTACCAAGGGTTTTTGGGGGGGGCAGCTTCTAAATTGCCAACACATTTTCCGCTTTCTTCCTGTTAGGATGCCACCTTGCTTTTTTGATTTTGATGTTTACCCCATGTCCAAGCTCGGGTTTGGGGAAGTTGAAGACCCTTAAAAAAAAAAGACAAATAACAATCACAAGGGCCGTTTTACCCATTGCAGCAATAGTTCTCTTGTATCCATGAGAATACTTAGAAGGCATTCGTAGGAGAGGGAGAGAGGCAGGCAAATACTACCCCGAGCTTGACTTCCCCTGCCCACTGAGCCATCTGCCACCAACCTCTCAATGGGGATGATTGCAAGGGAGAGAAGCAGGCAGGCAAAGAACCTTCTCCAGCTGGACTTTCCCCTCCAGGCCTTCTACCACCTCCACTCTTGATTCTTGATTCTGAATCTAAAATGCCATTGGACCTGAGAACAGCTTCATAGGTCAGAGAGAAAAACAAAAAACCACAGGAGAGCACTACAAATCTTTCTTTCTGTTCGATGGATAAGCTTCTGACAATCCCCTGGGGGCTCGTGGATCTCAACCACAGATGAGATGCCCCTTTGCCCATATTACACGATAGCAGGTACTACATGAAGCGGCTGAAACTGGCATTCCTGTAGCAGCTGTAATGTGTCAAAAGACCCAAGGGTGACCCAGTCCACCGCCTATAACTTTTCCTGCCTATTAACTGAATCAGAAATATTTAATGTATAAAGGGCACAGTTTCTCTACTAAGAGGAAGAAAAATCTCAGAAGTCATTTTATTCCTTTCCTCTTTTGTAAGCAGTTAAACTGAATGCCATTTTCGAACGGATTCAGCTGCCACTAATCCCTCTCCCAATACATTCTGATTAGTGTTACATGCATGTTTGGATTTACAATTCAGCAATATCTCTTTTGATCTCATGGGGTATCCCTAATGCCCTTTTTATATCTACTGCCAGCTTCTCCAGTCAACAGTAAACAATTTTTAATAGGTGGTTTTTGCTTGGCAATACTGCAAAGCACAGTCAGAACAGTGTGTGCGTGTGTGTGTGCGTGTGTGTGTATTATATTATATATTATATTATATCAGTGATGGGCAACCTTTTGAGTTTGGTGTGTCAAAATTCGCCAAAAAAACGAGCATAACTCGGGTGGTGTGTCACTTCGAGAAAAAAACACCATAATTTCACGATATTTCTAGTTTAAATAACAAAAATATACAGTATAATTGTAATATATAACTGTATTTAATAAACCAAAACCTAATTATTTAACCAAACCAAACCAAAAATCCCTTATTTATCACAAACTGCCCAAAGTTGTTGAGCTTTTTGAGCAGAGCTGCTAACCAAAGTTTTGGAGGTTTTTTTGGGGGTGTGTGTGTGCAAAAGTTGCTTTGCTTTTGGGGGGGGGGATGCCCCAAAGCTGCTGCGCTTTTTTTGGGGAAAAGAGAACAGAAATAAATGACAAATAATACCTTCGCTGGAACTAACACGCAGCACCGACATAGTCTGCCAAAGCACCAAAAAACCCAGCACAGAACAGGTTAAAAAACGAACGCTGTTACACCCAATCATAGTCTGCCAAAGCGCCAGAAAAAAAAACAGTACAGAAAGGGTTAAAAACCAATTTCTGGCTACCAGCAATAACAGAGACAAGCTGTAGGAGGAGCGGGAGAACAAATGGGGGGGGGGGGAACCAACAACAACAGCGTGAACTGATGGGGCACGTGCCAGCATTGAGGGCTCTGCGTGTCACATCTGACACACGTGTCATAGGTTCGCCATCACTGTATTATATTATTATATTATATTATGTGCACCTGTAGCTCAACAAGGTAAGAGGCATTAAAAATGAAAGGTTTACCTTAACATTTTTGTGGTGACTCATTTTAAAATGTCAAGCTAAAAATAGCTCTGCTGCCAGCAGAAGCATAGAAAACAACCCGTCTTGCTGTGTGCTCCTATCTTTTTGATCAGTGATGATGTGCTAATGGATTTTCATTTCTTCTGAGTCATCTCTGCATGGCTGCAGGACAAATCCTGCACAAATCCCTGTTATTTTACTCCGGTCAGGAAATAGTATTTTGTGTGTCTGCCTTCATGCACCTGCACTCGATATTTTTCCAGGAGTGGTTACATTAATCAATTACAGCACCAGTAGATAATTTTCTTCTGTTCAGCCTATGCTGCACTGACTGCTACTATTTATAGGGCACCCAGCTTAGTACTTCTGCTAGCTCATGTATTCTCCCTTCTGGAAGCAGTAGAATGAATACTGTTAATGCCTATGGCAGACCCTTAGGTTCCAGACCTATTGCAACCCTGAGTCCCATTGAAGCTTCTGTGTCTATTTCATCATCATCGTCGTCATCAAAGTGTTGTGTGTTTTATTTAAAGACATTAAAAATGGCTAACATCAATGTTGCTGCTGTAAATACCCTACTCCTTGTGTTCACTTGCTGCACCACAGTTTGTGGGGGGGGGGGGTCAGAGAGAATGCCCATAGATCTTATTAGTATTTACCATTTTGCAAACACTGAATATCAACACACTTGTAATGAACGTGAGCCCAAGCTGTAAATACCACTCTTTACAACAGCAAATATGTGGTACACTTTTTAATTAAATAATCAATCAATCAATCAATCAATCAATGTGCCAGAAAAGCTGTACCTGTGGTAAACAAGTTTGGTCCAAGATGTTCTGCTTCCTCAATCCTCTGCCTCGCAATAAGCAAAGGCAGAGTAGACAACTTTCCCAGTATATTGTTACGCTCTGTAGGTCAGATCCATCTTCTTCTGCTGTCCCAAACAAAACCCAAATCTATGGCCACTTCTCCTCCTGGTGGTCAGTCCTCCTCCTGGTGGCAGAACTGCTTCTGATTTATTGTGCGAAAATTATATTTAGGGGAGCATTTTAGAAGAAAAGGAGGGTTACATCTTTTCAAAATCTGTTTGGAAAGAAGGGATCCAGGCTCCCCTTTCAAAATGCAAGCCATTGTCTTAAAGGTCAGAAAATTAAACATTTTTTCCTACCAAGATTTTAAGACTCTGGATTTCACTGCTGATTGACTGTCTTCATAAAATTCTTTACAAGGAAACAATTGGACCCTTTTTGTCAAAGCACATACAGAAATGCAAATGGCTTTGCATTTTTCCATAACTTGCAGTTAATCAACTGTATTCATCGCCTCTGAGGGGGGATGCGTTTGGGTTCCAGCTCATAACCAGAATTTAAATGTTATGGAAGAAACACTTGAGTTTGTATTTCTCTATAGGCAACTACGACCAGATAACATCCAGGGATTTTATTTATGCAGTAAAATATTCAACTTCTCACTGCAGACAATTTACCCAATACGCTCCCCAACCACACTGTAGGCCAAGTAGTGGGCAACATTTGCAAACGAAAGTAAAATGAGTTAATGCTGAAAACATTAAAGGTAAAGGTAAAGGGGCCCCTGACCATCAGGTCCAGTCGTGTCCGACTCTGGGGTTGCGGCGCTCATCTTGCTCTATAGGCCGAGGGAGCTGGCGTTTGTCCGCAGACAGCTTCCGGGTCATGTGGCCAGCATGACAAAGCTGCTTCTGGTGAACCAGAGTAGCACACGGAAACACCGTTTACCTTCCCGCCGGAACGATACCTATTTATCTACTTGCACTTTGATGTGCTAGGTGGGCAGGAGCTGGGACCGAGCAACGGGAGCTCACCCTGTTGCAGGGATTCAAACCGCTGACCTTCTGATCAACAAGCCCTAGACTTTAACCCACAGCGCCACCTGGGTCCCCCTGAAAACATTAAAAAGCAATAATCATTAGTTTTTATCAGTGTTTTTCAAGGAGCTTGTTACAGGTTTCCAGAAGGATTAGTACAGTACTCTCAGACATTTCAGTTATTGAAAATGAGCAGCTGTCAGAAGGCAATAGATTTTGGTTGCTGCCATGGCCAGGTCTGGATTTGCATCCATGGCTAAGAACTGAGAATGCTCAGTATTGTGTAACTTGCCCCATCCAGCCCTGATTTCTCAGGGTCTTCCAGTCCATGAGTCCTTAACCTTTCCGGGCCCTGCATCTCCCCTTGGCCCAAGCATGTATTTGGGGAACCACTCCTGAGTGCTCACTGGAAGGACAGATCCTGAAACTGAGACTCCAATACTTTGGCCACCTCATGAGAAGACAAGACTCCCTGGAAAAGACCCTGATGTTGGGAAAGATGGAGGGCACAAGGAGAAGGGGACGACAGAGGACGAGATGGCTGGACAGTGTTCTCAAAGCTACGAACATGAGTCTGACCAAACTGCGGGAGACAGTGGAAGACAGGAGTGCCTGGCGTGCTCTGGTCCATGGGGTCATGAAGAGTCGGACACGACTAAACGACTAAACAACAACAATTAAATTGGAAGTAAGTCATAGAATCATAGAGTTGGAAGAGACCACAAGGGCCATCCATTCCAACCCCCTGCCAAGCAGGAAACACCACCAAAGCATTCTTGACACATGTCTGTCAAGCCTCTGCTTAAAGACCTCCAAAGAAGGAGACTCCACCACACTCCTTGGTAGCAAATTCCACTGCCGAACAGCTCTTACTGTCAGGAAGTTCTTCCTAATGTTCTTGTAATTCAGAATACAAGAACAGAAAACAAAATAGACTTACATCTTGCAAATTCCCCCCTTCTATTTTTGATGCCTTCCTCGGACTGCAAGTACAGCAATAGAGTGGAGACCTTAAGATCCTGGCAGGCCGTGAAGCATTTTTAGTGGACTGTATTTCATGTTGGTGGGAAAGCCGTAGTGCTGGCCTGTTTTAGCTGTGGCAGAAGAGAGAGAAATTTAGGAAGCTGGTATGGAGATGAGCTGATAGGAAAAGCTTCTCCTGCTAAGTTAAAAGGAACAACAGCTCTTACTGTCAGGAAGTTCTTCCTAATGTTTAGGTGGAATCTTCTTTCTTGTAGTTTGAATCCATTGCTCCGTGTCCGCTTCTTTGGAGCAGCAGAAAACAACCTTTCACCCTCCTCCTCTATAGTATTCGTATGTTGATGATGTTGTTGTCATGACCTTCCCTAAACCAGGCGGTGACCTAGTGGTGGGTTCCAGCCACCTTTTGAGGACCATTCATCTGATCACTTGTTTTCATGTATCTTCTTTAACGTATTAAATGCTTCGCTTACGGAATAAAAGCAATCATTATGACTGCTCTCTGGAGTGGAAGTATCAGATCAACAGAGAATTCATTCAGCTAGTAAGACTTGTCATAATTGTAAATAATTGCTAAATAAGTTTAACAAGAGATAGTGGAGAAGACTTTTTTAAACAACATTTTTTTATTGATTTTCCATTTTGTAATATTTAATCACATCATCATTATGCACTTTACTTCGTTTAGCTCTTAAGAGCATATTGACTCCCCTTTCTCCCGCCTTGTGGTTTTCAAAGTTAACCTCTATATCATAGCATTTATACATTTTCCAATTTACATTTCACTCATTTGAAGTGTCTTGATTTTAAATAAATATAAAAAGGTGAATGCGGTTAATGTTGCAAGTCTTCGTACAACCCTGCCAGTGTTATAAGTTGCTTACAGTGGTGCTTCAAAAATTGTATAAATTTACTCCACTCTTTTTTGCAATGCTTGATCACGCTGGTTTCAGATTTTCCCGGTTAGCTTCGCCAGTTCTGCAAAGTCCATCATCTTCACCTGCCACGTCCGTTGGTACTTCTTGTTACTTCCATTTTTGGACTAAAAGAATTCTTGCTGTAGTTGTTGCATACATAAACAGTTTCTCATCTCTCATTGGTATCTCTTCACCCACTATACTCAGGAAAAATGCTTCTGGTTGTTGTTTTTTAAATGTATTTTTATGCATTTTCTTTAACTCATTATATATCATTTCCCAGTAAACTTTTACCTCTTTACATGTCCCACCACATATGATAAAAGTTGCTTTTCTTTTCTTTACATTTCCAATACACCTTAGCTCTTGTCTTATACATTTTATTAAGTTTAGCTGGTGTTAAATACCACCTGAACACCATTTTCATAACATTTTCTTTTAATGCACTGCATGCGGTGAATTTGATACCGTCATTCCATAATCTTTCCCATGATTCTAACTGAATATTACAACAAAAAGCCTTAGCCCATTGTATCATTGCCATTTTAACCTCTTCATCTTTGGTAATAATGGAGAAGACTTTAAAAAAAGGTTTGTGTCAAAGACCCAGCCTTCTAGTCTAAACCAGCGGTCCCCAAACTACGGCCCGGGGGCCGGATGTGGCCCAATTGGCCTCCCAATCCGGCCCGCGAAAGGTCTGGGGATCGGCATGGCCATTATGCACTTAAAAAAAAAAATCCCAGTGAGAGCCATTTTACCCCCCTGCGTCACCTCTTCCTCGCCGCCAGGAGCCTGCGCCTGTCCTGAGCGCAGCAGCAGCGCCACGGAAGGGAAGCATGGCACAGGCTCCTCCTGGGCGCCGCCTGTGGCCGCTCCTCCTCACGCTGCTCCTCCACACAGGCCCATCTAGGCTAGTGGCATCACGTCTCTCTCCTCCTCCGAGGACTCAGCGCCGCACCTCCTTCTCCTTTCCCCTGCGCTGGGTTCCGCTCAGTCGAGCTTCACCCACCAGCGCATGCACAGCTCTTGCTGGTCCTGCGGTGCGTGCACTGGTGGCGAAGCTTGACTGAGTGGAACCCAGGGCTGGGGAAAGGAGGAGGCGCGGCGCTGAGTCCTCGAAGAAGAGAGACGCAGCGCAGCCTCTCAGCCCGGAGGAGAAACCTTCCCTCCTCCACAGCTCGCTTTAAAGCAGCGAAGCTGGGCAGGAGCCGGGCTGCTCGTTCCTCCCCGCCCCTTTGCTGCCTCCCCCAACTGCGGCTCCTGTGCCTGCACTTGTGAGAGCCAGCAGCGGGACAGGAGCCTTTTCGGGCTTGCAAGAGCAGGCAGAGGAGCCCAGAGTGTGCCCAGGAAGGCGGTGGGAAAAAGCGGCGCTGCGCCTTTAAGGGACTCTGAACGGAGCTCCTGGCTCGCCCCGCCTGCCTCCGCTCAGCTTCTTCCGCTGGGCTGCTTCAGCTGCCTCGGCTCCTCAGCCCCAGAGCCCAGAGCCCAGTCCAAAAGGCAGCTCCGCTGACTTTTCTCCTCCTGGCTCCACAGCCCTGGGCAGCAACAAAGGAGACCTGCCTAATCTGCCCTAGGACCCCAAAATATCAATCTCCCGCTGTGTGCGTGTGTGCGTGCGTGCGTGCGTGTGTGTGTGTGTGCGCGTGTGTTCATCCTGGTGTTTACCTCATTCATCTCTTAAGGCAGCTGGGTCTCCCCCCTCTCTCAGTGCCAGGCTAAGAGCTCACTTACTTTGCAGTAAGTTCAACGGGAATCAGGCAGGGCTCCCCATGAAACGTGGCTAAAGCCATTTGTCTCTTCCAATGTTTTTTATGATGATCAAATTCAGTTTTAAACTTTCAGATACAAAGTTCCCCCTTCCCCTCTCCAGACACCAAAGACCAGTACTGTACAGTTATAGTTTTTTTGCCATCTGTTTTTAGAGCAATACTGTATTATAAAGAATTAATGGTGTCACTTTGGACTGCCTTGAATGAATGTGGCAGCATCTCCCTCCTTGAACCCACACCCCCAGTCTTCCCTCCATGAAGGCAGCATCTCCCTCCTTGAACCCACACCCCCAGTCTTCCCTCCGTGAAGGCAGCATCTCCCTCCTTGAACCCACACCCCCAGTCTTCCCTCCATGACCCCACACCCGAGGGAGAGGTTCACCCGTGGGGGGCTGAGCCGCCTCTCAACAACTCTGGAAAATGGAAAATGGAGTCTCTGTCCCTCCGGACTCTCTATCTCTGCTGCGCACCCAGAGAGAAACATGGGGTGGGGTGGGGCGCGGCAGGTGTCCTTGTGCCACCCCCAAAAATAAAAAATAGTCCGGCCCATTTGGGGCCTGTTGGTGAGGAGAGGCCGGGGCCTCGATTTTTGGTCATCCCGGCTTCCTCCTCAGGCCCTTGGGTACGTTGAGAGAGGGCCTGCCCTGCTTAGGGGCCTTGCTGCCTGCTCCTGCCTTCCACCTGGTGGCCTCTGTTTTAACTGCTTATTGAGCCAGTGCAGGGCTGGGGGGTGGGGTAGGGAGAGTGTGTGTGTGTGCGTGCGTGCAGTCTCTGCGTCCAATCCCTGTGTCCCTGGGGCACATGCTCAGTAGCGCGGAAAACGGGACACAGGGAATCTGGATGCAGAGACACAGGGACTTTATTATATAGGATGCAGATAAGCATGTTTCCCCTTATTTTGCACAATTTGTTCCTTTGCTTTCTACCTGCACTTCAAGAACTGATGCAGAGACTGTGCTTGGGGTCCCCATAACTTTTGAAATTCCTTGGTTGTGTTACTCAGGGCAGAAAAGCAGGGTAATTCTGACGTTGGCATCAAGACTTTGAACCCACCCACCCCAATGGAAATATGCATGATGCCCCTTCCTTGTTGGGGGTTTTGAGGTCAAGGAGAGCCTTTCAGAGAGCTGTGGGGGATCTCTTGAGTTTGAGAGGTTTCCCTACAGACTATTTTTGTTGAGTAGTCTCCCTCCTCCCAGTTTTGTTGTTGCTGCTATTTCAGTTTGTGTTCTGGCTACTGCTGCTCAATGAATTAGCTTTGCTCTGCTGCTTTAATTTCTGCTTGTCAATGCTGGCTGCGTTGTAGAGCCTCTTTGGTCCCCAAAGGCAGCATATACATAGTCTTTTAGCCCTCCCCCATGACTAGCAAAATAACTGTTTAATTTTTTTTATTTAATGTATACTATTTTGCATAATATTTATTTTAATGTGTAAATTCAAAAGTTTATTTGTTTTTTAAATTTGTATCCTACCTTTTCACTAAATGGTGCTCAAAGCAGCTAACAGCAGTAAAATTCAAAATAATCAAAACATAACGAGTCAGGTGAAAGAAATAAAAACATCAAGTTGAAACATACAGTGGCCATAACCAATCGGCCAAAGGCATGTCTAACTGAAAATGTCTTTGCTTGACGATTGAAGGTCATTAGAATAGTGGATGGCTTGATGAAGATGTCATCCCAGTGTGCAGCAGCTGTGAAAAGCAAAAATTTCATCTTGAGGATTATTTGGAAAGGGGCCGAAAATAAAACGGCTGATATCTTAACGGCTGTTACACAAATCTGTGGTGCGGCAACGCTTGGTATGGTACAATCGGTGGTGCAACAACAACACTTGGAGTACTGCGTAAAGTTCCGGTTGTCTCCCTTAAAAAATGGTATTGCAAAGCTGGAAAAGGCTTATAAAAGGGTAATAAAAGTGGTCAAGGGCCTGGAGAAACCCTGCTGTGAAGAGACATAACACATTTGTGACATTTCAGCTTAGATAACAAGTGGGTAAGGGCTGGATAAGATTATTCGCAGGATGGAAAAGTGGATAGACATATATATTCCTTCCCTTCTCATAATTCTAGAATGTAGGACTATCCAGCTAAGTTGAAAGTTTCAAAACAGACAAAAGAAAGTACCCCATACACAGTAGGTAAACTGGACACATTTAGGCATGGCAGGTTTATAAGCCAAGAGAAGGAATATAAGAAAGGTTTTGAAGTATTGCTTTAATTTAATACACCTGGGTGGGTGGGTGATCTCTGGCGGAGGTGAGATGCAAACATTTTAGAGAGGGATTGCTGGTGTATCGAATGCCAGTCAGCGGCTGAAGCACATGGAAGATCTCCAAAGAACTTTATGAGAATCCACTGTCATGCAAAATTTACCGCAGCATGAAGCCACAGTGTTGGATTGCATGCGCGACAGAAGAAAAGCATGATAGAAATTTAATTCCCATGTTGCTTGTTCCCATACAGACTTAGCAGGGGGTGGGATGCAGTTCTCGGAAGCACCAACTTTCTATTCACGCCCATATGGAATTTGGGAAATGCTTGCTAGTGTGCATAGCAGCAGAAATGAGACTTAGAGCAACATGAGTATGCATTTGTGCAACTGAAGGTAGCATGTGACCTCTGTACCTCCCCTAATTTGCAAAGGTAGCACCTTAATCCCTGCTGAGTTACCCTTCTAAATATTTCCTCTTTTCGTTCTGTAGAGAAGAAAGTGTTGCCTTGCCCCTTCACATTCTCTTTCTAGCAGTAAATGAGCTGTGCCTTTTCTTTTCTCTAAAGTGTGTTCATAAGAAGGGATGCGGGTGGTGCTGTGGGTTAAACCACAGAGCTTAGGGCTTGCCGATCAGAAGGTCGTTGGTTCGAATCCCTGCGATGGGGTGAGCTCCCGTTGTTCGTTCCTGCCAACATAGCAGTTCTGTTCTGGTTCGCCAGAAGCGGCTTTGTCATGCTGGCCACATGACCTGGAAGCTGTACGCTGGCTCCCTCGGCCAATAACACGAGATGAGCGCCACAACCCCAGAGTCGGTCATGACTGGACCTAATGGTCAGGGGTCCCTTTAACCAAGCACCTTGCATGGTTAAAAACCCCGAATCTTAGATAGATAGTGTGATAGATAAAAAATTAGTGTGAGTTCGTATGAACATAAAGGTAATTTTTTTTTAAGTCCCCCCCCCATGCTTTAAGAAACCTTGAATGGAAGTACTGTAGCTCAGAGACAGAGAACAAGGTTTGTATCAGTTTCAATTCCTGGAATCCTCAGGTACAGCACAGAAAACCACTGATCTGAAACCCCAAGGAGCTATTGCCTCCCGGTGTGCTGTAGACCGTGACCCAGTTCACACATAATGCTAAGCTAAACTATGGCCAAGCATAAATGCACAAGTGTGCAAGGTACACATAGCAAAAATTTGGTTAAATCACTTATAGCCATGGCTTGGCTTAATGTCACATCTGAAGTGAGCCAGTACTGAGTTATATGCCTTTAGTGCAGGGGCTAGCAAACTTTTTCAGCAGGGGGCCGGTCCACTGTCCCTCAGACCTCGTGGGGGGGCTGGACTATATTTTGAAGGGGGAAAAAATGAATGAATTCCTATGCCCTACAAAGTACCCAGAGATGCATTTTAAATAAAACGACACATTCTACCCATGGAAAAATACCCTGATTCCCGGACCGTCCATGGGCCGGATTTAAAAGGCGATTGGGCTGGATCTGTCCCCCTGGGCCAAAGTTTGCCTACCCATGTATAAGGCAGTTAGTATAAAGCAGTTTCCTACCTTGTTCATATAAAAGTTCATTTAGCACAGTGGTTAATCTTTATTCAGGGGTGTGTGTGAGAGAGAGAGAGAGAGAAAGAGAGAGAGACAGAGACAGAGACCTTCCAACTGTCCCGCGAAAACATCCCCTTTATCACGCAAGATCTCAGTGGCAATTTTGGGTGCCGCACTCTTGCCCAATAAAAAGCGCAGAGCCCCAAAACGCATGTTTTTGGATGCCATGCAAATCACACTCCCTCCAAAAAAGCAGGTGTGAGACGCAGGTCACGTTACTTGCCTGGGAACATATCCCGGAAGATGTGTGTCCCAGCTTTACGTCATAAAATGTTGGACAGTACGTTAAAGCAACTGGAGGCTGTGGGCTTAGGAGACTTTGGGAAGCCAAAACTTAATAGCATCTGATAAACCTTGTTCTCTTCTTTACTGTTCCTAAGTTGCTTAAAAAAACAGACCTGTATCTTTAGTGCAAGGAAATATAAGCTGTTGTTAAAGTAAAGGACTACAGTGGTACCTCGGTTTATGAACACAATTGGTTCCAGAAGTCATAAACAGTTCATAAACAGAAGCGTTCATAAACTGAAGCGAACTTTCCCATTGAAAGTAATGGAAAGTGGATTAATCTGTTCCAGACGGGTCCGCGGAGTACTCAACCTGAAGCGTACTTAACCCGAAGCATGGGTGTAATTTGTTCCGGAAGTCTGTTCATATACTGAAGCGTTCATAAACTGAAGCGAACTTTCCCATTGAAAGTAATGGAAAGTGAATTAATCCGTTTCAGATGGGTCCGCGGTGTTCGTAAACTGAAAATTCGTAAACCGAGGTGTTCATAAACCGAGGTTCCACTGTATTGGATATAGATATGAATCCTTATCAAAACTTTTAATCAGCGATTTGTTCCAAACCTAATGAGGCTCCCACTGCCAAACTGAGATCATTTCAGTAACGTCGGAGTTTTAAAACTGAGAATATGTGCAAAGAATAGGAAGTAAAGGAGATCCTCATATGGTCAGTGAGTCCTTCTTTATCTCTCCCTTTCGAAAAGCAAAAGTAAAGCTGTACCGTGTTTCCCCTTTTTTAAGACACCGTCTTATAACTTTTTTCCCTCAAAAAAACACACAGTGGCTTATTTTCAGGGGGTGTCTTTTTTTAAAAAAAGTGCTGGTACAACTGGGACCCACTGGCTCAGGATGCTCAGTGCTCTCTTCTGCGCGCTGCTGGGCGCGTTGTTGGCGCTGCCAGTTCCGAGCGCCTGCAGGGTGGGGTGGGGGTGGCAGTGCTTTAAACCCCCAACCCTTTAGAAAGCAATGGAAGTTATGGACCGTAACAATCCTTAAGAGGCGCAGGTCTTAAAAAACCCCTGGTATCACCCTTGAAGCACAGCCTTCCAAAGTCGGGGGGAAGAGGTCTGTTTAGACAAAGGAAAGGATCGGGGTGATTCTGCGCCCTGGGACCCACAGAACTACTTTAAAAATCCCAACCTGGGGGGGGGGGTCAAATAGTGAAGCCCCATAGCCCTGTAGCAACAGAAGGCACATTCTGAAGCACCCGAGCTGTTCGGTTCCATAAATAATCCAGGAATTGTAAAATTAACAACAATAATGGGGGGCACTCTATCCAAAGAGTTAAGAAGGAATGGGAAAGTGTTGAGTTATATATGGAAAAATATGGAAAGGAAAGTTAGTTAAAGATAAAAAATAAATAATTATCGCAAGGGAAAAAATAACATCATAAAGGGTAATAATATTAAATATAAAATAGACAACACAACAGAAAAAGCAAGTATATGACTAAATGAGATCGCACAGGAGTGAGGGAAGTGGGGAGAGAGGGAGGGGGGTAAGGAATGGAAGGAGGCAATGGTTGGAGGAGGGTATAGGGGGATGAATTAAAGGAAAATTAAGACTGGGAGGCGCATGGTTTTTGTTTTTTAAAGATGCAAAGGCTTGCAATCAGCCAAAGTATAGAGCCCAACTTCCAGGAGACTGCGATCTACTTGCGGATTTATAAACTGGAGGTGATCTACCCCCGTTTTATTGGTGTTCAGGTCAGAGTTGTTTTTAGAGAGAGGAAATATCCCATTTTTGAGGTTAAAGTAAAAGTTCCTGACCTTTTTTTTATAATGAGGAAATGCTGCTAAAACTCCGTTCTTCATTCCACGAAGGGGAGAGGGGGCGGGGCCGGGTGCTCAAAGACAAAAGAAATGGAAAAGGAGATAGCGATCAACTGCAGCCTCCTGCAGCCGCCGGGAGAGGCAGGGGCTGCAGCCGAGTGCTGCTTCGCAAACAAACGGGGGAAAGTGCTTAGAACCCAGAGAATCCAGCTGAAAAACACGAAGCAGCAACAGCAATTGCACACACACCATCCCAAGCCAGCACAGTAACCAAGTCCCAAAAGCAAGAAAGGACTCAGCAAACACTGCTGTGGCTGGCGTTGCTGCTGCTGACTCGGGGAGCTCAGTGCTCTCTTCCGCACAGCGCCTATCACTATGGCTTATTTTCGGGGTACGGTTTATATTTCTCAAATGCTTAGAAATGCTGCTATGGCTTATTTTATGACTACGCCTTAAAAAGGGGGAAACACGGTAGTTGTCAGTAATCCAGATCCCACACAGAATTGTTCATGGAATTGCAAAAAACAAACATTCCTGATTTTAAATATATCTAGTCGGTGTATGTCATTTAAAAAAATGATCTGACTCATTTGTTTAATCTATCATCACCCATTGCCATCATGTTCAGCCTTCCAGATAATTTGAACCACTTTCTTGCAGGTTACTTTTCCTAAGTGGCACTCTAAACCTTTCACATTCAGAAATAAAAGAATTAAAAAACGTAAAATGACTTGGGGCCGTCAGGTTATGCAGACAGCAAAGAAGCCTTGACATGTGATTTTAATACTTTTATCTTTTTCCTCTGGTCAACTTGCCTTGTTTTAAATCACAACGTGAGATACCCTAAGGCACAGACACTGCAGATTTGGAATTTTGTAGGCTGTAAACATTCACAAAAGGCCAGTGATGTTCCACTTTTCATGTCACTTTGGTACAAATGAGGAAGAACTGGACATGTCTCTTACAAAGGGGAAATATCTGATGAAGTGTGCATGCACATGAAAGCTCATACCAAAATAAAAACTTAGTTGGTCTTTAAGGTGCTACTGAAGT
This sequence comes from Zootoca vivipara, assembly GCF_963506605.1. NCBI lineage: Eukaryota > Metazoa > Chordata > Lepidosauria > Squamata > Lacertidae > Zootoca > Zootoca vivipara. The sequence goes on from NC_083287.1 coordinate 45,454,834, forward strand.
AATTTTTTTTAATTTTGTTTCGACTCAGACCAACATGGCTACCAACCTGTAACTAGAAGGGGAAATAGTTTTACAATATCATGTTTTTAAGGAACATGCTACATTTTCTTGTTCTGTAGGAAGACCACAGTGTTGGACTCAAGTGTGCACTCTCTTTAACTGAAATGGCTTCAATACAGAAATCCTGGCTGGAAATCATTAGGATAAGAATCATTCTTCATTATCAATTAATACATTGTGTTAGGTCACCCCCCCTCTTCCTTTTATGTTACTAAGCAGGCAAAGAGATACGAAGCCAGCTGTAGTCCATCTTGTCAGATGAGTTAAGCCCTTTATATATCTAGATGGAAGAAGGGGAGGGGGAAATCCTCTTTGAATTTATTTATTTCATGCTTGCATTTTCCAGACCCTCTTCCCTCCTGTCTATGTTGCAGGTTGTTAGGAACAATAATTTCAATATCATTTAAATAAAAATAGTACAATAGTTAAAGAATAGTACAGTAAGGTAAAGGTAGTTAAAGAATAGTACAGTACTCTAAGTCTATCAAAATGAATGGCTTGGTAGCAAGATTTTAAACTTTCTTAATGGTATCCAGATGTTAATTTTTTGTTGATCATATGCTGCTCATGTTGCTTCTTTCCACAACAGAAATAATCCAGGTCACTTCTGGAAGGTGGGAAAGTGCCTGGTCTGTTGTTGTTGTTGTTGTTGTTGTTTAGCCGTTTAGTCATGTCCGACTCTTCGTGACCCCATGGACCAGAGCATGCCAGGCACTCCTGTCTTCCACTGCCTCCCACAGTTTGGTCAGACTCATGTTTGTAGCTTCGAGAACACTGTCCAACCATCTTATCCTCTGTCGTCCCCTTCTCCATGTGCCCTCCATCTTTCCCAACATCAGGGTCCTTTCCAAGGTGTCTTCTCTTCTCATGAGGTGGCCAAAGTATTGGAGCCTCAGCTTCAGGATCTGTCCTTCCAGTGAGCACTCAGGGCTGAATTCCTTCAGAATGGATAGGTTTGATCTTCTTGCAGTCCATGGGACTCTCAAGAGTCTCCTCCAGCACCATCATTCAAAAGCATCAATTCTTTGGTGATCAGCCTTCTTTATGGTCCAGCTCTCACTTCTATACATCACTACTGGGAATTACATCACGTGCCAGACGCGGCACTTCAGGATGCGGCCTTTTCATGTTGCGAAAGCGCCTCCGGAACGGATCCCGTTCGCAACCAGAGGTATCTGTATTTCTTCCAGAAATCTTAATTCTGGCTTGGGATTCATCCAGTCCAGCCTTTCACATGATGAATTCTGCATATAAGTTAAATAAGCAAGGTCTGAGTGAGTCCAATAAGTAATTACTTATTTTCTAGCATATCTGCAGGTAGTTGACTTACTTTCTCGTCTATGCATAGGCTGAGTTTACATAAAGGCTAAGTGAAATAAGACCATATATAACACAAAATAGTATGCCATGTATATATCCATAGCTTTGTAGAGGATGTGTTTTTGTTTCTTTAATTTAAAAAATAGGTTTTCTCTTCCCGCTTCTCAGTAGAGTTCTGACCAGTTGAATTCTAAGTTTATGTACCTAAGATCTCCTAAGTGCACTTGATATCTCCACATCTTTCAATTTGAGGAAGCAGGAACCCAGGTAAATGAACCCAAGGCTCCTTCCCACTCAGACCAGGCTCCCAGAAGAATATCTGGTGAGTCCCAAAGTCCTTTCGCTTTTGGATTATCAACCACATGCCACTTGTTCCTAAGCTAAATGGCTCCAATTTTTTCCCTTGTAATGTTTTTTCCTAGATCCAACTTCTCTCCTAACTTCACTTTTCTGTACTAAACAGTATTAGTTGCCCCATCTCTTTGCAAAACACCTTGACGAGTTGTTTGTTTTTACAATCAAGTGGCGTATAACTTTTATTAAATAAATAAATATCCAGGAACTGGATTCAGAGAATAACCGAGCTGTAGTCCTGTTGCTACCTTATGAGCCTTATAGAAAACCCTTTGGTAACAAGCCCTTATTCCAGGCAACACTGTTAGGATCACAACAATGCCTTCCGTGAGTTCTCTCACTGCCATGCACTTTGTGAGAACTTCTTTGAAATAATGCCCATACAGTGGTACCCCGCAAGACGAATGCCTCATGCAACAAAAAACTCGCAAGACGAAAGCGTTTTGTGTTGCGCGAGGCGTCTCGCAAGACCAAGTTTCCTATGGCCGTGCTTCGCAAGACAAATAGGAACGCATTAATTAAATGGGTAGACCGGGTAAATGGTAAAATGTGCAAGATGAAATCTTCGCTATACGAAGCGACTCGCAGAACAAGTTAATTTTGTCTTGCGAGGTACCACTGTACTTAAAAAGTAGAGTACAAAACATCAAATGTGACGCACTAACAAAGTGAAAGATAAACAACTCTCAAGGGGTAACTGATATAATAAGCAACTGAAATCCCTTAGTGGCCATGCAGTGAAACTTAATGCATGTTTACTCAGAGGTAAGTCCCGTTGTGCTTGGTGGAGCTGTCTCCCAAGTAAGTGATAGAATTGTGGCTTTATTGGGAATCAGCCCCACTTGAATAATATTGGACTTTTGAGTAGCATGCAAAGGGATTCCACTGCAATCTATAGAGAAGTATACTGTAGATTCAAATATGTATCTGGCCTGTCTTTGCAGACTTGGCAAGTTTGGCCTTTCTGTTTTATAGTGTGAGATACAATTTGTGTCAAAATAGACTGAAGAACAGGATGCTGACTTAAAAAATAATAATGAAGAATGCTTCTTGTTTCTACAGATGCTAGTTAATTCCTTAGCAGATGCTGTTAATTATGCTATTTGTTTTAGCCTAAATAAAGTATGGTTTAGCTATTGGTTGGCAGAATATGCTCCCCACTATGGATTCCTTTGGACAACTCTCACAAGACATTTATTTCTGCTTGGCTCAGGTGGGGAGTAAGATCTCTGTCAGATGAATAGTGCATTCCAAACTGATTCTCCCTCAGCCTCAGTCATATCATCATCATAAGCTTCTGAGGTAGGTGAGGCTGTGAGATAACGACTAGGCCAGGGGTCAGCAAGATTTATCTTGCCTGGGCTGGATCAGTCTTGCAGAGATCCCTCCTTGGGCTGGATTGCATGTGCATCATTGTGCGCGCTCGCGATTTCCGGCATCTGCGTCTGTGTGGATGCAATGTCTGGTGCCACAGAACCGACTCCCCGCGCCGTGTTGCGACGGTTTAGCGCAGCGTGCAACTCAGTTCAAGGGAGGCTCATGGGCCAGTCAAACGACCTCCACAGGCCGCTTCCAGCCCATGGGCTTTAGGTTGCTGACCCCTGGACTAGGCCATGGTCACCCACTGTGTTCAAAACTGTTTTGTCTCCCTACCCCTAGTCTGACATTCTTAACCACTATGTCCCCCTGGCTGTCTTATCACAAGAAATAAAGTGGGCTCGTAAATACCTCTTCTTTCTCTGCTGCCTTTTCATTTCTCAAGCTTCCCCACCTTCTACCGTCTGAAAGTCTTCGGCTGCCTCAAAAAATTCTGCTCTTTCCCCCTTGCTTCACATTAAGTTTGGAACTACCTCCCAGAACCCTGCATGATGCCCTTGTCAATGTCTACCTTTTCCATAAAATCTAATGTTCATGTCCTTTAAGCCAAAGTGTATGTAACATAAAAAAAATCACATGCTCCTTACTTGTTTACTTCAGTACCCACTTCCCTCTTTTTCCTTGATTGTTTCCTCTATGTGAGTGTTTCATTGTAAAATCCACTGCACTGGCATCAGTCCTCTTGAATTATAAAAAACACCACGCATGGTGATACCGGTATGTGCATCTACCTAGTGGCCTGTGTTGTGGGTTATTCTTTTTTCAGACCGTCAACATTCCACGAGTACAGATACGGGACATTTGTGGCCATGCAGATGTTGTTGGTATACACAACTCCCATCCGACTATTGACCATGCTAACCAGGGCTGAGGAGCTAGGGTCCAATAACATCAGGAGGGTCACATATCCATTTCTACCCCAAGATATTATAATTGTAGGAAGCTGGCAAGTTAGAGATGCTATGGGTATATAGCATCTATAGTTTTATTTGTAAGGCTTATTTCCAAGGAGGGAAAAAAAACTACAGAGAATCAGTCTTCCTTAGAATTTGTTGTGTTGCATTATCCTCACTCTGTGTGCTGAAGAATTCCAGGAGCACTGCTACTAGGTTTAGTTTCGTTTGGTTGAGTGAGCAGTAGAGACTTATAGCCGCCTTATAATATTTGCTTGTTTTACAAATATACATGCAGGAGGCAGCTGGCACTCTTGGAAGGCAGAAGATCTCCGCAGGGTACAACTTGGGCAACCCCTCAGTCTGCACCCCTAGTTCCAGCCAATTCTAGCTAGAAACTCTCAGATCTCTGCCTGTTCCTTGTTGGTTCTCTGCCTCTCTTTCCAAACTGCCACAGTGTTGTGCATGCACGCATGCAAAACCACATAAGCACTCTCTCTCTCTCTCTCTCTCTCTCTCTCTCTCTCTCTCTCTCTCTCTCTCTCTCTCTCTCTCTCTCTCTCTCTCTCTCTCTCTCTCTCTCTCTCTCCATGAGTTACTGGATTGGTTGGCATCCATTGGAGTGTGCCTCTGGGGGTGAATTCAAACTGCTGTGTTAGCTGCACCAAAGTGACCTCCTTAAACAAAGGAATGGTTCGCAATATAACAGCAATGTAAAGAGGGGCTGTGTAAACCATCCAGGGCATGGACCTTCAGACATCTTAATCTCTGTTTGCCAGGAGCAGATTATAATTATGCATGTGCTCTTCGTGAATATTTAGTTTACATCAGTGCACATTTCCCCTAACTTTTAGCACCTGCCTACCACCCTTGCAGCAAACAATTCCAATAAACATTTTAAAATGTTTACGGTAATATAATTTTTACCACTGTGCCATAGATTTGCTTAGTGACTGCAGTTAAGAGGGAAAACCCCACATACTGCTGTCAAGCTTCTGAAGTGTGCTGGGATCCATTAACAAGTCAGCATTTGCCAGTCTAGCATCCTCTTAAAAACCACCACACATCAACCACAGTTATTTGATTTTCTCTTTTTGGTATGCAGAGAGGAAAGACCAAGCTATTTCATCATTTAGAACACATTGTTGCCTATTGCTGACTTTTAATTGCAAACATAGAATGCATGTGTAGACTAAAAATGAGAAAAGTACCATTTGGCAACAATCCAACAACCTCAACTTTCATTTTATTTATTTAGTATGTTTTTATATGCAATTCTTACCAGAGTTATATATAAATTTTACTGAGGAAAATACAACTTCTGAGTCTCTAAAATGTATCACTTCTGAATGTTGTTAATTTGCTATTGAAAGCAGATGGAAATAGACTTGAATGTGGGACTGGTCTTGAATGAAATGTTACATGAAAGGCAGTGTCTTTCCATTAACACATGGGAATTCCACTTGGAAAATAAAAATAATAAAAAGCCCCTGTCTCGTTTGGGGGCTGTGTGCATGTGTGTATCTTTGGAGAAGGTTGGCGGTAAAAAGGATTTATTTTCATTAAGGTTCTGATTAACCATTAACAAGGCAGTGGTGCTTCAGATGAGGACAAGTCTGTTCCAGCACTGCAGGATAAGGGCTTCAGTTTTAAGTGGATAAAAAACTGAGCTTTTCTTCTGTCTGTACCAAAAATCTGCAGGTTATGATCTCTTCGCCGTCCTCCACCCACTTTTGTGTTGCTGGCATCCCAAATGACATTTAATGCTCAGCTTCCACAGCTTGGTGCAGAAATGCCAAATTCGATCATTTAGTTTACACATAGCTGTAATCGTCTTTGAACACATTGGGAATACATTATCTGCATTGAGCAGGGTGTGCGACAAAGCTCTTATCTTAGGGACTTCAAGATCTTCTATTTTACATCTAAATGGCTATGATATTCTACTTGATTACCCAGGAAAGGCAACAGAGAGAACTACATTCCGTTGAAGAGAATGCACGGCAACCATTTCTGGGTATTTATTTTCAGCCACATTTCTCCAGGATAGCACAAATGGATCTCCCTCCCTGTTTGTGTTATCCTCACATGAATCTGATGGGATAAGGTTTGTCTGGCAGATGGTGATTGGTTATCCAGTGAGCATCATGTGGAAATAGGGATTTGAATCAGTCCTAGTCCGGTGTTCTAACTAATAAACGGTTCTCTGCCCATAGCCCACTTCCTGTGTTACTCAAATGAAGAAAGTTGATGCTGCTGTTTTGTGTGCACCAGGTAGCCTGAGCTCAATGCCTGTGGATTGAGCAGGAATATCTGCAGTGAGGAAGTTTATGTGCATAGGCAATGTCAATATACAGTAGGGATGCTGTGCCGTGACAGCATTGTGGCATTGTTGCCCCTTCTTTGCTGGCTGCCTCTATAGAAGGGCAGAATGTCTCAGGTTCAATCTCCAGGTAGGGCTGAGAAAGGCTGAAACCCTGGTGGACTCTGGCCAATCAGTGCAGACAATACTGAGCTACGTTGACCAATGGTCTGACTCCATATATTAGGCAGATTCTGATGTTCATGTGATTAATATGTGAAAAAGCGACAGGAATGAATGCATTTTCACTAGAGCCCCTGTGCCATAAGGATTGCTATGGAGTTGGTGCCTGCATTAGAGTAATTAAGGGAGTCAGTCGGTGTTCTTGTGGTGTTGGATGCTCAGTCCAAAGTGACCATGATCTTATGATCATGTTGTTAAGCCTACCTTGTGCCATGTTTTTATTAATGCACAGTCAAGGATACTTTTCCTGTATACAAAAAACCCTGAAAATTAAGGGTGCTTTTCTGTATCCAAACATGGCTTCCTCTTGATAAATAATCAGATTTGAATTGTGAATCTGAAAGCTGTCATCTTCTGAGTTCATGTCAGCTCTCGTTTCTTTCGCTCCTTCTTCTCTACATAATTCTAGCATAATAGCATTATTGTCACTGTCATTGTAAACATATTTAAATTGAATTAAATCCCATTGATTTCATGGGAGCAGACTGTGCCAGCTTACTGTGGTGAGAATTATTGTGGGGCTTTCTTCTTTTGTAAATGTTACTGTATTAAGGAATTCTAACAGTATTTAGCTATTAGTATTTCATATAGAAAAAAGGAATACATAAAAAGTTAGTTCGTGGTGATGCCCATGGTATAGTGGCATTCTTGTTTCCATTTCGAGTTTGTAGGTGAACTTTCCAAATTTTGGGTTATTCCTTGTAGTCTATTTTACTTACTTTTTTTTTTTTTACAAAGAAGCATTTAGGCTGAGATGCTTTGGATTATGAAAAAATCCTAATGTCATCTGTTAATAATGGATGCTACTCGTACAGTCGTTTTAAGCATTTGTTCTTAAGATAATTGTAGAGAAACAAATGCACATCCTCCCCCAGCTCTCCAGCTGTTCTAATTGAAATACTTCTAATTGAAGTATTCAAACACAGAAATGCTTAGGAAATTCAGATCAGCTCTTCTGCACTATATTCCAAAGATAAGTGGTTAGAATATATTTTGAAGAAGCTACCATTCCTGAGCCTTATTAGTAGCAGTTATCACTCTACATGACCATAGGCTTCTGTACACATCAGGAGGAAGCAAGGTCCATTTCCTTGTTTTATACCACCTAGTTAAAGGTAAAGGTAAAGGGACCCCTGACCATTAGGTCCTGTTGTGACCAACTCTGGGGTTGCGGCGCTCATCTCGCATTATTGGCCGAGGGAGCCGGCGTATAGCTTCCAGGTCATGTGGCCAGCATGACAAAGCCGCTTCTGGCAAACCAGAGCAGCACATGGAAACGCTGTTTACCTTCCCGCAGTTGTGGTTCCTATTTATCTACTTGCACTTTGACATGCTTTCGAACTGCTAGGTTGGCAGGAGCTGGGACCCAGCAACGGGAGCTCACCCCATCACAGGGATTCGAACCGCCAACCTTCTGATCAGCAAGCCCTAGGCTCAGTGGTTTAACCACAGCGCCACCTGGGTCCCACCACCTAGTTAAGGCTTTCAAAAATTATTCTGGCAAGCACTTGAACTGCTGGGTTTGTGCTTTGAGTGGCTGAACCTTTGGGGTGCTGGTGGGTTTGGCGCACCTGGCTATTCTTTTACTGTTTAAATGGCTTTGGTGTTCTTTTACTATTCCAGATTTTGATGATTTTTAAGTGGTTTCAGAATTGTTAGAAGCCACCCTGAGAACTGTATGCCCAGTCCCGTAGAAGGGTGGGATATATGGTCTTAAATAAATAATAAATGCTCATCCATGGATGACTGCAGCGCCAGGTGTTTGGTTTTGCCTTGAGGGAAATCGCCAATGAGAGTTCAAGGACTAGAAATGCCAATAACATTGGGATAAAAAAAAAAATCCTGCCAATCATTATGTATCATGAAAGGAATTTTGAGGAAGGTTGGGGTTGTCAGCTTATTTCATGACAAGACTCCAGAGTACAAAGATTCAGAATACAAGAACAGAAAACAGAATAGACTTACATCTTGCAAATTCCAACCTTCTGTTTTTGATGCCTTCCTCGGACTGCAAGTACAGCAATAGAGTAGAGACATTAAGATCCTGGCAGGCCATGAAGCATTTCTAATGGACTGTATTTCATGTTGGTGGGAAAGCCGTAGTGCTGACTGTGTTTTAGCTGTGGCAGAAGAGGCAGAAATTTAGGAAGCTGGTATGGAGATGAGCTGATAGGAAAAGCTTCTCCTGCTAACTTAAAAGGAACAGGAGCTCTACATGGAAATTTGTGGTGTGAGGCTAGTTATAAGAAATGCCGCCTTAATCAGAGATTCTCCCAAAGCATCAGTCTCATTTTTAGGTCACGAGCAAATTCTCTTTCATCGACCAATGTAGAATTGCCTTAATGCATTATTAAATTCAAAATACCTCCATGTCAGATTAGAGGTCAACATGCTTATGTTGTTTCCTCATGCATTTAGCCTTCGTCTTGCTAAAAAAAACAACCATGTACGTAGTTGCTCTTCAAGGCTTTTAATGGTTTGTTAAAATGATCATACCATTTATTTCTCATGGACTGTTTGGTCACAGATAATCCAGTGTGGCTGAAGAGTAAGGAGTAAGTACTAGCTTCACCTGAGACAAAAGCAGCTTTATGAAGAGATGCAATTACCGTCTTCAAATATGGTACTGGAGAGCCTCACATGAAGAGGTGTTGGAACAATTGTTCTCTCCTTCCTTGAGGAAAGGATAAGAGGTAATGAGTTTAATTTGCAGCTGTGTAAATTTCAGCTGAAGGTTTAGGGGAAACTTAACTAACTGCAGTCGACAGAAAGTGGAACAAGTTACCTGAGGGAAAAGAAAAGGGAACTACGTAAAAATAGGTATAAAATATACACCAAAATGATGCATTTAAGTACAACACTAGAAAATGATCAGCAAACATAATGAAAATAAAATTGGGAAAGCATTGTGTAAATAAAAAGCATGTATGTAAAAGAGTAGGTTGTTGGAGCATGTCTTATCTCATATGGCGATGAATTCCACATAGAAGGGGCCACATCACTGAGCACACGGCTACTGGATGCAAGGTGAATAATGGGAGCTCTTGATATCACCTGGAAGTCTACCATGCATTGCAGCAGGCAATAAGAAGAGGGGTGGTCTCTCAAGTCACCTAGTCCCAACTTGCTTGGAGCTTCATAAATACGTAGCATACACCTTGATCCTGATCCAGTAGCATATAGGCAGCTAGTGATGCTCCTTCAGCAAAAGTGCAATGTGTTGCTGATGGTTACATCTAGACAACGACTAACCAGCTTCTGGACCAACCTCAAGGGCAGCCCCACATGGAGCCTACTGAAGTAAGGAAGAGTTGAGCTTTACCAGTCCATGTTAGAAGACTAGTGCTCCTTTGCCTCCCCTCAGCCCTTCAAAGCAACCCCTTTGCCAATCAGTGGAGATGGGCTGAGCTGAGCTGGGGCAGCAAGCAGAGCTGGCATAGCCTGTGCAAGGTAGGTTGTGCCAGCCTCAAGTACCCCCACTTAAAATCTCACCCCATCCCTCTTCTCCATTGTCTGAAACAAAAGTTTTTCCAAGGACAGGAGAGACTTGCCCTATACAGTGAACTATTGCCTAGAAATGGTTAAATTTGAGCTGGATACCGGTAGTAATTGCTAGCAATATGTATGGTGGCTGTAATTCCTGTGTTTGCTTGTGACATTTGTATCACAGCTCTTTAATCCCTAGAGACAAAGCAAATAGTGTTGTTTTATGTAGCATCATTTCTGTCATTAATGGGCCATTCAGGACTATGGCGTTGTGGGGGGCATCCCCCTTCCTGGCTGGGAATGAGTGATATTTAAACTTGGTCTTCCTGTTGCAGTTTTTCTTTTTTTCTTTTCCAGGCATGTGATTTATTTATTTATTTAAAGCAGGGAAAACCTTCTGAGTCATTAGTTCATTGGGGGCAGATGGTTAGCAGATAAGGTAGGAACTGCTGCTTATTGAACAGCTTAAGAGTTTTACTTGTGGAGTAAATATACAGTGGTACCTCTACTTACGAATTTAATGCGTTCCAAACACACATTTGTAAGTCAAAAAAATTTGAAAGTCGAATCCCATAGGAATGCAGTGGGAGAAAAAATTCGTAAGTCGAAGCAACCCTATCTAAAAATTCATAAGCAGAAAAAATCCTATCTAAACCGCATCCAAGATGGCGGACAGAGCTCCATTTGTAAGTAGAAAAATTCATAAGTAGAGTTATTTGTAAGTAGAGGTACCACTGTATCAGGAAGGAACCACAGGAGTGACTTCTGTGAATGGGAATTTGACAATACGCTTCTCAGCTCATCAGATTTCACTGCTGTGGGATTCTGTATGCTCTGTCTTTTCACGTTAAAAAATCTGGGTTAGTCAGAGGGTGGGGAGGGGTATTACTCAGAAGGGTGGTGGGAATGGGTGTTTGGCTGATAGGAGTGGTAAACCTGTTGACGACTGTTAACGACTGCAATTGGTCTTGCAGGAAAAAGCAAGGGGTGAGATGGCTAAAAATAGCTTTATCATGTATAATGAGATAAGAATCCAATGTCTCTATTCAGACCAGGTCTCTCCATGGTTTTAAGTTTGGTAATAAGTTGCAATTCAGCAACTTCACTTTCCATTCTATTTCTGAAATTATTTTGTAATAAGACAGCTACTTTAAGATCTTGTATAGAATGTCCTGGGAGATTGAAGTGTTCTCATACTGGTTTCTCTGTCTTGTGATTCCTGATGTCAGATTTATGTCCATTTATCCATTGGCGTAGGGTTTGGCCTGTTTGTCCAATATAGAGAGCTGAAGGGCACTGTTGGCATTTGATGGCATACACAATGTTAGAAGATGAGCAATTAAATAGTCCTGAGATGGTATGTTTGATGTTGTTGGGGCCAGTAATGGTGTTGACTGGGTGTATGTGGCAGCAAAGTTGGCATCTGGGTTTATTGCAGGCCCTGGTACCAGTGTCCATGTTAAGTCTGGTGGTTGTATTATTGTGGGTGAGGAGTTGTTTAAGATTGGGTGGCTGTCTATAGGCAATGAAAGGTCTTCCTCCCAGAGCTTGAGAAAGAGAACTGTCATTGTCTAGGAGATTTATTTAAACACATAGATTATTTAAACATATAATTAATAATTAACATGCACTCCCAAAAGAGTAAAATAGAAGATTAAACCCACAGGGAGTCAAAGCCCACAGAGAATCAAAATCTTATACGCTGGCAGTCGTTGTCCCCATCTGCTCCTTGAGGAATAATGTTTTATGAAGGTCAAGGAAGACCTGCCATTTGAGATGTTCTTATGACATTGCAGTTTGTGTACTGCATTGTGGTTGAGAAGCTTCTCAATTCTACATGGTGGGGGAGTTAATTGAATCATAGTCTGCTGACGGAAGTACGAACAACGGACTGCATTTAGAACAGACGGTGTTCGGCAGCCCACTGAGCACCAGGGCTCTTTGGAAAGCAGGAGGCAAATGCCTGCATGCTTGTTCAGCCATCAGTAAAGAACCATGTTGATAGCTGTCAGGGAAGCAGAAGGAAGGGGCAGAAGACTTAGATCCAAGTCCATTTTGCAGCTGACGGGAAGAGACAATAGTGACAGCGTGTCAGGAGAATAATATGGATCACTGCGGATGGGGGTGAAGGCAGCTCCATCCTTTCCTGTATATGTTAGGTCCCTGAGAGATCAGATCCTGAATGTCAGAAAATTGTGGTGGCTGACTTAAGTATGTGTGCTAAACCAGGATGCTGCTTTAATGTATTTTGAAATTTAGCATTGTACCATTGGGTGCCATGAAGTACATTTGTTTTAGATTCTGCACGTATGGTCTTATGAGCCTACCCTTCTTTAAAATGTGGTAAGCCAGCCCTCCTGTGCTTGGTGGGGTGGGTGGTTCCTGTTCATTCTGCCGAGTGTGGCCCTGAACTTTTTTCTCCAAAGTCCTACTCGGATGGCACCACCCCTTCTTTGAACAATGGATGCATTCGTTTGATCTAACCAGGTGAAACTGACACAAAATCTTTGGTGGACATGGTGGGAATAAAACACAAGTGAGCATTAAGAATAGCCTTGCAGAAATAGATAACAATTCCACCTAATCCAGAGGCGGGCAGATGGTAGACTGGGATTTACTGGTAAATTTACAGGTGATATGCGGTAGATTGACATTGGGCTTTGACTCCCAGCTGTTTAACAATGGCAACAACAGGATTTTCCCTGTCCAGATTTGGCTGCTGAAATGATGGAAGCTGACCAGGAGTGGAGTTTTGTGTGAAAGGACAGTAAGCTCAATTAGATTCTGGTACTGAAAACAAACAAACAAAAAAAACCATAATAAAAACTAATTTTTAAAAAATCCCTAGGCTTAGAGTGTGTTCAGAGGCACCCTGTTATTTAATTCTAGGAATCTCTCCTTGATAGAACTTGGGTTCTACCTTGTAGATCTGTGAAATCTTCTAATCTATTATTTTATCACTTTAGGAAATGGCATTATGATGATAGCCACCCCTGTTATTTGTTCCATCAGTAAACAAAAACAGAGATGATAATCTAGTTAATTACATCTGCTTTTCTTTTCTTACTTAGTTCTCTTCCATCTCTGGAGGAGTCTTTTCGAAAAATATGTGAGAAATATGATTTTCTTTTACAACTTGCCCTTTCCCCAGAGAAAATCTATAGTCTCACTGGCAGACTCAACATTAATCCACTCACCCATGAGACCACCAAGCTGAAAGACCATCAGATCAACTGCATATTTAAAAAATCTTCATTGGAACATGTTATGAAATAAATAACAAATATTTTATGGCTTCATGTGGTTTTCACCAATGTGGCTTTCCCCAATCACAACTTATGTGGCTTTTTGCAAATGCGCAGCATAAAACAATTAGCTTTGGGCCCATCTGAGTTCTCTTTTCTTTTTTCTCACGCGAGTACACAAAATGATATGCAACATTACTGCAATTATCAGATGCCGAACCACAATATGTGCATTGCTAGAACTTCTCAGAAGAGGAAAACCATGCAATGGCAATGGCTTTAAATACGTTGTCTGTTGTATCACATGCTTCAAACACTTGTACCCTTGCGGGAAGCCCCACTAAACCAGATACATGAGCTGCATGACAAATAAACAACCATTCATAGGCTTTTATGTAGTCTGTAGTGAAAGATGTTTTTGAATGTCTTTGATGGTTGGCACATGTTGCTTACTGAGCATCCTATTGGTCATGCTGGCTGGGGCTGGTGGGAATTGGGAGTTCAACAACATCTGGACAGCTACAGGTTATGCACTCCTTATAGGTTGACTCATACATATAAGAAATAACTTGTATCCTGATTGCTTTTAAGAGAACTAATGCACCATGTTCATCTCACATATTTGTGAATGAGTAGAACATGTGAATCTTAATTTCAGGGTCATGGGTTTGAGCTCTACACAGTGGGTTCGACTCAATGGGCCTCACGGTCCTTTCCAAGTATACAGTTCTATGAAGGGAGTGGGTGGCGCTGTGGTCCAAACCACTGAACCTCTTGGGCTTGCCGGTCGGCAGTTCAAGTCCATGCAATGGAGGTGAGCTCCTGTTGCTGTGTCCCAGCTCCTGTCAACCTAGCAATTCGAAAGCATACCAGTATGAGTAGATAAATAGGTACCGCTGTGGCGGGAAGGTAAACGACGGTTTTGTGCGCTTTGGCGTTTGTCACGGTATCCCGTTGTGTCGGAAGTGGCTTAGTCATGTTAGCCACATGACCCGGAAAGTTGTCTGTGGACAAACACCAGTACCCTTGACCTGAAGGAAGAGGAGTGCCATACCCCATAGTAAAGTTTGACTGGACCTAACCATCCAGGGTCCTTTACCTTTACTTTACCTTTACAGTTCTATGTTTCTATGAAAAACACCACAAGCCTCCAATACTTGCTTCCCCACGACAAAACTGCAAGCCCTTCCACCTCCACCCTGCAAAAAATTTCACTGGAAAGTGTGGCGCTCCAATAG